>NW_024884501.1:0-66536 GCF_019232065.1 Centrocercus urophasianus
GCACACCACAGCCCTACAGCCCAGCACACCACAGCCCTGCAGCCCGGCACAGCGCAGCTCACTGCCCGTCCTTCACACACCATGCCTGGTAACGTGGCCACGGCCCATTGTCCGCCAGCGCTGCGCCGGTTCGTCAAGTTTGCGGTTGCATTTTAATCCCAACGCCTTTTCAAAGCCCAGCTGCACATTGTGTGGGCACAGGAATTCTTGACTTGCAAATCCCCCCCGCATTAAATTCAACCTTCTGGGGCTATTCCATGGTGATGTCCTCCCGTTGAATGGGGGGCGGGGGACGTCCTTGCCCCCTGCCATGAATAACAAGCAGATGAAGGGCAGTGCAGGGCAGCGGGGCTGGTGGAGCCTGGGGCGAAGGTGTCAGCAGTGGGGAATGTCAGGCTGGGTCGGGCTGCAGCCGTGGGACGTGCACCTCCCATGCCACTGAGGCACCCCTCCTGTCAGCCCCTCACCTTGCCGTGCTCCTCCGGGGCCCCGGTACTGTCAGAAACCACGCAGCAAACCGGGCTCAGCATCACTCGGGGGAGCCTGGGGCAGGAGGGGGAGTGGGATGGGCAGGTATGGGACAGCCAAACCCTGCAGTGACAAGCTGTGGGACATGGGGACTTCAGCTTGTCCCTCCGTTTGGTTTGCGCCAGGACTGGGGTGCAGCCAGAGACCCTTCAGCCGGAGGCATGGATGCTTCCCAACCCACTGGACTAGGAATGGAGTGGAACACTGCCATGTGGTCTCAACACAGTGACCCAGGCGGTGCCATCCCATCCTGTCCTTCAGGCAGGCCATCCTCCTGTTGGGGAGGAGAACAATGGGCAGCCTGTGCGTGCGGAGACAGGCTGCTGCCCCAGCACTCCTACAGGCTGCCTCAGCCATCCTCGGACCAGCTGGGCAAGTTTTCAGTGCAACACGGTTGTTTTTTTCATTAGAAACCACACATTTGTCAAAGCTGAAATGTTTCATAGCTCTGTACCATTCAGACAGGCTTTTGCCAAAAGCTGGGCAGACTGCGGATGGCAGCCTGCCCGATGTCCTCACCCTTTGCCTAGCAGACAGCTTCAGAACCCAGGTTCCCAGGATGCCTGCAGGATGCCAGCTCCAGGACAGGGCTTGGCATGTCCAGCTCCATGCCTCACAGCAGGCAGCAGCACACTGCACTGTCCCACAGTGGTGGGGGTACACCAGCTCCAGGCACCTCACATGCAACCCCAGCTGCAGGAACCCCTCTGTCTCTCCCCACCTCTGTTCCGTGACATCTCTCGGCTGCTGGAAACAGCTCCAGCATCCCCCCAGAGCTGGAGCAGTGCGGGAAGTGTCAACTGACAGCTCTGCTTTGTTTCAGGGGAAAAAAGAGAAACACAATCCCTTCTCATCTTCTCTGGTGGCCTCGCTTAACGTCTCAGGGCTTCAGTTTGCCAGGTCCTGGGATTGTAAAGCCCCGTAAAAGACTGGGAGATCCTGGCATGGACAGAGGAAGGTAAGAATGGAAACAATGGCAGCTGGCTCACAGGCCTTCAAGCACCTCCTGGCCCAGTGCTGCTCTTTCCCCTCCTCCTTGCTCGTGGCCATGTGCATGTGATGACTGCACGTGCCCCCCCTCCAAGGCCTGTCAGCTGCTCTCCTCTCCTGCCTTCCTGGTATGCTGCAGCCATCCCTGCCCTGGCCAGGCTTCCTTCCTCCAGGTCCCTGCCTTGAAAGGCTCCCATGCAGCCACACTCAGGCTGAAAGAGGTGACAGTTCCTGGTGCACCATCTGTGTCCATGAGCTTTTTCCACCCAGGAAGAACCCCTCGCTCTGGGCACAGATTGTCGTCAGCTCAGCAGAGCTTCCACACTGACTGGTAGCTTGCTGAATGCAGGAGTATAAATTCTGCACAAGAAGAAAACACTTTTATGTTCCCCAGGACAGCAGCCAGGAGCAAGGCGATGGCCCCACGGAGAAGCTGGGCACCGCCTGTTGGCTGTGCAGGACCTTGGAGCTCGCAGCAGTGCCTGTTCCCAAAGCATCACTCCCAGCTCAGCAAAACTCCCCGCACCAACTGGATCATCCCCATTTGCTTGCCCTAATTTGTTTTTAACAAAACTGTGCTGCTGGCTGTTTATCGCTTCGTTTTCCTCCAGGAGATGAGGCAAGCGAAGGAGATCAGCCAGAATAAAACATGACCTTTATGGGCTGTGCTGTGGGCTTGGACTTTCCACCTACCGCCTCTGTGTACCAATGGGGTCTGAGATGAGCAGATGCCAGGTGCCGTGTTTGGTGCGGGCAGAGGAGCAGCATATGTAGCTCTGAGCTCAGGCCCACGGGATGCTCCCCAGCGTGTGCTTGTGACACCCACCCGGAGCGTTTCTGTTCCGCAGCACAAGTTGCTTCCTCACACCCAGCAAACCGCTCCTCCTGTCCCCTGCGAATCTCAGCTGAGGAAGGCTGAGAGCTTGTGGGGGAACACTGCGCTCAACACACTGTTTCTGGGTCACTGTAGGACCCGACAGCACGGACAGCTGTCGGGTGGTGGTGCTCAGCCTCCAGCCAGCTGAATGCAGGCAGCACCTCTTGCTCGAGGCACCCCGGGGACTTGGCTGTGCCGGGGGGTGAAGGCAGGGTCTGCAGCCCGAAGCACAAAGCACAGGGCACCTCCCCGTGGGCTCCTCCCATGTCACACACATTTGTGGGGCCATTTCCCCTGCAGGGGACAGCTGGCCAGAGGGAAATATGCCTCTGTGGTGAGGGGTTCAGAGTAGAGGTGAAGTTTTAAGGGGAGGATGAGGAAGGCAGGGCTCTCCCCATGCTATGTGCACACCCAGCAGACAGCATGGCATGCCAACCATTGGGCTGGGGCATTGGTTCCTGCCTGGTCCTTTATGCCCAGCACTTCTGCAGCAACACTCCCAGCTTCATCTGGACCCGGTCTGTCTCTCTGTTTTCTTAGAGCAGGAGTGTGTTATTTCTCCTCCAGCTCCAAGCTGTGTAAAACACTGACCCCTTAGGCTTGGCACCGTTTGTGTCTCTCTTCTGAATGCAGTTCTAACAGATAACTTTGAGACCCAAAGGGCACTTGCCCACACCCTGTGTGAATGGGGACAGTGAAGGTGACAGTTTTGAGATTTTGTATAGATAAAGCACTTCTCAGTGTTCTCTCTTATCTCCTGCCTCCATGTTCAGGAGAAGGCCCCCATCTTCAAAATAGCCCACCTGAAGCGCCAGGAAGGCTGTGCTTTCTCCCCATCAGACTCCCTGTGCACAATAAACTTATGAGGTTTTCTGTTAGCTCTGAAGAATCCCAGCTCAGGACAGAGGAGAGCCTGGGGCATGCTCAGGGGAGCAGGCGAGCATGCAGATGTGCTTTGCCAGCTCAGGAAGGCAACCAGCTTCCTGGAGGCATTTAAGGACAGCCTGGGAGAGCGGCGCAAAGACAGCTATCCTGGAAGACTGCACTGTGTCCCTCCTCCTTTTGTTGAGTCCTCAGCAGGTAGTGACATAACCAAGCAGGTCTGTTCCAAGTGACATTTTGGAGGATGCCTCCTCTGAGTCAGGCTGCAGAAAAACAGCGATGCGGAGTCTTGAAGGACAGTTTTCGTGTCTGTGGAGGAGGCAGACTCATCCCGTCCTTGGGCCTTGCCTAGCACAGACTGAGCCACTGAGTCCTGCAAGGACATCCCTGCTGCCCTTGCCTCTCATCCACAAAGCCATGAAGGCTGCTAGAGACTCCTGCAGCAGTTAAATCTGAGGACTCCTTCCCATGAGATGCCCACCCAGAGGTACCTCATGCACCCCCAACTGCAGTGTTCCCATCCCATCGTTTTCGCCCTGTTGCCAAGGTGCTCGGCTCTGCAACGAGTGTTGCTGACACGAGACCCTAGATACTGCCTATCAGATTTCCCATGAGCAGCAGACAGCAATGAAAACAGAGATCAGAGAGAGGAGAGGAGCCTAACCTGCTAATTACAGCACCTGCTGGCAGTTCTGTGCTCCTGCCAGGGGATAGATGGCAAAACAGGTTTGGTTGGTGGGAAGAAAGGTGGTGAAACAAGATTCACTGGGGCCGGGAATGGTGGTAAACAGTCTTACAAGGAAGGAAGAGGGCAGATTGGTGGGGTTAGAAAGCGAAAGATTGCACCATATGATCCTGCTGGCCTGGCTCTACCCCCTTCGAATGGATGGGGCTGCAGAGCAGCACACTGTCTCCATCATCACCCTTCTGTTGCCTCTGTGCTCATCTCTGTGCAAATTGCACTGTTTTCTTCCTCCTGCCGTTCTGCCAGGGTGATTTGTGTCAGCAGGGTCTCTGGCCAAGGCGATTGCCGCAGCCTATTTTTGGGCCTGCCCTTGAGAGCTGCAAGCCAGGAAGGTGGAGCCCAGCTGTTCGATGTCTGTGCCCTGGAGAGGCACTAACACCTGCAGTTCGTACTGGCTGCTCTGCAATGCCTCGCTAATTGCATCAGGGTCATTAAATAGCACAGCGGCCATGTGCTGAAGGGCTGCCTGCTGGCTCCCTGGGTGCTGGGAGGGGGCACGGGGGCTCAGCTGTGCTCAGGCTGCAGGAGGTGGGAACGTCTCTGTTCAGGCCCTGTGACTTTGGCTCTGAAGGTGGTCTCTGACTCAGCTTGGCTGCTGCCTCTCTGGGATATTTGTTGGGCTCCCAGCGGAGCTAAGAGCTCTCAGGTGCTGAGCATCTCAGTGGGCCCAGCTCTGCTAAGTCTCACTCACTGCCTTTGGGTCTTTTTAGGCACGGACGGAGATTTCAGGTACGGGTCTGCACCCAAATGTATGCCCATCCCACGCCGATCGTGGGCCTTGATTCTTCCATTCTAAAAATCCGGGTAGCATCCCACTGAGGTGTCGCCCACCCCCAGAGCTGCCCCTTTCACCTCAGCGTGGCAGTATCCCACTGCTGGGCCACCCTTGATCTTCACATCCTGTTGCCCACACCCCCACTAGCTGCATGCAGACCCAGGTTGGAGCACAATCAGCACCCCACAGCTTCGCCTTGCAGACCAGCCCCACACGGTGAACGCCATCGCTCCCTCCTTGAGCATCAGTCACCCTGCTGTCCCAGGAGGAGATGTGAACTCCTCCTCCTTCCTATGCCGTGTTGCACCCTTCCCTGGCTCTGCTCAAACCTCCAGTGTGCGCTGGAAGCTTTTTGCCTTGCATCACCCTGGCCAGCCCAAAGGCCCGCTGTGCCTACATCCCTGCAGTCACTGGGTGGGGGTAGGATGTAAGAAGCAAACGAACGCAGCACTTCCCCCCATAATTTCCCTGCCCCGAGATATTTTTCCTGAGCAAGGCGCATTCTGCAGGGTGTATTTTCAATCGGTTTCTCATCCAAAATCCGTGTCAACCTGCTATGATGCCCTCTCTCAAGGAGTTCCACGGCACCACAGCACATTGTGTGAAAAATTACTTCCCTCCGTCTGCTTTGAAGATGACTTTTATTGACTTTGCTCCGTGCTGCTGTTTGTCAGCTGGGAGAGAATGAGCAATTCCATCCACCATCCCTGCGCTGATCATCTTTTTCTGGATCTCTCTCAACTATCCCCCAAGCATCTCTTCCTGCTCTGGCTGTTCAGGAGAGGTTCAGTTGTATGTGTGAGAAACGCCGTGGCCTGCAGACTTGTCCCAGTGAAGCTGTAGCTTTGTGATACCCTCCAAATGTTGCTGAATTTATCTTTTCAGCACACCTGCCAAGCTCAGAAATCCTGTTTCCCCTATTCTAATGAGGCCAAATATCAAACACTCCTGACTCACCAAATGAGTGCTTGAGAAGCAGGGAGTGAACCCACACCTTCTGGGTCTCATCTGAGGATGCTTTGCTCGAGTCACCTGACCAGATACCCAAAGCCTATCTTGTCTCTGCAGTCACCGACCCCAAGGTTTGCACAGTGTCTGTGAGCATCACCTGGTGATGTAGCCTGGTTGGATGCTTGAAAAAAGCTAACATGAGAAAACTCACATTTCACAAACAAAGGGAAGGGAAGGGAAGGGAAGGGAAGGGAAGGGAAGGGAAGGGAAGGGAAGGGAAGGGAGGGGAAGGGAAGGGAAGGGAAGGGAAGGGAGGGGGAAGGGGAAGGGGAAGGGGAAGGGGAAGGGGAAGGGGAAGGGAGGGGGAAGGGAGGGGAGGGCTGCAACTGAGACAATGGGGCTGTGCGTGCAGACATAAGGGCAGGCAGAAGTCCCAGGAAAGCAGCCCTTTTTCCAGCCTGGCCAGGGGACCCAGCTGACCAGAACTGCCCAGAGCAGAAGCACCACTGGGGACTATGGCAGATGGACTTGTGACGGGCCCGGAGGCACCGGCAGGAGCAGGGCAGGAGGGCAGGAAATGGGAGCACCACCGGACCCAGGCGCAGCCAGGGGGAGCCCACAGAGCCCAGCGTTCAGAGGTGCTTAATTAAGTGCCATAAGCCGGGAGCGGTAAGAGCACACAGCATCCTCCCAGCAGCTGAAGCAGGTGGGAGAGACAAGGCAGGCTTCCCATCCTGCTCAGCCCTGTCCCATACACGCATTTCAAATGAGAGCTGCAAAGGCCTCGGTTCCCCTCGCCGGCTCCCCTCCCTCAACTCTGCTTCTTTCCCTCTCTCGGCAGCTCAGCCCCGCATCCAGGTTTACATATAAATAAAGAGCGAGTGTGAAATCCACCCTGGGGTCTCTCCCAACTCCCACTTGGCTCCCTAATTGGAAAGTCTGCCAGCAGGAGATATTGCAGCGAGCTAAAGCAGAAACAAGCTGCCTTTATCCCAGGCTGAGTGGCGGGGTGGGGTCAGCTCTCCAGCCCCATCCGCAGGCTGGAAGGACGCCGAGCAGGTTTGCACAGCCTCGGCTGGGCTCTGGTTTTCCATCGGGCTCCTATGGCTTCGTAACTCTGCTTCACCTGGAGGGAAGGGACAGGGATGCATCAGACAGCGGAGACCCGCTGAGACTCCAAGCTGCGGCCAGCTGGTGCCAGCAGGGAGGGACAGCAGGGCTCAGCACAGGTAGGTGTGCAGCTCAAACATCCACGCCTTCAAAAGCACGGTCCTGGCTTAGGGCTTCCCCTCTTTGTTCAGAGCACACAGAGCCCATTGGTGCATCACAGACCTGCATGGACATCCCTGCATCCCTACGTCCCTTCCTTTTGGGCATTCGGCCCAAAGGAATCGTGAGTCAGAACCTCATCTGCAACACCTCCTGAAGGGAAAAGCTGCTCCTCGCACCTCAGCTCGGCATTTCCACGTTATTTTCAGTGCCAGTCATTGGAGTCACTGTTTGAAAGGAGCTGATGTTGTCTCAGAGGAAGTTTGGGTGGATGTAATATCCAGGTAACTGGTAGGGAGAACTTCTGCAGGCAGAAATTTCCCCTTCTGACCAGTTCTATGGAGGGAAAACAACACCGACTGAGGAAATACTGTATCTGTATGCAGTACTGCAACACTGCTCATGTCTGTATGAATTAATCGATGGACATGGCAAATGGTTTACACCAAAACGCCAGCAAACTTGGTACTTTGGTCACGACGTTCAGAGCAAGAGACAAGCAGTGCAGTGCACTCATCCACATCTCCTGCACACACAGACGTCCCTTATGGCCTTTGGAGAGGTTCTTGTTGTCATCCCTGAGTTCTCACCCTATAAGACTGAATAGGAGCCTGCAGAAGTACTGTGACAGCTGCTGGTTGAGTACTGCAGACTCTTCCTTTTAATAATCCTTCATCCTGGAGGCACTGAGAAACTAATCTGGATTACCTGTTTCTACTGTTCTATGGGAGAAAAAAACTCTCATTGTTTCAAGTCCTGCAGCCCCACTCTGAGGCAGTGGCCCTTGGGAACATCCCCTTGTCTTCCTAATTTGATGGAGATTGCTCCCTTGCTGGGACTCCTCAAGACTCACGTGTATTTCAGCGGGCCGTGATGTGGGCTCCAACTCTAGCTAGGAATATTCATTATCCTGTCTCAGCAAGCCACCCTCAGACCCAGGCTTGCAGCAGAGGATTACAGCCATTTAGCAGTGGCTTGTTAGCAGATGCCTTAAGGACATACAGACAGCACGATGCTGACCCACAGACGGAACTGGAAATGCCTTTCGGGTATGATCTAGACAGGAGCTCTCGATTTCAGAGCATCCCTTGTCAGGCTTTACCCAGGCTGTGTTACTGCAGGTCAGAGGATTCAGACAGGAAAGTCCATTTGCCTTCACCAGAACTGAAGCAAGCCTTTGTCTCCAAACATCCACCAAGTTAGGAGTCTCAGAGCTAGCAAGGATGTGAGTTTTGCCAGCTGAACTGCTCCAAGATCGTGTGTAGAAAAGCCCCAGGCTCTGCCTGATGTCCCAGCCCTCCTGTTCCCACTGTGACTGCTGTTGGTGAGGTGGGGTGTGCAGACCTTCAGCAGCACTCAGTGCAGGGTCCTGGCCGTGCCGCTCACCTGCCCTTGTGGCACTTGGTGTCTCACAGCACCCATCCCTAATTCCTCACCCTGCCACTTGCCTGGCCTTGCAATAGGGACAGCATCCACCCAGCACCCAGCGGGTCAAAAACTGGCAGGCTTCCCACGTCATCCAAAGGACCGTGATGGGACAGTTGGTGGCTGTGCTGCACAGAGCTCCCAGGACTGGGCCCTAACACCATGGTGTGCCCCGGCTTGGAGGACGGCTCAGGGAAGATGGCTTTGACACAAGAGCCGTGATTCCAGCTGTGGCGTAGAGGAGGCAGCTTTTCCACTAAAACATTCTGAGTCCTCCCAGGAGCAGCTCAGGCCTTCTGCACTGGTGTTGCCATTAAGGAGTTTGCACAGCTCTGACAACATTCAGGACGTTACCGAATTACTCAGACAGACCCACACAGGTTTTGAGCAAACAGAGCAATTGAACAAATGTGGTCTTATTCCAGATTCCTCTCCACACCCAGCAGCAAGGCAGAGCATCATCTTGTCCACACAAGACTTTCCAGAGGTGCCAGAATCTCATTACTCCACAGGAATCCTGTTTACTTCCACTCATGCATCTTGGTGGCTCCTTACAAAGGCCCAGCCGCAGTCCAAGAGCCTCTCCAAAGACTGAGGATCAGTGTGATAGATCATTCAGCCCAACTACAGATGGATGATGCACAGATTTATTCCACAACCTACTCATGGAGAGGAGCAACCTGGTTTTGTGACCTGCTCCAGAAGGAAGGATGCTGGTGGGTGTACCTAGAGCCTTCATCCTGCTCACTAAACCCAGAAAGACAAAGCACCAGCTCGTCCCCAAAAGTAGCATCCTGCTGGCTGCGGTGCCACGCTGCCACACTGCAGTTTGTCATTTCCCAGGAAAAGCAATTCAGGTGGGGCCAGCAGTGTGAGAGCTCAGAGCAGGTTGTCACAAAAGCTTTTCCAGCTGCCTGCTGAACTGCTCCTCCTTCCCAGGAGCTGCTGCCCCTCCAGCCACCTTCATTCCATGCTGGGATCCGGAGGTGGCACCTGGAGGCTGCCCCGTCCCTCCTTCTGTGCTGAGTGATGCAGTCAGTGAGCTTCTCCCACCTCCCCACCCCCCCTGCCCCCAGCATGCAGTGAAGCTCCCCACCTGCTCTGGTGAGCCAGGATTGCAGGTGAGGTAAGCCTGGATTTCTGCAGCTCTTCCAGAACACGTGCTGAGCTCCAGCCAGCTATTTTAGGCTCTGCCCTTGCTTTTTCACAGAATCACAGGCTGCATTTGGTGGGGTTCTTTGAGGTCCAAACTCTGCTCAGGCAGGGTGCCCAGGACCGTGTCCAGGCAGCTTTTGAAGACCTCCTAGCAGGAAGACTCCACAGCCTTTATGGACAGCCTGTGTCAGTGCTCAGTCCTCTACACACCCTTTGTTTGCACCTCCTGCAGCAGGGGAGGCAGTGGCTTCCCCTGCAATATATGATTGCCAAGAAATGATGCAGTCAGGTAGCTGGAGGGCAGTTCTCTGTGCTCTGTGTGGGTGAGTTCCTCTGATGGGGTCTATCTGTAGTCACTATTGTTCTTGCTGAGTACATAAGCTGTTTTGGAAGCCCCAGCCACACCTCCCAGCCACGCTGCACTCGAGCTGGCCCCAGGTGGCCAATGCTCTCTTCCAGCTTTCAGCCCTCACTGCAGGCCTGGGTGTCCCTGCTGCCTCAGAGCCATTTCAGAGCTGATGCGGAAACGGTCCCCAGACAGTTCCAGGGGCTGCTCCCAGGGGCCACAGATCAGCCTCCTTCCCTGTCTGTGGAATTCAGCTCCTCCAGAGGTTCCTCCGAGCAGCTGAACCACTCCTTTCTCCCAGCTGCCTCGGAGAGGAGATGACCTCCTCCACTGACTGCTGACTAGAAGTGCCCCACGAGTTAAAAGCAGCCTTTCTCCATATGCTGTCCTTGCCCTGTGGCCCTGGAAGCATTTCTGAGGCCCGAGGCTTGCAGAGGCAGCCAGCACCCTGCCCCACGCCGCTCCTCACCACTGCAGCACATCCCACCCAACATCCACATCACCCAGCCTGATGGCTGCTCCCACCTGAGGCTGATCCCAGCCTGATTCCCCCCTTGCAGCCCCCTGCTCCATGTACTCTTTTGCTACGGTGCCAACACATGGGAACCAAGCCTTTGAGATCTTCCATAAGTTCAAACAACTTCACATTAGCACATTGTCTACAACCTCAAACCTACAGGCTGAGAACAGCAGGGCTTCTATGAAATGTCTGCTAAGATAAGTGGTAGTTTTACATGATGCAGAATGAAATGATGGAGTCTGTCCACCTATCCAGCTGCCACTTGTTTCCTGGCTGAACACAAAAGCTTAAGGGTAGCATTAAATGCAGTGCCACCTCTTTTATTTCTGTGTCACCAGGGCCTGGAGAGAATGCTTTCCTCACAGCTTCCAGTGTCGTTTGTGGGGATGTGGCTCCTGATTGCAGCTGTTAATATTTCTAGGAATTTCCACCTGAATATTCAACAGGAACCCTCCATTTGTTTCTGGGAGTTTCCCTTCTCTTAGGAAACTGTTGCTATTCTCCTCTTGCTGGTAATGGAAATTCAGCTGGAAGAGGGGAGGTAAGAGTGATCAGCATCTTCGTGAATCAATTTCTGCAACATGTTTCAAGTTGGGACTACTCCCTTGCTCCCAGTGACTCCTTCATGAAGCCACGTTTGTTCCCTCTGAGACAGCTCTCCATCCCACCGCTTTCCCCAGCTGCCAGGCATGCGATCTGGAAGCAGATCTGGAACATCACCTTCAGGAAGCACACCTGCACAAAGTCCTGGCCCCAGGCCTCTCCTCCCAAAGGCTCCTGCCCAGCCACTGTGTGACACCAGCTCTCAGCCTGCTCATGAATGGTGTCCCTGCCGTGTCCCCATGAGTTGCCTGTAAGGTTCCAAGGACATCACTCAGCTCCCCCAGGTGAGCCTTCACCTCGATCTCAGTCCTGACCTTTGCAACAAGCCACACAAGCGCTGCTGGGGTTCCTTGAGGAGCTCAGCACCACGGCAGAGTGGCTTAGCTTGGAAGCATCTCCTACCTTTGGGAAGCCCCACGGGTGGAGTCTCCTGTCACTGGGACCAAAAAAGATAACCAAGGCTGGCTGTGTGCCTCCCACCTTCCGTCTCCTGTGACCCAGCTGCAGGTAGCCCCCAGCATCTCCTCTCCACTAGAACCACAAGGCCACACTGCCTCCCTCTGTGAGGCAGGTTTGCAGACCATCCCTCCCAGCCCTGCTCTTTCTGGCCCGCTTGCTGTCCCACTTCTCCCACTCAGGCCAGACACGAGCACCAGCTCTGCCCATGCTGTCCCTCGGGGACCAGCCCTGAATGTGCTCCGTCACCTCCTGCCTCCCTTTCCCTTCTCCTGCCCCAAAGCCCTGTGTTCAACGCTGGCCCTGCATCCGTCCATGGGGCTCCAGCGTCACCACAGGGTTCTGGTGTCACCAGAGGGCTCTGCATCACCCGGCCCCACAGGAGGACATGGCTCTGCCCCCCAGCCCCACACACAGCCTGAGCCCCACTGCAGTCAGCCCTTCCCTCAGATGGAGGCCTTCCCAGGGCGCCGCAGGGATGAGCACTGCCAATAGCACGAGGTTCCCAGAGCAGGTAACGTCCCCCTAATTAAGATAAATACTAATTAAGTCTGGGACTTTCAAAGAAGCCCTGGGAGCAGAGACTCCAACTCCCGTTGAATTTCAATGGGGATGAGACACCTGACTCCAGAAAAACCCGGCCTCTGATATTAAGCTTAAATGGGCCCTTCTCTAACGTTGATATATTGCTGCTGTGCAGCTACGAGTGCCTTCCCGTATATCCGAGCACACATCGACGTTCTGGAAATGCTAATGAGCAGCTTCAGGAGGGCAGCCGAGAACGAGCTGGGCGTCAGATGCCCCATCACCCCGTGCCATTAGCTGGCAGCAGACGTGCGTGCGGCTGCAGCGGAGCCCTGGGTGCTTTGTGCATCCTCACTGCCGGCAGGGCTGCCTCCCCTCCTCATCCTCCCTGGCTGTGGATTGCTCACGCCGGCCGGCCCCAGCCCGCACCGTCCAGGGTGAGCAAAGCAAAGAGACCGATCTGCTCGGTGCACGGAGCAATGCGCTGCGAGCGGCTGAGGACCACCAGGCAGCCCCCGCAGGCACAGGAGGTGCCCTTCACCCCACGGACCTACAGAAGGACCTCGCAGGTGCCGTGGGGCGGCAGGGGACGAGGCGCCGGGGGCCGCCAGCACCCACAGTGGAGCGCAGAGCGCAGAGGGGCCACGGAGCCGCGTGGGAAGCCCGGAGCACGGGACCCCGCAGCCAAGCGCCACATGTCCAGCTGGCCGCGGCCCAGCATTGTGACGAGCCGCGCTCGCGGGCCTCTTGCCAGCCCCGAGGTCTGACAAACACAACCCCTCTGTCCTCCCGTCCCGCTGCCCCGCGCCTGGTTCGCATTAAGCCTCCCTGCCCCCACCAGGCGGGGCGGTGCCGAGGTGCGACCCGCGGGCGCCCTGTGCGGAGCGGGGACCTTCCCGTCCCCCGTACACTTTAGCAATTAGAGGGTTAAGTTTCCTCCCGGCCTCGCTGCATTAACTGGAAAGGAATGAAGTGTCAGGCATGTTCTCACCACAGCAGGCTGTTGGAAAGCAACTCCCTTCTCCACGCACACACACCTCCCACTGCTGCGACCAAATTATTTTCTATCCTCCAGAGACCCAGTATGCCAGACAAAATCTGCAGCATGACTCTGATTCATTGCAAAAGGATGCAGATGTAATATTCCCTTTTTCGCCGGGCTCCTCGCACGCTAATTCGCGCGGCGTCGCGGCGGTTCCAGTTTTACGGCTCTCCTCCGCTCGGCATTATTTGCTCGGAGCGCTCGGCCGCCCCGCGCTGACCCCTGGCCCCGTCCTTTCTGCCGGCACCGCCAGAACGCAGCGGCTCGGCTCCCATCTCCCGCTCGCAAATAGGCGGCTCTCCCCAACGCGCTAATTAGCCGAGTGTTTGGAAGTAAATAGGTATGATTGGTGGTAATTTCCTGGCTGAAGGGGTAATTATTTGTTTCAAACGGGCTGCAAAATAACCCCTGGAAGGTGAGATAGGAAACTAAATTCAAAAGAGGTTTCCTATTCCCACTAAGCAGGATTGAAAACTGGTTTGAAATTCCTTTTTTTATTTATAGTACATGGTATCCATGGAAACCTACAGAGGAGGTCATGGTAGCTAGGCCTCCGCTTCACCCTGCTCAGGGGATTACCGTTGCACAGTGGTACGCAGCCGTGTAAGAAAGTAGATCCACAATTCCCCTCCAACAGCCCCCCCGGCCCTGCCCGCGCCTTCCCGCAGGGCAGCCGGCATCCTGTGCTCCGTGGCGATGGCAGCTCAGCCCGCGGCCCCGGCGCTGCGTCCTGGGCGTCCCCTCTGCGTCCCACTGCGTCCCCACGCATCCCCTCTGGGCTCCCGTGGCAATGGAGGAGCGGGAGGGGTGCTGCAGACGGGGCTGCCGTGGGGCCGGATCCAACCCCTTGGTGAGGGGCTTCTTGCCTTTGGGAGCCACCGAGGTCCCCGTGCAGGAGCTTGCAGACAGGGGCGGCCACACAGTGCAGCCTGCTGTAGCAGATCGGCGCCTTTTGTGCTGCAGTTGCACGGCAGGCAGTGCAGCAGTGGGCACGCGGTGCCTGTGCTGTGAGGCCTGCATCGTCCCCAGCGCCGTCCTCAACCCATGCTTCCCCTGCAGCAGTCCCACAGTGCTGTGCGATGCGGAGCCTGTGACCTTCACTCCTTCCCTTCTCCCTCCGCACTGCTGTCTCTTTTGCCGGCACGCAAACTGTTCCCACGTTTATGGAAAACTGGAGGCTGAGAGCATCCAAATGGGGTGAACGCAAAACTATTCACACACTTAGAAATGACTGATCACAGGTGTGGCAAATCCAACTGCCCTTATCAACCACCTCTTTTGGTGCACCACCAAAAGCACCATCCTGGCACAGCACCCCGAGCTGCTCACCCCTCAGTGCGCTCACCCCATGGCCAGCAGTTTTCCAGCACTAACCACACTTTTGTGCCTACCACGATGCGCTCTCTGCTATAGCAAGTACAGTCAATCAATCTCTCCTCCTCCAATGAGCAGGAGGGAAGCGATGTTTTCCATACTCCCCCAGCTCTCCACTCCTCACGCTCTCCATCAGGCGCTCAGCAAGTTCACAAGGGCAGCCAGCGCTCGGTTTCCTTGGTCACGCACAGCAGCTTGCCCTCCTGGAGTAATAAAAACAAATGACACGTCGTTGTTTGTTGTCAGGGCCCTCCGTCGAGAGAGGGTTTGGGGGAAGGAAGTGTTTGTGGGTCTGAGTTCCCTCTTGAAGAGGTGGAGGAGAAGTTGTCGGTAGATGGTATTTGTCAGTAGGATGTAATGGTGGAGTCAGCTGAAGAGGATGAGCAAGGACTCAGAGGTAGCGAGGGCTGCAGAGCTGAGAGAGGAGTGTGCCCGCGTGTAGGGCTGGGGCTGCAGGAACAGCTCAGGGTGTGACATGGGAGCGGTGGGACCAGGGGGTGTCCGTGCCACGACCCGGTTCTGCTGCTGATGTGGCACTGAAGGCAGAACAGAAGGGCTTTCATTGTAGGACGCCACTCGCGGTGAGATTAACGTTTGTGATCATAGCACGGGTCTGCCTGACATGGTCCCCCCACCCCGACACCGCTGTGTGCTCTGAGACGTCCGAGGCACAAAGCCTGCGCCGTTCCCACATGTCCTCAGCACATCCCAGTACACAGCTGTGCCCCAAGCAGCAGGGCAGGAGCCCAAGGCCCCACGCAGCGTCGTTTGGAGGCAGCGAGGTCCTCCCACCGCCTGCAGAGCTTCGCAGTGACCCAGCCTGCCCGTCCCACAGCCCAGCACCCCATGAGCGCCCCGCTGCCGGCCCCGAGCGCTCCGCGGGCGGCCAGCCGCAGCACGCCGTGCCTGCAGGACCTCACCATCTGGCTGCTGATTCAGCCGCCAGCCCCCGCTCGGTGACGCTCTGCAGGAGGGAGGGCTTGCAGCACCTTTGTCTTTAGCTGTGCTTCTCTCTTTTTTTTTTTCCCCCTATCTTTTTTAACCGGGAGATATCCCACCCTTTTTATAGCTCTAAACTTGAGGGTGATTGGATGATAGTGCACGGGGCTCCCCCAAGGGCAGGTGGGTTGAGGAACCCAAAGGAGAAGCTTCTGGTTTTCGCAACCCTTAAGAT
Source organism: Centrocercus urophasianus (assembly GCF_019232065.1). Lineage (NCBI taxonomy): Eukaryota > Metazoa > Chordata > Aves > Galliformes > Phasianidae > Centrocercus > Centrocercus urophasianus. Next base: position 15,638 of record NW_024884501.1, read on the forward strand.
CATCCCATAAAGACACTCATAAAATCGAGGTGAGTTTTAGGTTTCTGAGTCCTGAGAAACTTGGAGCCATCCTCAGTGCATTGCGGTGTGCATGGAGCATCCCTGTTGCTGTGCTATAGCACATGCTGGGGACAGGGAACGCTCCCCGAGTGGACACATCCATGCAGGTTTGGAGGCCATGGCCGTGGCGGTGGGCAACCGGTTGCCTTCACTCTCGTAGCATTTAGCTGGCTCCTGGATATGGAGCTGCATCGCTTCGGTCAAATTCTTCTCAATAAGCTGCAGAGCCACCTTCCCAAACCCTTCTGCAGGATTTATGAGGACTGGGTCTGCTCCAGTTCTCTTCCTGCATCAAAGTGATGATTTAACTAATTGATGATCTAATTTCAGCCTAACCTGCCGATTTGCGAATCTGACCTCGGTACAGATTAACAGCAGCGGCAGTTAGCATTAGTTTAACAGCACTCCTAACGGCTTCTGCTTTGGTGATGCCTTCCTGTCTCTGCTCCTGCTTTTCTCAGCGTATCGATGGCGCGGATGGCGGTGAGCAGGGACGGGCTGCACTCAGCTCCGAGCACCTCCGGGGGGTGCCCCTGGCTGCAGATGTCACTGTCATAACCTTTGGCAGAAAATGCCAGCTTTGAAGCAGGCAGGGGAGCTGATCTCGCTGGAAAATACCGCGGGCAAAACAAGGGAAGGTTCCGCTCTGCGGCAGCTCCAAGGTCACACGGACGCGTGGGTCAGCAGGAGATGGGGGAGGTGGGGAGCAGCTGTGTGGGGGCTGCTGCCCAGCGTGGGCTGAGCCCCGCAGTGCTGGGGCAGCTGGCAGCAGCTCTGGGGACCTGGTATCCATAATGCCGTGCCTCACTTACAAGCATGTGCATTGCTGCAGATACGTGCACACACACTCCTGCTCACACATCCAAACCCGCTTTGCACAATGAACACCCACATGTATGTGTGTGCCTGCAGTTGTCCACAGGAGCTGTGCCTGCAGGCTCGAGGCTGCAGCCGTGCCCTGTCCCCCCAGGACCCCACAAATCTCCATGCTGCATAGCAGCTCCTGGCTCGGCCCAAACCAGGGGTTTGCAGAACCTTCCACTAAGCAGGACTCACCGCCCAGTCTGCCAGCCTTGCTGCAAAGCTGCCTCCTGGCATTGCAGCTGGGATTGCCTGTCTGCAACTGGGAGGAACCAGGCAGTGCAGTGGGCCCTGCAGGAGGAGCACAGGCTGCAGGAGGGAAGAGCTCAGCACTGAGCAAGTCTGCGAGCGCGTGGCCGGATCCTGCCAGCCGGCTCAGCATCCTGGCTGATTTCTGCTTGGAAGAACCAGTGCTGCTTCCCCACACCAGGCTGGGGTCACGCTGTGCAAAAAGAGCCTGGCTCAGTCCCCAGTGCTGCCCCTGCTCCTATGCAGCTGCCCTAGTGGCTGAAGCACAAAGCCTGCCGTGGGGCTGGGTCCTGCCATGGGGCTGGGTCCTGCCAGTCCCGCCGTGGGGCTGAGTCGTGCCACAGGGCTGGGCCTTGCGTGGGCAGCAGGCAGGCATCTCCCAGTGGGGCTCTTGCAGCAAAGCACCGAGAAGGCGAAAGCAGCTCAGGCTGCAGAGATCGCCGCTGGGGCGGGGGGATGGCTGCGGGCTAATAATATTCCATGTCTCATTATGCCGCGTATTAAGCTGAAATTTGCAGATGCTCTAATCACCGCGAGGCATTCTGCACACACAGCCTCTCTGCAGCCCGGCAGCTCTGTGCAAACACCGGAGGAGCGGCCTCGCTAACTGTCCTGCCACATGGTGTCCTGGAATCTTTACAGACCATTTCACCTTCACAAATAGCCTTGGAAATGTCGGCACACCGACAGCCCCTGCGGTCTGCACATAGTGCAGCCATCCCTCTCAGCTCCCCAGCCCTGTGAGCCTCTTCCCATCACACCACAAAGGCTCTCCGGAATTTGCACCAGCGCTGGGCAAAGCGCCGCACATCCAACGCGCTCCGTGCCCCGGGCTCGCAGGGACGTGCGCTGGGTTTTACAGAGGATGAGAGGAGCTCCTGACTGAACTGCTCGGGGATTTTGGTCCCTCTCTGCATCTCTTTCTTTCTAAAATGATTTTCTTTTCTTTCCCCAGATCCCTGCCTTTCACCCTCACACGTGGGAAGGAGCCGAGGGCAGCGGTGTGGGCAATGAGGGGTTAATGGCAGCTCATCCTGCTGCTTTTTCCAGGCCTGGCTGCACCATCCGTCTTGGCAGGGGCTTCAGCCGTGAGGCTGAGCTGAGGACGAGAACATGGAGAGCCCCATGTGGGGAGCAGCACCCGGAGCAAGGCAGGGAGGCAGCTCTGCAGCCAGATAGGAACCCCTTCCCTCTGCAGCTGCAACACTGCTCCAGGCACGCACGTGTGTGTGCATGCTCACTGCAGTTAGTAATGGGGGGAAATGTCACTCTGTTCATGCAGGCAAAAGATGAGGTGTGGGGATGGCCCCACTGCCCACAGCCTGCCCTTCACTCTCCATCCATTTGCACTCGGCAATCCGTGCCAACACCCAACCTGAAATCCTTCACTGCAGTTAGCTGACCCCCAGGCATGGCTCCGGTGGGCAGTGAAGCACAGGTTCCATCCCCACCAGCTCTCCACCTTCCCATGGAGGGAGCCTGGCTAGAACATGCCCCTGCTCTGGCTATGGGGCCCAGCACCAATCTGTACCCAACTGGTGCTGACATTACTGCATGGAAGGAGAACTGGGCTCTCAACCAGGGTCCTCAGTGACTGCCCAATGACAGAGGCACTTTCTGCATGGATCACAGATCACAGAATCACAGAATCACAGAATCACCCGGGTTGGAAGGGACCTCAAGGATCATGTAGTTCCAACCCCCCTGCCTAGCAGGGCCACCAAACACACACATTCAGATCAGGTTGCCCAGGACCCTGTCCAACATGGCCTTAAACACATCCAAGGACGGGGCATCCACAACCTCCCTGGGCAGCCCGTTCCAGGGCCTAACCACTCTCCTTGTATAGAACTTCCCCCTAACATCCAACCTAAATCTTCCCTCCTTCAACTTCGATCCATTTCCCCTAGTCCTGCTGTTGTCAGCCCTTTTGAAGAGTTTACTCCCCTCGTGGGTGTAGGTTCCCTTCAGGTATTGATAGGCTGCAATGAGGTCACCCCGCAGCCTTCTCTTCTCCAGGCTGAACAAGCCCAACTCCCTCAGCCTGTCCTCATAGGGGAGGTGCTCCAGCCCCCTGATCATCTTAGTCGCCCTCCTCTGGACCCTTTCCAAAATCTCAATGTCTTTCTTGTACTGAGGGCTCCACACCTGGACACAGTACTCCAGATGGGGCCTCACAAGAGCCGAGTAGAGAGGGACAATCACCTCCCTGTCCCTGCTGACCACCCCTCTCCTGATGGAGCCCAGGATCCCATTTGCCTTTCGAGCTGCCAGAGCGCACTGCTGGCTCATGTTCAGTCTCTCGTCCATCAGGACCCCCAGGTCCTTCTCTGCCGAGCTGCTCTCAAGGACCGCTCCTCCCAGCCTGTACGGGTGCCTGGGGTTCTTCTGGGATCACCCCTGTCCAGGCCCATTCGGAGTGCCCTGTGGATGGGTTGATACCACAGTGTGAGCCAGGAGCTGGGCTGTGGCACTGCCATCCCCTGCCACCCATTCCTCACCTGTCAGCCCCACAGGCACATCGCTGCTCCTCAGGCCATGCCACCACCCCCTTGTGTCTCTCCACCCTGGGGATTGCACAGAAACAATCCAAGCACCCTCACACCCAGCACTTCAAGAGGAGAGAGCAACACGCCCCAGCCCAGGCAGAATTGGACCAACGTCTGCTTTGCACGAGCACAGCCCTGGGAAGAAGGAAAAGAAGGGCAGGAATGATGTAAAAGGAGAATAAACTCCTCCTTCTGTAGGGCTGTGTCCTTGCCCAGAGGAATAATTGCCTATCGCAGGAGCTGATGGGGGTGAGCAATAGACCACCTCGAGCAGAGATAGCATCACTTATGAATGCGGCATTCGGACCATCCGCATGCAGAAACGAGCAGGGGCCGGGGGCAGGCTGGCAGTGCTTTCAAAGCCAGCTAACAGCGCGCTGCTCACGTCCCTCGCAGCCTGCTGTGTGCTGCCAGAGAGCAGCTTTGGCCGCACCGAGCTGCAGGCCAGCACCAGGCGCTGCCCTTCCCCGCCACGTCCCACCATGACCAGCAGTGCTGGGCAACGAGAGTGGAGCTTTCCCCCTTTCCTGCAGGCAGAGACCGAAATGTGTCGGGCTGGAAACCTCCCAAGAGCAGCTCCCTCCTGAGCTCCACTGCTGCTTCCTGTTCTCGGGGGCAGGAAATACCAAGCAAACAGCTCCATGCATGACTTCAAAACTTCCACTTCCAGAACTGGCTGCAAGGCGAGGATGGAGCAGCCCCCTCTATCCCCCTGGTCCCCCTCTGCCCATCGGAACAGTTCCTTCAAGCCGCTAACATGGAGCTCAGAGGGCTGCCAGCCGGGTGCTCTTCATTTGCTTTCGCTCTCTGCCTCCACTTGGAGCCAGGCGAATGCATGTATTAATAACTGCAGAAAATGAGGCCGTGCAGCGAGCGGTGTGAGGCTGCCGCATGTCGTGCTTGTGAGCACAGCCGGCGGAGCACAGCTGCCCTCTTGGTCCTCCACTGCTGTCGTTGTGGCCTGCACACCGTAAGCTTTGCAAGGGCAAAAAGGTGTACAGGACACAGGTGGAGCCTGGCAGGGGGGGTCAGCGCCCCACTTGCCCACCACGAGCTCCCTGCGCTGCTCAGCATCTCTGCTCTTGGCCCGGGTGGGGATGGAGGCAGCTGCTCCTGGCGCCGGCGCTTGTCTCCACCAGGCGCTGAGCCATCTGCCTGGCAGGGCCAGCCACACCTGCTGGGAAGGAGACAGAAGCTGGGCAACCTCCCTACCTCTGCGGCTTTCTGGCTGGCAGCATCAGCCGGCGGCTCCGGGAGGGCTCGGCTGTGTGCACAAAGGGAGGAGAGATAAGGGAGTGGGGAGTCCGGGCCTGAGACACGCAGCACCCAGCGCAGCACCTGGCCAGTGGTTCTCCCCCTGAGTGAGGCTCCAGCAGAGCACCTGGGGCAGCAGTGGCAGGGCTGGCAGCTGCCCTGGGTGCGCAGCAATGCCGGGATGCTCGCTGTCCCTTATCTCATTCATCCGCACCAAGAACTGCAGGAGTCGGACTCGTGCCAGGCTCATCTCCATCTCCTTGTGCCCAGGGCCCAGGGGACAATGCAGCACTCAGAGCATCAGCTGCAGGGCTGTGACACCTCCCCTGACCCTGGATGGGTGGAGGAATTGGGGTCTCCTGGCCTCTGGTGTGACAGAAATGATGGAGAGCGTCTCCAGACATGGTGCTGCATCCCAGCTGTGGGACGGGGTGGCCAGAATGGAGAGAAGCTTCCTGGAGCCCACAGTCCTCAGGGCCCCAGCACCAGCATGCAGAGCTCTTCCCAACCACCCCAGGAACGGATCAGACATGGCCTTTGTCTGCAACCCAGGGAGGCAGGGAGTCAAACTCTGCCTCTGAGGGGGTGGGTGGGAATGCAGAAAAGCCATCCTAATGCCTCTTTCCCCCAGCCCCCTCCTGGGTGCCATTGGCCAAGGGGTGCCCGCAGGGAGCTCAGCCCCTCCTGAGCTTTGCACAAGGACAAAGCTCCTCCAGGCCCCAGGTGCTGTCTTGGCTGAGCTCCTGAATGACGGAGGGGACGTGGGGGCACAAAAGGTCTTTCTGGACAGTGGTTAATTCACAGGGTGAATTTCACCCATTTCTTCTGGAGGCTTCAGGGAAAGGGAAATGCCTCTTGACCGCATCTCCACTGGGCAGTGCAGGAGCTGGGGGTGATGTCGACACGCTTCCATGCCACAGACATCACAAGATGAAGGTGGCAGGCCCCACAACACCCCATGCGCCCCAGGGCCACCAGTCCTACGCCGCTTGTGGGGCGCTCGGGCACACAGCAGCACACAGCAGGCACAGCTGCGTGTGGCAGCCCAGATGCTGGAGCTGGGTGCTGGGTGAGACCCCTGGGTGCCACTACAGCCCACCCGGGAGCCTTCATTCTGCCATCCCACCCACCCCAGAGTGGGGCCTTCTGGCTGCCGCCCTCAGAACCCTCCTCCAGCTGACCTTGACCCAGAGCAGCTCCGGGCGGTGGCTGCAGTGGGACATGAGCTCAGCAGCCAGTCTGGTGGGAAAAACCCTGCGGCAGCCGCTCTGCTTCCTGCCTCCTCCTGCCATCCATTTGGTGGGTGATGCGGCCACGCTGCAGCTTTATCTTGGTTCTCTAAAAGGCTCCCTGGCTGACACGCACACCGTATGGGAGCAGTCAGCCGAGGAGAGCTGTAAATCTCGGAAGGCCTCATCTTGTGGGGCACATTAGCTGTTTTAAACTTGTCAGCTTTCAGCGATGGAAATTGACTGCTCGAAACTGCCCTGCCCTCAACATCCTGCTGCATGTACGTGGGGGGGAACGTGCCACATCCTCACGGGGGCCACACAACCCCCGTGAGTGTCCTCAGGGACTTTGCTTGTTTTAGCCCAGAGGTCCTGTGGGGGCTATGAGTGCCTCTGAGCCATCCTCTCCCAACCCTGCCCTGCAGTGCTGCCCTCAGTTGGATGGGAACATGGCCCCACAAAGCAGCAAGCCAGTGTGTGCTCCTGTGCCAATCCTTTCTGGGTGACATCAGATCCTACAGCTTCATGGAAATCAGCCCCAGCTCCGTGGAGTCCTGATGGGATTTAATGCAGCTCTGTGTGTGTGTCAGAGCTCAACACAGCGCTGCATGCAGAGCCCAGGGACAGCCCAGCTGGTGGCTGAGCCCTCGGAGCTCTCCTGGGGGCCTTTGAGCATCGGGATGCTCCCATATGGGGGGTGATCCCATGTGGGGGATGCTGCTATCTGTGAGGATGCTCCAGTTTGGGGGATGATCCCATTTGGGGGATGAAGCTCTCATATGGGGGGATGCTCCCAGTTGGGGTGCAGCACCCACCTAGGCAGCTCCTATCAGGGAGATGCTCCTGTCTGAGGGGCTGCTCCCATATGCGGGGGTGCTCTCATCTGGAAGATGCTCCCACCCAGGCTGCTCCTGCCTGGGGGATGCTCCCCAATAGAGGACGCTCCCCTCACCTTACTCCAGCTCATGAGACGTGTTGGTAGCGGGGTGTGGAGGACGCAGGGAAGACAAGCTCTGTGTGAGCAGCGTTCCCCAAGGCAAACTCCCACTCCTTCCTTTCCCAGAAGGGTGCGTGCCCCCTGCAGCCCGGGCACCCACGCAGCGCCCCGCAGCAGCTCCTCGCCCGTCCCAGAGAGCGGCGGCCGCAGCACCGCACGGGGAACCGAGGGCTCAGCCCAGCACAGCCTCAGCCCTCACCCCCCCAGTGCGCGGGGTCGGGCACCGTGCGGGCAGCGGCGCGAGCCCTGCGTCAGAGCACGGCGCTCATTTCTCTCCTTGGTTACGGAGGCGGCGGGGGGCGGCAGGAGGTGCCCCCGCGCAGCCGGGCGCGGATGACGCACCGCGTGGTTGGGGGTGGCGGGGGCTGCGGGCAGCCGGCTGCCGTGCCCCATTGCCGGCACCGCCGGGCCCCCAGCCCGCCCCGCTCCCCGCCGCGTCCGTCTGCGGCGATGCCCAGAAATAATCTGGCAGCGGAGCAGAGCCAGAGCCGCGTCCACCCACTGCTCCGCCTGAGCGATGGGGAGAGGAGGGTGCGCGCAGCAGCTGGGCCCTCTGATAACGGGGATTTGGGCCCTGGGAGGCTGTGACAAGAGCGGTGCCAGGCACCGGCAGCGGTGCAGCCTCCCATCACGCCGGGCCCTGCAGCCCACGTCCCTACAGCTCGGTAGGAGCTGCCGGTGGCCCCGCGCACGCACCCGTGTCCCCACTCCATCCCCACTGCTTCCCACCCCGGCTGCCCCTGGCCGTGGGGAGGGCAGCACCCACACTAGGAGCACGATTTGCAGATTGACGCTCATGACACGGTGCTCCAGCCCGGCTGGGGCCGGCAGATCGGTTATTATATCGACGGCGTAAACGTGTGGCAAATTGCCTGAATTAGCCGAGTGCCATGAACAGGTTTCTGGATAATGGGATGCGGAGCCCTTCCAGGAGCAGGCGGCTCGCGATGCGGTTAGACAGCCCCAGCCCCGGCCTTTCCCTGCTGGAAGATGAAAACCCATCTCTTACGGAGGGCAACAGCCGGCGTGCGTGCAAAAGTGCCCGCAGGCAGCGCGCAGCTGGGTCAGCGCGCACGGCTTTGCCCGGAGCCCAGCGTGAGGTCCTGGGACGGGGCTTGGAGCCCTCCGAGGGGCAGCAGAAGCGGTGGGCAGCCCCGGCGCCATGCACAGCCCCGCGCTGCAGCCGTGTGTCAGCCCCAGCTCCGGAAGGGCTCGGCCACAGCGCGCGGCAGCACCGAGGCACCAAAGCGAGACAAAGACAAAGCCGCAGCGGTGGGGAAGGGCCAGGCTCGCCTCCCGTACAGGCGCCGCTCCTCAGCTGAACGGCAAGAAAGCAAAACTGCGAAGTGCCTAAAATTAGAGCTGCCAAACCCCAGCTGGGGAAGCCTGGAAAGATCCCCAGGCCCCAGAGCCTTGGGCGAGCGGCATAAAAGGCAGCGGAGGGGAAGGGATGGGAAGGGAGCTTGGGGACCGCGGCAAGTAGAGCGAGGCACAGCGGGAGCGGGGGCGGCTGCCTCTCCCCTCCCTCCCTCGCATCCCACCGCCTGTTCCACACACGGACAGGGGGAGGCCAGCAGTGCGCCCAGCTCAGTGAGCTGCAGCCCCACCGAAGAGGTGTGCCTGGTACCTGCGCCAGCGCTGTCCTGGCGCCGTGAGTGTGCCCCACTCGTGCCCTGCTCTGGGATCCCAACGGCCCTGTGCTGTGCCCCTGTGTCACAAAGCCAGAGCTGGGGAACCACCAACATCCTCGTGGGGTGATCACCTCCGTAAAGCAAACCAGCACGGCAGCCCTACAACCCCCAGTTTCTCCTTCTGGACAACCTCCACCCCTCAGTGGCAACCCAGGGAGGCACAATGGATGAGCCAAAGCACAGCTGTGCCATCAGCACAGCCTCTTGTGCAGGAGGGAGGGCAGAGGTGGGCAGGATGCAGCCCTGGCTGCAGCACACTGCCTGCCCCGCTGCCCCCATGTTGCATGCAGCACCGTTCCACAGAGGTACCCGAGCCCTGGAAAAGCAGCAGCTTCACAGGCAGCCGGTGGCTTTGCAGTGAGTTTGGTTTGCTGGCTCCTATTTGTCATGATCAAAGCGGCCAAGGTTTAACACCAGCTCCACTGAGCTCAAGAGCTGCTATAAAATGGCTGAGTCAAGGACGTGTCTGTATCACTTGCCTCAGTAACGGCACAATCACAACAGCAGCTGCACCCCAATACGGTGAGAACAGAGCTGAACCCCCTTTTCTGCCTTCCCCAAGGCCAGGTGCAGCCATGCCAGACTGCCTGCTGCAGAATCAGACCTGCATCCCTTCATTTGGAGTAAATCAGCCCCTGCCTGATGCTTGCCCTTGGCTGCTGGCTGGATGCGGATGGAATTCCCAAGGAGGATCTGACTCTGGGTGGGAAAGGGCTGAAATCTGAGGAGTAAGTGTGGGATCCACAAGGAGCAGACATTTCCATGGTGTGCAGGAGCTGCAGACAGAGATTTGGATGTTGTTGGAGTGAGGACAGAATAGGATGGCATGGGATGGGAGAGATGGAAGGGTGTGATAAGGTGGCCAGGAGAGGATGGAGTGCAACAGCAGAAGGTGCTATGGGAGAGGAGCACCGGGACAGGACGGGATGAGGCAGGAATGGTGGGATGGGCAGGATGGGGTAAGATAGATAGGACGAGATGGGATAAATCAGAGGGGGTGGGATGAGGTGGGATGAGAAGGGATGGGATAAAGCAGAGGATGAGACAGGAGTGAAATGAGGTGGGATAAAACAAAGGAGATGGGATGGGACCAAAAAAAGGGTGGGAAGAGGAAAGGATAAAACAGAGGGGAGAGATGAAGTGAGATCAGGTGGACAGGAGGGAACGGGGCAGGGACGAGAGGGGCAGGAAACCCCCACAGAGCCCGCTCCCATGGCACACAGGGGTGGCCCAGCTCAGGGCAAAGCGTGCCGCACGCCCTTGCCCAGCAGTCCCCGCTGCCCCATTGCTCTGCCCCACGCCCCGCAGGGCCCCGTGCCGCAGGCGGGAGGCCACGTGCACGGCCAGGCACAAGCATCTCACGCTTTCCCATGGGGAAGCGAATTGCTCCCCGGAGCGTGAGATCTGATTAGGTTTGTGACACACCGCAGCGCGGCGAGGACGTGACGGCCGGCCCTGCGTGCGTGTCCAGCGCTGCCGGGGGCTCCGGCACGGCTGGGGCAGTGGGCTGCCGGGGGAAACCCCTCCTCCCCTCCATCGCTGCCTGTGGGTGCTCACCTGGCACAGCCACCGGCACGGCAGACCCGCAGCGTGTGGCTGAGGACTGCCTTCCTGCCACCTCCAACCCTGCCGTGGAGGTGGTGCTGCAGAGCTGAGGACAGGGCTTCTGCTTTGGAGGGGATGGTGGTTACCTGGCTGGGAAAGAAGGCGGCTCCGAGAGCCACTCACGGTGACGAACACAACCCGTTCTGCACTATTCCTTTTGCATTTGCCTCCCCAAATGGTTTCTGAGCGATGCCTGCCTCTTTATTTGAGATCTCTGCATGGCTGTCCAAAAGAGAAGACCTTTATCTCGCCTCTCCCGGGCTCCCATCCAACACCGCTCTCCCAACGTAGAGAGGAAGGGGGAAAAAAAAGCAAAATTTGCTCCTGACCAAGTGCTTCACCTCAACCACCATGGTGGAAAATTTCTGCCACCACATGGGGCCCAGCGTTTGCCCCTTCCATCCAGCGCTGTGCCTGTAGCCTTTGTGCCTGGGTTGTTTCTCTCCTTTCCCTGCTGGGAGAATGGGAGCCTTGGCTGAAGAACAAACCCTTGAGGAAAACAGTTTCCTTTGGGCATCTGCGTCCCGTGTGTGCATCCTCAGCATCAGCATTTGGTTCCTGTGGGTTCAGCTCCGTGAATTCAGGGGATCTGCTGTCTTCATTCCAGGGTGCCGAGTGCTGGGTGGAAAGGAAAGGGAGAGGACAGCAGTTCAAAGCCATCTCCTAGCCTGGAAAGCAGCGAGGCACTGCAGCCCGTAGGGATGCTCTTCAGAATGGGCATCTCCTTGGGTATCCCTCTAACCTGGCCCCCAAACATCCCATCTGCCCTGTGCCTTGGCTGAGGCCACCCACCCTATCCCTGCCTCCAGCCACTGGGTCCCATTGGGAAGGACAGGGTGCGCCGTCACTTCACACCTCGTGCAGGAGATGGTTTTGAACAGGGTTTACTTTTCCATTCCTGACCAAAACAGAGACAGGCGGGAAGGACATCCCACCCTGCTGCTTCCCCTGGCTCATGGTGACCTTGGAGCTCCCGCTGTGCCCAGGGCAGCTCTGCAGCACCAGCACTGCTTCTCGGGGCGGGGAGCTGAGCCAAGAGCTATCCCGTTCCCTTGCTCCCCTCCCGACTCCACGCCACAGGGCAACAAAGAGCTCCCAAAGGACCCATTCCAGCCAACGCTGCTGGAGCGTTTACATTCTGTTACTCCTTGGGTGGATTTGTCCTCATCACACCACCCCACCCATCCTGGTTGCTGGGTGCCACACCAGCAGTGCTGAGCTGACCCTTGCTGCGGCAGTGGCAGTGCTGGAGCCAAACCCACGCCGGGCGCATCGCAGTGAGGGGACAACAGGGGCACACGGGCAGCAGCCCCGCCAGGCAGCTGATTAACATGCAGTCCGGCCACCCCGGCCTGTCCCCACCGTCTCCCGGCTTTAAATAATAGCTTAATTATCTCATTTACATTTGGCTCGTCTCAGGGAGGCACCGCCATCGGTTAACATGTTCCCTCCCGGTGTCCCCTCCGTGTCCCCATGCGGGATGCTGGCACAGGAGGGATGCCGGCCACGCAGTCAGATGAGGACGGCTGCCGCTCCCCGCTGCTGCTCTGCCCCTCGTCTCCCCCCACATTCCCCTTTCCACCCCTCGCTGGGCAGCTTTTAACTTTCTTTTTTATCTTCTCTTTTTAAATCTCCTTTGAAAGCTCCTGCCGAACACCAAATCCCTTTGAAGAGCAGAACACCTCTCTGTGGGTCGCCCTTTCTCACCGGCTGGAGCCGCCAGGGATGCCAGCCCAGCCAGCAGCCAGGAGCTGCCACATCCCCAAAGGTGCTTTGGAGGAGATGGGGCTGGGCATCATCAGCCTCCTCCTCCCACACCCCCCCAGGCCCCTTAAAACCCAAATTGCACTCCTATGTTGCTTTGGGGGCTTTAGAACAACCCAGCATCCCCAGCCCATACCCCCAGCTAGGACGGCGCCCCATGGGTATGGGATGAGGACCCCGTGGCCCCATTGGCTGCAACCCTTCCCTAGGGCTGCTCTCTCCTGGCCGTCGTCCCCTGTGCCGCGTTGAAGCCTCCTGTGTGAGTGGCAGGCATTTCCAGGTATCTATTGATTCTGTGCAGCTTCCAAAGCCCCTTCCTGCGGCTAATTTAGCCGGGACTGCTGCCTTGTCCCTTCTTCTCCCGGCAAGGCGTGCAGCTGAACCCTTTGATCCGCAGCTCCCGCTCCCTTCAAACAGCCCCTCATTGCCAGGAGAGCTTCTGCTTTGGTGCAGAGGTGCTCTTTTTGGAACATATATTTTTAATGGGGATTTCAGATGCGGCGCAGGCACGAGGGAGTCATTCTCCTGTGCCCTGGTATTTACATATTTTCCAGCATGCACAGCACAGGCAGGGGAAGGTTTCACAGAGGGAGCGCAGCAAACAGGAAGGAAAGAGCTTTGTGCTTTGTATCACCGGGGCCCAATTACAGCAGGGAAGGCAGGGAGCCCATCCGGGTATTGCCCTCTCCAGCCAGTCCAAGCTGCAATTACGGCGCTCGCCAGGCTCAGCAGGAGCTGGAAGAAATATCTCGAGAGCTTCGGCAGTGGTTGCTCTCTCACTCATCGGGGCACGGCGATTTTAGGGCACCATCTGCTCGCTCCTCTCTGCCAGCACAGAGCCTCAGACCGCTGGTTTTCACCTGGGCTCCGTGAGCAGGCGGGGAGCGGGGGCCCACCAGGTGCCCCGTGGGGAGGGGAAGCATCACCAGAGTGGGATCCACCGCCCGTGATGGCATTTCCCACTTTGGCAGGGCAGTTGGTAGGCAATGCAGAGCTGCAGAAATAGTATGAGGAGACAAAAAGAGCTGTATGGGAACACTGAGTATCATGCTAAACCCAGCTAGCCTTATTTCTGAGGCGAGCCAAAAAATACTTAAGTGCTGCAAGTTTCTCAGCTGAAGCAGGCTCTGCAGCAGGCCAGATTGGACCTCGGGGCGCTGCTTGGGCTCAGCAACATGCAGAGGTAGGATTTGTCCCACTAAGCGTGGAGCACCAGCACACTGCTGTCAGGGCATACCAGTTCAGTTTTCTTTGAAGTTCCTCCAGCCTCAAAGTCCTGCCTGGCAATTATACGCATCTTCAGGTCTGAATTTGTTGGCCTGCCTCTAGATGTGTGCAGTAGGCTATGCTACAGAGCATTTGGGCATAGATTTCTGTACAGCGGTGCTGCCCGCTTCAGAGCCCTGGTGATGGAGCGTTCTTTGCTTCCATAGAAGCTACAGACCAGTGTTCTGGTGAGTGGGAGGCTGCTGTGCATCCCAGTGTGGGCCTGAAGAAGTCAGCCTGAGCCCCACGCTGCCTCCATTGGCAAGGAGTTGGGGACACGTGGGGATGCAGCTGGGATGGGGTCCGTCCCTGCAGCCTGGAGCTCGCTGCATGTCTGTCGCAGTGTGTCCCAGGGGGGCTGGAGCTGCCCCCAGCCCCACAGGAGCTGTAAGTCTCACTGCCAGCCCTGCTGCCTTGGCTGATGTTTGCCTGCCATGGTTCTTCGTGTGCTGGCACGCCAGGTCTGCTGCTGCCCTCCCCAACTCCTTCAGGATGGGTGGGCAGTAGAATTGTTGGCACTGGCAGTGGAGTAGCCCAGAAGCTGATTCTGACCCCAATCGATGGGTTTCAGTGTGAACAGTCCCATGCAGCTGTGTGAGGGGGGACCTGGGGATCTGCTGGGTGCTACTTGTGCTCAGCCAGACAGAGAGGTATTGAGGCCTCCCTGTTCCCCTCTATGCCCTTCCCTGGGGGTCTCCTGGGGCTCTGGGGTCCTGCTGGTCCAGCCCTGCTGGAACCAGGGTTGTGGCTCCCTTGTGGTAAGCTCCTTTATTGCAATAGCCCAATGGGCCATGGGTGTGATTGGAGCCATTTATGTGACCCTCTTTGGAGTCACAGTGCTGATGGCCTTCACCCCTGCTGCACAGCTGGGGGAAAGCCCCAGCCACATGGTGTGATGTGCCACAGGTTTCTGTATAGGGGCTTCTCCAAGTTGCACAGAGCAGGAATCCTTGGTGCAGGTCCCTGCGGTGCCGAACCCCTTCCAGCACCATTTCCCATACACAGCACCGCTGCTGCTGGATCAGTCAGTCAGGGCCACACAAGGATGGCCTCCCTGCTGCATCTCTCCACTGCCACCCCCAGCCCCCACCCTGCATGCCACTGCCCCTAAAAAGCCAAAGCCAGGCTCTCTGTTCCCAGCCAGCAGACAGCTGCAGCACTGCTCCTGGACTGCTCTGCTGGGCCATAGGGGGTTGCATGCTGCGAGGACCCGGCAGCCCTGCATGGAGCAGGAAGGGGCCTTGTGGCAGGAACCTTGGGCTTGGAGGCCAGGAGAAAATTCTGCTGGGATGTGGCCTCCAGAGAGGATATGGACTTCAAAACCTGCCTGGCAGAGAGGTCACAGGAAACAGAAAGGGAGGAATCACTGCTGCCTGGCTCATCCATCCCCACCCAGCAGGCCACCACGGTGTCAGGAGCTCATGGAGACACTGAGCCAGTGCTGCAGGGCAGCAGGGATGCTGAGCCATTGCTGTTCCTCGGGCCACTGCTGAGCCCTGTGGGCACCTCCTGCTTCATGGGGAGATGTGAGCAGGGGGCACGGAGGTGGGCTACAAGCTGTCAGACCCCCATCTGAGCTTGTGTCCAAAAACGCACAAGAACAAAAGAGCCCTGTGCCTTGTGATCCAAGGCCTTAGGCAAGGCTCAGCCTCCCAGCTCCAGCCCTCAGGAGCAGGAGAGCTGCTGGCTGGCAGCGGTCCTGCATGGATTGCTACCCTTCCTCTCAGCTCTACATCTCAGCCTCATCACAGTGTTGCAGAATACCTTGGGCTGGATGGCACCTCGGGACTCTCCAGCCCAACCCCTGCTCAAAGCAAGGTCAGCTATGAGATAAGATCCTGTTGTCCAGCAGGGGCTGAAAAGCCCCAGAGGACGGAGACTGCACAGCCTCTGCAGGCTGTCTGCTGGTGTCCAACTGTCTTCATCCTGAGCTTATCCTCACTCCAACCCCACAGAGGCAGATGAGTATGTGACAGCTCACAGTGCTTGGGCCTGCTCTAAGAATTGGCAGTGGCAAAGCAATGGAACTACCTCAGTCCCAGATGTGCCCACCTGCAGCCAACACAATGCCACGGGGCAATTCGTGCTCCTGGCCTCTAACAGCTCCGAAGGAAAAGAAAGCCGCTTTCTGCAGGAAATCAACTCCCTCCAGGGAAGCGGGGGCACATAATAGTTAAAACAAAGGACAGTGAGACTGGATGGGTGTCAGGTAAAGGTGTTAATCACACCGTGCCTACATTTTCCATGCTGCTCCTGCAGGAATGAGGGGATGAATGCAGTGTTCAGCCACAGAGAAATGCCAGTGCTGTCCACTCAATCTGTTCCCCCAGCTGAGTCATCTGCCCTGTGCCCCCTTCCACATCCAGCTATGCTGTGCTTCTGTGGTGTGATGGAAATGGGTGGCTGAGAGCAGCGTGGGGAGCAGCAGGAGAAAACCAGAGCTGACAGGCAAGGACCATCAGTTTTGTGTTACTGGAGCCGGTCAGCTCCCATGAGAGGATGGTTGTGAGCTGGGGCGAGGATGGGAGCGAGCCAAGTAATCTTTGGAAGTCACCAGCAAGATTTCAAGAGGGAGAGAAGACCTCAGGTCTCATCCTGAGCTACTCATTAGCCAACGGAGTGGCCTTTCCACCAGCCTAATTATTGATGGCTCAGAGGACGCTTCCCACAGCTGCTGAACTTGCTGACGCTGGGCCGTGGATGTCTTCTATTCTGGGAAGGGGGAGTGGAGTCTCCTAGTGTGAACTTGTGGAGCTGGGCAAAGCCACACTGGAGCAGAGATAGAGTCAAGGACAGCTGCAGCTGCTTGGCAATTGTTCAACATGAGCCACGAGTCAGTGAGTTGACTATTCTGGGACAAGCCGAGGAGCCAGTGCTGGGGAGAGCAAATTCATCGCCTGCTAGCACAGAAATGGACTGCAGCAAGCCTGGATTCAGCAACGCCCAGCATGGAGGCAGAGCAGAACATTGTTGTGTTGAGCGGAGGCCCACGGAGCCCCGTCCTTCACCGCCGAGGAGGCACAGTGGAACATTTACTGTGATTCGTCTGCCAGAACTCACGGGGCTGCAGCTGGGGGCAGCCACACGGCCACCAGAAGTCATGGGGAGAACAGGTGCTCCAAGGACGGCTCGGCCCCCTGACGTTCGTGTGGCACAAAGGGACCCCGCTCTGGAAGCATCTGCTCCTCTCCAGTGGAGGGAAGGGAACCCGGACCGAGGCGGGGGCAGCACTGCAGGGCTCACTGCTGGCACCAGGCAATGCAGCGCTCTGCAGGCTCTGCACAGGACTCAGGCCTCGCGAGGTCACTCGCTGCGCACGCTGGAAAGCAGATATGATCTCATTAGGCAAATATTTATGATCAATACGGTCCACTCCCTGGCAATGAATAGCATCACTTGTAGCAAGGAGCTCTCCAGGGATGGTCGGGAAGGACAGGGGATGGAAGAAGAGCCTGGGTGGAGGGTGGCATCCATCTCACCTGGCTGAGAAACGCCCACACTTATTCTAAAAATTGTTTTCCCTTCACCAAGAGATTAATTAGCTGCTTGGAAACCCCAGGCATTAATTATTGATTATGCAAAAGATTCGGTTCATCACAGCTGCGGAACTCGGTGGTGCTGAGGGACCTCTCAGCTCTGGATGTGGGGATGCACAGTCCCCACACGCAGAGGGAGGAGCCCTGGGGAGTACTTCCCACACCGGGCCCTGCTGCGAGGGGCCGCAGCACAGCTCGAGAAAGGAGCGAGGACCCACATGGCCCCGCTCTGAAGGACGGCGTGACCCGGGGGACCGGCGGTGCCCCTGCCCCAAGGTGACCGATGGAGACAGCGCTCCCTGCCTTCCGCCCCGCTGCTCCCCGGGCACACGGAGCCGCAGCGAGAGGTGCGATCCAGCGAGCCGAGGGTGGCAGTGATAAACCTCCTGCAACGCCTGGCAATTAATCTTGCGCCGCAGTGAGTCACAGTCACCCGGAGCTTCCTCCCCGCACCCAGAGCCGCCACCGCCTCCAGCTCCGGGCTTGGAAACGGCGCGGGCTGGGGGAGAGCCCTCCCTGCAGAGAGGGGCCGTTCCCCCCCGGGCACCTCCACAGCCAGCAAGGGGAGAAGGCACACCGGTGCGTGCACTGCGATGGATGTCAGCAGGGAGCTCTCGTCCTGGTTTCTTCTCTGGCCGCCTAGAAAGCGAGCCCAAGATGCCATCCCCATGATAAAGCTGCGTATAAAGAGGTGTCGAAAGCGAGAGGGCTGCAGGGGAGCTGCGGGCGATTAAATAGAGACCGGGGAGGAGTGGGCAGCTGCTGCCAGTGTGCTCTGCTGCACTCCCAGGCATTGCCCCCCCGCGACCCCCCACCGCCGCGCTCCCCAAAGTTTGCCGAGCTTTCCCGGGGAGCAGCCTCTTCCCATCTTGCCCTAGGCATGAATGCAGTTTGCAGTTTTAACAGCAGATGTCTCTCCTATTATGATTTATAAAAATGCTTAAAATAAATAATGCAAACATATTTACAGGAATGAATTCCTGCTCCCGAGCGCGTTTGTCACTCGCAGGAGCTGCCGGCTGCTGGGTGCCCCATGCCGCCCCCGGCCCCGCTCCAGTGGGGCTGCGCTGGGCTGTAGGTCTGCGCCGTGGGTACAAATCCCCTCTAACCGACACATTAAATATTTAACGTGGTCATGCGGGAGAGCTGCCCGGCACTGCCTGATTTCACACATCCTGACAATTTCACGGCCGTCTGGGCGGGCGTTTCTCGGCAAACAACAAAGGGCGCAGCGAGCCCCTCCCTGGAAGGTGACTTTGGGGTCTCATCGCAGCCCTCTCCCCGACAAAGGGGCGGATTTGGCAGCACCGCTCCCGGCCGACTCGCAGCGTGACCTTCGCACGGGGCGGGCGCAGCCGCCGTGCCGCGGCGCCCCACCGGGAGGGCGGCGGGCGGGGGTGCGGAGGCCGCGGGGGCTGCGGGGCCGCCGTGCTTCCAACAGAGCAGCACGACGCCGCCGTGCCCCCGCGCACACAAAAGAGCGAGGCGTACCTGCCAGCGCTCTGTGCCGCGAGCACAAGTGGCCCAATTACCGCTCGCACGGAGCCGCGCCGTTTCCATAGCTTCGCGGCGCAGCGCTTCCGTCTCCCGAGGCCGTGGGAGCAGGACCCGGCATCTTATCAGCGCGCATCCTGCGGCGCGGCTCTGCTCCGGCCCTACCTGCCGCGGCCGGGCTCGCCAACAGCGCCGATAACGGCTTTTCCCACCGGAGCCGCGCGATGATTTTCTTCCTGCTGCAATTTGCGCGGCTCCCCGAGCCGCTTGCGTAACCGGCGCCGGGGAATCAAAAGGCAGAGCTGCCGCCGCTGCCCGGGGGGGCACGGCCGTGGTGCGGGACAGGCGGCGCCGCTCACCCCAACGCGCCCCACCTGCCCTCCCCACCTCCAGAGCCCCCGGCAGCCAACCCACAGATGCGGCTCTGCTGAGCGGGGCTCGCTGTGCGATAAGCAAACTGTTCCTTTTTCACTTCTGTGGGATTAGAGGAACTTTGCACATTTCCGCTAGAGACGTCGATCGTGTTGGTAGTGGAAGAAACCAACGCCAGCTTCTGTGCAAACCGTTCTTAGTTTCAGAAAAAGTATTCAGAACAGTTCGTTTTGGATGAAGCTGACGTGGTTTATTCCTCCCTGGCTTCTGGTCTAACATCCCAAACAACAAAACCCCTCTTCTTCTCACCTCCCAGGTATGATGTTGTCACGTCTCGTCTGCTTCCTAGCAGTCCACCACACTCCCAGCTGTAACCAGGTGGCCATCAGCCCCTAGAAGCACCCACTCACAGATGTGTCTGCAGACCACCAATGCCACCAAACATGTGCCCGACCCTGGGCCAAGGGGCAGCACGGAGCCCACCAGCCTGGGGATGGACAGGCAGCTCCAGGCTCCCATCCTAGGCTGGAGCTGGGTGTTCTAGGGTTGATCTCTGAGTGGGCTCACTCCTCCCTTTGCTGCCCTTGCCCCAGTGCCCTGAGCTGCGTGGGAACGACAGCCCGCAGCCCAGTGCAACCCAGTGTGATCCGCTCAGCACCTGGTGCTGCACTCAGCTCCTCCAGGACCTCCAGCCTTCAGGAGGTTTTAACTTCCCAGCAGAGCTGGAAAAACCCCAGCAGGGGCTTTCCGTGGTGACTGAATAGCCAAGGGGGGATGGGCAGTGACCTGACCCCCCGAGTGCTCTCAGCAGGGAGAACCAGGAGATGCCCAGGCTGTGGGCTCTGCTCTGGTATCGCTCAGGAAGATGGCAAACTCATCCAGCACAGTCAGAGCAGCTGAGAGAAGGCAAGCGGAGCACATTTGTGTCCTCACCCTCCCCTCCTGGAGCCCAGCCACATCCAAAGAGGGGAAAGATGCCAAAAAAAATGCGACTGGAATATGAATATGATGCTCACACTGCAGCAGTGGTGGTCACCCAGCCTGAACCCTGCAGCCGCAGAGCTGCAGCCTGGCCGCCCCACCTGCCCCGGCCCCAAACCCCACATCAGCCCCTGCCTGAGAACTCCTGTGCAGACCCTGCCGTCAGCAACAGGCCCGGCTGATGCTGCAGAGAGCAGCCGGGTTGTGGGTCCCAGCCCATGGAGGAACAGCTTTGTCCCAATAGCACTGGGATCTCCACTAAGAACTTCCTTCCCCAAGTTTAGGAGGCTGAGACGTGTGGGATAAATTACTTGTGACACCAACTCCTACACTCCTGGCCTCACGTGGGATTTAGCCACCAGGCTCCCAGTATCAGCACTGGTTATTAAGGTCAGGAGAAGTCGAGTGGCTAAATCCTAATGGGGCTGTCCCAGCCAGGAGGCACTGAGCGACCCAGGGGAGGAGAGAAGAGGAGAGGAGAGGAGAGGAGAGGAGAGGAGAGGAGAGGAGAGAGGAAAATTTTGCTCTGATCCGGGTGCAGCCGGGGCTGTTTTGCTGCTGCTCTCTGAGTGGTTTCACTTATCTCTTTCCTCCTCCACTACCTGAGGTTTCAGACACTCCGGGGAGATGTCTCCATTAACCACAGTTCTCTCTGGCAGTTATATTTCATTACCGATTCTCCTCCAGCCAATCCTTCCCAGCTTTTGCCGTTGTTATTTTTATGACAATTATTTTCACAAACCCTTTGTTTTCCAGCCGTATTTAACCTGGCCGTGTCCCTTTAAATACCACGGCCTGGGCAGAACAGGGGATCAGTCCTCTGACAGGAGCTAAAGTCCTGTTTGATCTGGATTAGATGCTGATTTTGCTTACCAGACTAAAGACCGAGAGGGACCACGCAGTGCCTGTGTTTGCACAAACCTGCCTGGTTGCATTCCTCCTCTTCCCTGTGTCCAGCTGGGGGTGAACGCAGCGCCGCGCTCACGGCTTGGAACCAACGCGGAAAATGGTCACTTCGGTGGCGAAGGGAGAAAATGGAGGTGGAGGGCAGAGCCCACAGCCATGCCCTGCACCCAGCAGTGTCACCCAGCTCCTGCCCCTTCCCTGCCCGTCGCTCCCTTTCGCTGCCCGCGGGATGGCTGCTGTCCCTGCCCCACATGGCCCCATCGCCTGCCCTGGACCGGGGTCCACCCCACATCCCCCACTCTGCAGAGCATTGTGGCCACGCCAGGCTCCCGCAGAGCAGCCGTGCCGCCCCGTCACACAGGCACGTACTGCCAGCAGAGCCAATTTAAACCTCCCCCTGCGGCTGTCTCCGTGTCGAAATGTCAGGGCTGGCCGCGAGCAGCGAGTCGTGCTGCCGCTGGGAGCCCAGCATGCACAGGAGCTGCTGGGAGACGGGGCTGCATGGACCGACGTGGAGCGGGGGCTGTGGGAGGAACCCACACCCACCCCACAGCCCACCAGCCCCTCTCCAGTGTTGCTGGTGAGCGTGGGCCACCCCTGCTTGCACCACGTTACCCACAGCCACCAGTCAAAAAACGATCCATCATGGCTGTGCCTCGCAGGCCGTGCCAGCGCCATATGCAGACAGGTGAGGCCGTCTGCAGCCAGTCCAGCCCTGGCCTTGCCGTCATGGAGCCACAGAATGGCTGTGTTGGAAGGGCCCTACAGCCCCCCAGCGCCACCCCTGCCATGGGCTGGCTGCCCCCATCGCTCAGGCTGCCCAGGGCCCATCTGTGGCACGCAGGGATGGGCGCTCACACCTCTCCGAAGGGCAGTGCCACGGCCTCAGCACCCTCTGAGTAATGAATGGAAAACTCAATGTGCTGAGTGCTAACTCAGCTGCAGAGCTGGCTGTGTGATGGGGCAGCCTGGGGCACGAGTGCTGCACTCACCTGTAGCGTTCGGGGGGGTTGCAGGACCCCCCGGCCCCTGGCTGTTGGCAGCCCCACTGCAAACCCCACGGGCACCTCAGGGCCCAGTCCCCCACTGCTGCTCCTCTGCTCACCCCACAGCGGTGCCATGCCGTGCTACCACGCCATCCCTCCCTTCCTCCCTCCCTGCCATGCAGAGGCCACAGCAGTTTTCTCCCCGATGCCGCAGCATTTCGCATTTAGTAGCCTCCTTCTGCTGTCACAGGCCGACCTATTTCTCACAAATCCTGACTGCTCTGCCCTTAAAGCATCCTCACGCAGGGTTGGAGCCGGCCTTGGCGCAACGGCGAGGCTGCGATTAGCGGGATTGGTGTGAACTTTGCAGCCGGCAGACAGCGGCTGGAGGGGCCGTGGGTCGGGGGCCCAGGGGCTCATCGGGATTAATCAGAGCGTGCTCCTGGTGAGAACCGGGGCCAGAACTGCTTGGTGCCCCCTGCTCTGCGCCACGAGGTGGAGGATGGAGCAGGGGGAGGTGTGCCCAGCACAGCCCAGCACTTGGGACTCGGGCAGAGAGGAACCCACGCAGGGAACGGGCCGCAAAGAGACGAGCGTTCTTAGCCCAGGTGTGAAAAACGTGCAGCTATTTGGGGAAACTATTTGGGGAAACTTGGGGCAGAGATGGGAACTGGACCCCTTCCCACAATCTCACCAGCAGTCAAACAGGGCCAGGGCAGAGCCGGGAGCTGCCACCCTGGGCCCCAGCACTGCCGGGCAGGCACAGCCGGTGGGAGGTCACGCCTGGCCGGTGCTGCTCGCGGCCGGCCCGCCATCCGGCTCAGCTGAGGCACATTTTGTTCTGTGCTTCCTGCATCCTGCCCTGAGCCCCGAACCAGACGGGGGGGTGCGGGTCAGCCCGGGGCCAGGCTGCAGCCCCCGCTGCCCCAACACCGGCACCGCTCGGCCCTCCCCAGGCGCTCCACAGTGGCACGGCCTCCACGCTCTCTGGTCCTTTGTTTCTCCCAAATCTCTTTTCCTAGCTGGAGAAGGCTCTGGCCCGTGTGTTGAGAGCTGTCAGGCATGGGGGCAGCCAGGGCGAGAGCTGATGAAGCCTGGGGAGGTCCCCCCGCACCCCCAGGCGCTGCCCTCTGCCCCGCTTGTGGGCTCACTGCCCACAAGACAGAGCCCACGTACACACGCTGCCCCACTGCTCCGCTGCCCGGGGCACACATCTGGCCAGCAGATGCTGGAGCCAGGACAAAGCTTGGCTGCACACCCTTCCAGCCAGGGTGACTCTCTGCATGCTCCAGCCCACCCGGCACCCCCATCCTCTGGCTCCAGTGTGATGGGCAGCGCAGCGCAGCCCCCAGCCCGGCACGGCGCAGCACAGCGCAGCACAGCGCAGCACAGTACAGCACAGCACAGCATGCCCCATCCCGCTGACCAGGCGCTGCAGAGCCATCCCAGACACCGGGCATCTGCTGCCCAGCCACCCACCTCACTCACCTGCAGGAGCTCCCGTTGCTGCACGCCGTCGGTACTTGTCCCGACAGAAGGGTGGCAGGGCAGTTACCTGTGGCACACGAGTCGTATTGTTTCACACAAACTGCACGCACACCATGGCACAGCTCCACACGGTCAGGCTGCACGCACTGCAGTTCCCCCCCGGCCACCCCGCACTGAAAGGAGCAGGGAACCAGCCCCACTGGTGCCGGCAGCCCCATGCCCACCCTCGCCCAGCACGGCCAGCAGCACAGCACCCTGCTGCAACGCTGCTGCCCGCAGCCCGGGCAGGTGGCACACAGGGACGGGGAGAAATAACAGAGCTGTGAATAATGACACAAAACATGCATTCATTTTATTCACAAAAACAGCCTGGATCGCTAAAACATTACAAACAGCATTTCAATTTAATGATGTAGAGAGCTGGAGACGGGGATTTGAACAGAAGAGAAATATCACTTTTCGTAACTGCTTCAGCACAGCTCCTGCAATATTGTTTTTATTTTGATTTTAACTTCGGTGAGTTTACAAAAATTGCTTCTAGGAGTAAACCACTGCGATGAGGAGTTTTTCCGCACGCGGTATTTCTTGTCCTATATTAATAAACTAACAATGACGATTTTTTTCCTTTTTTTTTTTTCTTTTTTTTTCCTTTTTAAAATTCTCCTTTTTTTGTTTTCGACGGCCGCCACTTTTGCAGCAATTGTTGCCTTCCATCCTTCATTCCAAACCTCTTGCTGGTTAAACGTGCGCAGGTGAATGGCGAGGAGAGGGGTACTACATCGCTTTAAACATAGTCTCATTTATAAACATGAAGTCGAGGCATTCTAGAAACTATCCACTCTATTGTATGACGGGAAAGAATCAAATAAAAAGTATAAATGAGGGTGCAATTAAACAACTGTGCTAAATTACAGTAGTGCTTATTAGTAACTAGATTTTAAAAGGTTACTGTAAATTTACATTCCCTACACAAGTACTGCATCTTTCACACATAAACAACATCAACACCAAAACACAGAAAGAAACTGATTGTCCATACTCTGTCTATTAAGTCTTGGTACTTTACAGATCCATTGTTTTTTTCTTTTAATTATTTTATTTGAAAAGCAGTTAAATGTCTGACTAGGACTCGAAGATGTTAAACAAACGCAAAAAAAAAAAAAAATTATAAAAACAGGAATGAAATTTGCGAGAAAATATTTTTGGTTCTAAAGAGACACAGGTGCATCCATTCATTTCAGCCAAAATCCCTTGCCTGAGACAACACAAGCAAGCAGTGACATTGCACTTGGATGACAGAGCTTTGGGATTCCCGTTCCTACTGAAACCATCTGAACGCAGCTCCTGTAGGAAGCATCACCTTCTGGAAAGGAAGAGAGAAGGGAGGGGCAGGACAGAGGGACAAGGCGTTAGGCGGGCGGCTGCCATCCCTGGGACGTGGGGCCGCCGGGGCAGGGGACGGGCACCCAGCCCTGCCCAGCCCCACAGCTCAGCCCCCCAAGGCTCAGCGTGGGGCTCCCGGCCGAGCGGCCGCAGTGGGGCCTCCACGCAGCCATCGCCCGCCGCCCGGGGCTCCCGCTGCAGGAAAGCCCTCCCGAATGGCTCCCCGTGCCACGCAGGCGCAGCCGCACGACCCCCCGCCTCCCCTCAGCCGTGCTGAGCGCCATGGCCGGGCGGGCACGGACAGTCCTGGCCTCAGCGACCGGGCTCAGGAGCTGCTGGGGACGCCGACCCGTCCCAGGGGATTGCCCACCATCCCACAGAGCAGCCCCAGCACCGCCTGCCTCCATCGCGCCGGACGTGGGCAGGGATGAGAGCCGCCGATGTGGGCAGCCCCAAGCAGTGCCACCTGCAGCCACCTCCAGGGAAGGGGGGGGAGCCCTGTGGGGCAAAGGTGGCTGAGGAGGGCCCACCAAAGCCCCCTCCTTTCGTTTCTCCACACCCAAACGAGCACGGGATAGCAGTGGCGGCAGCCCCGGCACTGTCCTAAGGCTTGGCGGAGACGTCCCCTGTCCCAGCCCAGCCAAACCCTGCCTGGCCACGAGGAGCGAGCAGTGAGGAACCAGCAGGTTCTCCGACACCACCCGGGAGCTCCCCGAGCCCACGCTGCTGCACCAGAGGCAGACGGGTGCTGAGCCCCTCAGGTCCCTAGCATCGCAGTGGTGTCACGATGGGGAGCACGGCACCATCACAGGGCCATGGCACCCTGCGCTGCTACGGTGCTGAGCCCAGCCCTGCTCCATGGGACAAGCTGCTGTCCCTGCAAGCTGTAACCAAGCGTGTGAGGAACACAAGTGCCTCTGAGCCACGGGGCATGCAGACAGGCAAGGTCCAGCTCTTCGGATACCCCTCCTTCTAACTGCCCTGGGAGGTGTCTGAGACAGCTCTCCATTACCAAGGGGAGACGGACAAACAGCTCTAGTGCAGATACCCAAGGGCAGAGCTTCCCTCATCCCTGCGATGTGACAACAACCATCACACCAGCGTTAGCAGGAGCACCAGTCACCTCACCAAGGCTCTGCCAGATGGAGGACAGCTCTGCTGAATAAGATCCCCACTGTCTGTGGCCTCCATGTGCCTACAGCTCATCAGAAGAGCCCATGGCTACTGGTCCAGGGCCACAGCGCTGCCAGGGGCTGGCTGGGCCCAGAGGAGCCCGGTGGGTGCAGGGTTGTGCTGCCGCCACTGCAAGACCTCGACCCGCCTGGCCAGCCCTACCGCCTCGTCCAGCAGCCGCTCCACCAGGACACCAGCAGCGACTGGTTATGCAGGCTCTTTAGATGTGCAGATAAAGCTTAACGGCGGGATAGGGACTTAGCCTGATTTTTATGCTGCCATAAAGGTTTAATTCTATTTTTTTTACTGCTTGATTTTAGATCAATGTTTAATCACAGCTGCAGCCCCCGTCCGGGCTCTCTGAGGACGCTGCTGCCCACAAGAGTGGCTGGCAGACGGAACGGCCCGGCAGGGTCACTGCGGGCTGCTCCTCTGCCACTCAGCTCTGGCACAGCCCCTGCAGCGGGATGACGCCTCACTAAAGCCCTATGAATTTCCCAGCCCAACACCACAACCGCTGTGTGCCAGCAGCCTGCTGGGAACCGCGGCCCACGGCGCTGCCCACCTCCAGCTCCACAGGGCTGTGGGGCAGGCAGGGGACGGTGGCTCCATCAAGCCAAGACGGGTGATGTGGGCTGAGACTTAACGACACAGGTGGTGCTGGGTCCCAGTGCTGCCATCCCAGCTGCACAGGGCTGCAATCTCATTCATCCCTCCCAAGGAAAAGGCCTGGCACAGGCTGACATCTTGACCATGGCTGCTGCAGGAGCACCTGCTCCAAAAATCAGACAGCCCAGCATCACCCACCCTCCTCAGCCTCAGCGGCCCTGCGCTCAGGAAGGATAGGACCATCCTCTCTGGGCCCCAGTGCTAGCAGACTAAAAGCCGCATCTGAGCAGCTCCAATCTCAGCCAGATGTAGAATGGGAAAACAAACCAGGGGAGTGAATGTTTCATGGGCTCCCTGTACTATTTATTGTCCCCAAACCAGCACCACGCCGGGAGAAGGGAGCAGCTCCTCTGGCTGATGTGAGCTCTGATTCTATTGACCCGCTTTAGGACTCTTCTGAAGAGATGAACTTTTTTTTCCTTTCTCCCTTTTTCCAGATCACTGACTCAGCAAATTAGAACAAGAATATAATTTAGCAATACAGCGGTTTTTGAAAGACACAGTCCCCCTCTCCTCATCCCCACCGCCCAAATAGATTTTTTTTTTCCCCTTCACGATTCATTCAGAGCTTATGCTAATTGAAAACGTGGGACGTGGTTAAGGAAACAGTGGGTTATCTCTTTGGGAAGAGCAGAGCACAGGCCGTGCCCTCGTGTCAGGACACATGATCCAGCCGATGTCAGGGTGACTTCTGCCCTCCACCAGCAGCAGCAGGAGGACAGGGAAGCACAGCAGATGGTTGGATGGACCACCACAAAGATCACACAGTATGATGGAGGATCTGCAGAGGGGCCTCAACACAGCACAGCCCAGCACTCCAAGCCCTCACTCACAGTGAACTCACTAGAGGACCATGTGCCTGCCGGCCATGCATGGCTCAGGGCAAATTCCAGCCCATCCCATGACCCAGCCCACCCGCCGTTCCTGCAGTCCCCACGCCAGCAATGTGCCTGCCCTGGCTCACAGCAAGGCAGCCCCCAGCCCGCTGGGTGGGTCATCAGCAGCTCCAGGGCCAGCAGTGCTGTGATGGCACAGTCCCTGCGGCCGCAAAGCATCGCCCTGCAGAGTGTGGGTGCAGCACGTGCAGGGAATCACGCTCAGCACAACGCCCAGAGCAGGGCTGCATCCCCCACCGCAACAGCCATCCAGAACACACGCACGCCAGGAGGCACCTCAGTGAACCCCCTGGGATGCTCGAAACAGCGCTGCCCCAGCGCAGCCACAGCGCCGCGCGCCAAATCTGCTCTGCAGCCTAACACGGGGCTCCCTGCTACCACGTGCAACGAAGCTGTGAACTAAAGGACCGGGCCCCAGGCCCACAAACACGGCTTCACACCCCTACCGCCTGCAGGTCTGTCCTACAGCCGCCCCTGCCACCCTCTGGCCCGTCACCGGGCCAGGAGCTGCTGCCTGGCGTGGGAGCCGCGCCACTGCACCACAGCGCTGCTCTGACGCTGACAAAAGGCCCCCGTCACTGGGCATCCCCAGCCCTCAACCAGCACAGGGACAGGGACAGGGGCGCTGGGCAGTGTACGCAATTTGTGGTGAGAACTGATAATGGAAAAGAAAAAAAGTAGGAAGTACCAGGTGTTTTATTATCTAGGGCAAGATCCGAACCCAGGAGAGCTGCCCGAGGAAGGGTTAGGGTGCCTGACAGGGGCCGGTTACCTCCAGTGCTGCAGAAGGCTTCTTTTTGAGTTCTTCACATTTTCGG
Organism: Centrocercus urophasianus; assembly: GCF_019232065.1. Taxonomy (NCBI): domain Eukaryota; kingdom Metazoa; phylum Chordata; class Aves; order Galliformes; family Phasianidae; genus Centrocercus; species Centrocercus urophasianus. The sequence goes on from NW_024884501.1 coordinate 43,865, forward strand.
AATTTGCAAATCTGGTGGCCAGTTTTGCGATTCCTACAACTGCTGCACTGCTCGCAGTTTATCCGTCTTCGGCAGGGCGGGCACATGCCACATCTTTTCCGTTTCTTTTTCCCCGAATTGATGGCAGATGCCAATTCATTCTGCATTGGATACTCTGCCAAGCCAGCCATATGGAGCGCGCTCTCTGCCAGAAACACGCCAGCAGGGGTCATAATGAAAAGGCCTGGGTTGATGGGAAAAGCCCCCAGGTAAGGAAAATCAGAGGGGCTGTTCATTGTCTCTGCAGCTGAGACTGCCTCCATATCAGAGATACCAGTCCCATGGTCGCTTGCTAGAGGAATATGCTCTTGTACCACTCTTTTGAGCATTTCTGTCGACTGAGCAAACTGTTGTAGGGCATTCTGTCCTTCTGAGGAGATTTCTGCCACCCTGTCTAATTTGCTCAGCATACTAGAGATGTTTTTGTGCTTTGAGGTAGAATTACTTTTATCCACAGTTGCTTCGTTGCCATTAGTTAAGGGGTTGCCTTTCTCTGAATGTTCGCTTACCGAGCTGCTGCTACCAAAGGTGGAATAGTGGGAGAGCGGACGGGACTTCTTAAGACTTTTGTTCAAAGGTTCACTTATTATTCCACTTTTGTTCCTCCTTTCGGAGCTGACGGGGGGATGAGAGTCATCTTGGTTATTTTTTTCCGTCTCTGGCTTGTTCCCAGTGTCTTGATGGGAGCCCGAATTCGACATGGTGCACGGAGCGGAACAACAAAACCAAACCAAAGAAAAGCACCCCAAAGCCCGAGCGGAAGCCCCCCGAAGCCCTTCTGGCAGCACCGACACAGCGGCCACCGGACAAAGCTCACACGGGAGCGCTCATGAACGGGGCGGGTCCTCCAGGCTCGGCCGCAAAGGTCTTCAGCACAGCTTCAGTGCAGAGACATACTCCGCGGCTCTGATACAAAACATACGGCTCTGGAAGTAGAAAATAAAAGAGAGTTAGTCCTGGCAAGAGCAAACGAGCTTTTCAAAGCAGCTCTTCCTCCCCCTGCAATGAAACTCTCAGCGCCACGAACAAAGAAACTCCAGGGAACGGACTTCGGTGGAGATCCGTTCCGCTGCTCTCTAAAAGGGTCGCCATCCAGACAGAGATCGGGGGGCACAAAGGGCCGGCAGCAATGTCACCGCACTGCTGAAGGGCTCCCAGCGTTGCCTCTCCTCCCCGGGGCCCAGAGCCCCACAGCAGTCACAGGGCTCCCATCCTGCTCTGCTCCAGCAACACGCAGCCCTGCAGGGCCGGTGCCTGATGCAGGACGGAGCTGGTGTGTGGCACGCTGCCCGTGGCTCTGCTCACCATCCCCCCGGGCCCTCGTCCCCAGGGCAGCGCTCACACCGGCACCAGGAAGGGGAAGGGAGGCGAGCTGCAGCGTGCACCTCCTGCCCACCCAGCGGTGCCGTGCCCCACATCCCCTGCCCACACATCACTGCAGGGAGGTGACGAGAGAGCTCCCTCGGCACAGATCCCCGCAGTGCCGCAGCCCGGGGGGTGAGGGGCAGCTGGGCCCCGGCGTGGCCGCCAACACTTGTTGTGAAATTCCTCCTCCTCCCCTCCCGAGCACGCACGCATGCACGCACGCACAGGCACTGCCAGAGTAATCAGGCTTTAGAGAAAAGCTCCAGGGCTTAGCGGAGCAGGAACCCGCGTCCCCACCCCAACAGTGGCTGGGGGAGGGCAGTGCTGGAGGGGCCCCTCGCCGGTCCCACCAACCTGGGGAGGGCCGGGCGCGGGTAGGCAGCGTTCCTGCAGCCACCCTGCAGCAGCCCCAGGCACACAGAGCTCGGTGGGACCCCACAACCCTCGGCACAGCCTGGCGGTGCCCGCACTGTGCCACAGCCCAGGGCGCTGCCTACGGACGAGCACAGCAGCAGAGCCGTTGGATGCAGACGGGGGCGAGGTGCCTGTGCCAAACATCACATTACTGGAACAGGAAGACAGCCCATCTCACCCCGACGCAGGAGACAGCTCGCCTGCGGAGAAAAACACCCCCACCCTCGCACTAAAACCGCTTGCTTCAGCTGCTGTGGGATTTAAGATGCAGCGCGGATCGATGCAGGACTCGGGTTCCAGCCCGCAGCTCTCCGATTCACGTGGGAGGGAGGGAGGGCTGCGGCGCAGGACAGCCTGCCCTTCCCGGCCGGCAGCCACGTGGGCAGCGCCGCAGCACAGCCAGGCCGGGCAGCGAGAGGAGGGCGGCGAGGCCGCGGGGTGCCGGGCAGCAGCAGGCCTGGGCAGCTCCTGCGGCGCTGGGATGGGTCACACCTCAATGACAAAAGCTGCGGGTGCCGGGGCCAGGAGGGGAGCGCGGCAGGAAAAGCATCTAACGGGAGGATGTGAGATAAAGCAGCCCAGCGGCATTATCTCACGCCCGCCTGCGACCGCCTTTCCTGCGGCCCTTCTCCTCTTCCGCCCCTCGCAGCGGTGGCCCCGCTTGCCCCGCAGCCCGGCCCTGGCACCGAGCAAAGGAGACGGGGCTGAGGGCCTGCAGAGCAGAGCCTACCAGGCCTCGGATTGTGGCACCACGTGCCCAGGCTGTGATGATAGGCCGGGGGTCCCCAGCCCCACTCGCAGCAGTGCAGAGTGCCGGCGCTGCACGGAGCAGGGCTCGCCCCCAGCACCGCTGCCCAATGCCCCCCGAACATCCCTGGGCTGGCGGCAATGTGCCCACTGCTGTGCGACACGGTCCCACCCCCAGCTCTGCGTGCACATGGCCAGGCATGGCTGCCCGGCGGGGATCTGCAGCCGCGAGCCCCACGCCGATCAGCCCCGGATTTACCGGCCTGCCAAGCTCACGCTCCCGCCCTGTGTAATCTGGTGGAGCCTGAGCCGCCGCTGATATCGCTCAGACACCTTCTGGGGCTCTTTGCTTAGCTCCCGTCCTTAAACCTCCACCACGTGCCACCGGCCTCGCTGCCGAGCTGTGCCGCAGGACATCGGGAGCATCCCCCGCCCCACACAGCACAGGCCCCAGCCTCACACCAAGGACGGCAGGCGGGCGGCACAGCAGGCAGAGCACTGGCTGCAGGCTGTCTCCCAGCTGGAACGGTCACTGCCACGATGCCCCCGGGCCTGCCTCCCCCTGGCCGCGCTCCTGGCAGCCCTGCGCCTTCACGCCATCCCTGTGCAACACGTGCTGCAGTCTCCACCTCCACCACTTATTTCCAAGGGCACATCTTCCCCTGCAGTCGGCTGCAACGGCCGGCCCCCTGCATCTGCCCACAGCAGGAACCCACTCCTCGGTCCCACCCGACGACGCAAAGCGGGTCTCCTCCATGCTGCAGCACCGCCGACCCACACAGCACCCAGCTGCCCACGCCAGGCCCTGCACCGCACAATCCCGCCATTGTGCCGCGGCTGCACCGCCAGCTCCCGCCATCTGCGCCCGCCTGGCGCTGCCTCGCCCCGGGGTGCCAACGGGCAGAGCCCCCCCCGGCATCGCCCACAGCACGGCCGCGCTGCCCTGGCCCCACGGCTCTAATTGCCAGAGGAGGGGGGGGAAGGAATTAATTATCTTAATCCCGTCTTTACGGCTGACCCCAGGAAAGGCACAGCCAGCTCCCCCCTGCCCCGGCTCCCTTCCTGGCCCCCATCCCCTGGGGAAGGCGCCGAGCGGCGTCAGCTGGGTCCCTGTCAGAAGGTGCTTAGCTGCGGCGCGGCATTAAGCAGCATGTGATGCGCCCGCGCACCCAGGCCTGCGCCGCACAGCTTAGGCTGGAGGCCTGCCAGGGCTCAAGGGGACCCACCAAGGGCGGGAGGGCCCCCAGCCCCCAGCACAGCGCGTGGGGCCCGGACCGCTCTGCACGGAGCAGCCTCGAACACAACAGGAGCTGCCCCGACACCAGCGCTGCCCTCCTGGGAGTGGCAACCCCTGCCACCGCTTCTGCCTTCCGTGGGCTTCACCCCAAAGAACTCAAACTCTGCAGACCAGGCACCCGTTGCCTCCATCCCAGCCTCGTGCCGGGAGCGCTCCAGCTCCAAAACTCAGAAGCAAAACCATGGGCACTGTGGCCCCAGGTTGCAGGAAGCATTCATCTGAGAGAGGCGCGGAGCTTAGTGGAAATGATGGACGGCGATTTCCAGCCCCCTGTGCTATTTCACTGTCTGCTGCCTAGCATTACTGGAAAGCAATCAGCTCCTTCAGATGTAAAAACTCTTGTCTTTAAAAATAACTTCTGCTTTCCTTTAATTTCAAATAAATCAATCTGCTCCCGTAAGAGCCACTGTTCGTTCAGCCATGCACAGACACGAACGTAAAGAGAGAAAAATAGAAGAAAAGCCGAAGCTGAGATGCTCCCAGGCTCGAGAGACAAAGGGACAAAAATTAAAAGTTCAGCTCTTTAAATTCCGGGAGCGCGGCTCCCTCCCCATTGTGTGCTGCTTGGTGGGCACCGGGGCCCGCCATTGTCTGGCCGGCAGAGGTGGAGCAGACGGACGACGGAAGGGAAACCAGCGTCTTTTCAGCCTCTAAAAAGGAGGCACTACGTGGCTGTAATTGTGTCCACCGCAGGGTTTTTGTCCCCGCTTCCTCCCCCTCGCCCCTCCCCACGCCATGGAGGCACGGCCAGCCGCCCGGCACAGCCCCCGCCTCCCAGCGACGCGCCGGGACATGCAGACAGACAGCTGGACAGACAGATAGGCGGACCCCAATGAGCTGTGGCCAGCCCTAACCAGGGCCCTTGTCACTGATCTGGCCTGGAGGAACAGGATCCACCACGTCCCCAGCAGCAGGGTAGAGCTGGGCACAGGGACGAAGACCACGGCGCTGCCACCTGCGGGCATGCTGGGAAACCAAAGGGAGCCAAGGGATGAGGGGAGAAGTCAAGGCACAGGGCTGAACGTCCCCGCAGGACATCCATCCAGGGGGTTTCTAATGGTACCCAGTAACAGGCACAGGTACCACCAGGGTACCACAAGGGTCTTCTTCACCTCTTTGTTTGCTAGTCATTTCTGTCAACCCAACAGACCACAAGTTCTGCTCTTCCCATTCATCTTCCCAAAAACTGATCCAGCCAGAAGCTCCACTCACGGGCGCACCAAGTCACCGCCACCCCCTTTAGTTTGTCAAGGCACCAGGAGAGGACGCAGAAGCTTGCCGTGGTTTTGGGCAGTGCTGTAGGTGCAGGTGATGCAGCCAGCGACGTGATAGGTCCAGATGGGCACATCCACAGAGGAGGTTCATCTCCAGAACATCCTTACAGGGCCGGCTGCGGCAGCCGCTCCGCTACCAAGGTGGCACAGGGAGACGCTAAGAAGCCAACTCCTGAATTAAAAAAGCTATGGAAGATTAAATCCAGCATCTGGAATTAGCCCTGAAAGCAGATGGCACCGCATCATGGCGCATGGAGTGGCTTCCACCAGCCTCCTCCTCGAAAACAGTTTCCCTCCGTCCACGGTACCTCCCACAAGCAGCTCGCAGTTCACACGCGTTCTGCCCAGCCAGGGGTGGGCGCTGGGTCACGCCGCCTCCGTGCCCGTGTCCAGCTCTGTGTGCAGAAGGCAATGCCACCTCCCTGCTGGCTCCTACCTTGCACAGATGCACTCAGACCAAGAGCGAAGCGCCCTGGCTTTCCAAGGAGCCTTTGACTGTTGCACCAAGCAGACAACCATGCCACCAGCACCTCCATGCCGGTAACAGGAGCCCCGTCCGTGTGATGCCAGCAGCAGCTCTGTCTCCTCCCTGCCGTGATCCAGGACCCAACCTGCCCTGGCACGTGGCCACTGCCACAGGGACCCCTGGGGCTGCCCGATGCTGCCTGGCTGGGGAGCGTGGCTCCGTCCTGCCTTTGAGGTGCGGTAGTTATGGATTATGGAGCCTTAAATGTCAGACGACCAGGCGCTCCCTCAAAATCCACTTATCTCCACTGCCACTTGGAAGGGCCAGAGCAGGGCGGTTATGGAGATAACGCGATTTGAAACGTCCATCCGAGTGTTTCAGGGCTCCATTTGCCCTGTGGACAACTCCGGGCGACTCCTCCCCCTCCTCTGCTCGCGCAGCTGCTGCCTGGGGACGCAGTGAAGGCGAGCGTGGCCACGGCCGGCCCTGCAGCCTGGGGACAGCGGGGGCTGGCAGCGTCACCTCCCCCAGCGCGCTTCCCGCACGGCTCATCCATCCCCCTGTGCCAAAGCTGCGCCGTTCACTGCCCAAATCCGAAAACGACTGTAACTAAAACCTACCAGATTGAGACTCGGGAAGGCCCCCCCCGCCTCCCCCACCTCCCTCCAAATGGGATTGAACAGATCTGTGTTTGCAAGAGCCGATCTCGCAGCCAAGCAGCATCTGACATTCACGCGCCATGGCACGGCTCTGCTGGGGAGCGCTTCCATGCTCGCCCACTCCTCAGCGCCGTCCCCCACCCGCGGCCACAGGAGGAGGCACGGCTCTGAGCCGGTGCTGGAGAGCAGCTCATAAACCCACCAAGTCCCACATAATGCCGTGAGGTGCTGCGAACACCAGTCAGCATCCACCCTGCAGGGACAGGAGACACGGCGCACACTGCAGACGTGGTCCCAGCCCAGCAGAACCACCTTCCCCTGCAAAGCCCCCAGACCCTCCTGGAGGGAAACCTCCAGCACAGCCCGTCAGGTTGCCAAGGGAGGTGACTGATGGCATTTTGGGGCTGCAGCACACAGGGGCTGGGCTGCCCGATGCCACAGGAAGGGCACTGGGGACATTTGCTGCCCGCTGAGCATTGGCACATCCCAGCAAACAGAAGACGCCGAGCCCATGGCTGCAGAACCCTGGGACAAGAGCACAGCTCCACAGCAGGCACTGCTACCCAAGCACCGTGCACCGCCAGGGTGTCTCAGCAGAACTGGCAGCATGTCTCAAAGGAAGGGACTTGGCCCCCTCACGTGGGAGGGGACACAAGCGAACCAAAGGAGGTTTGGCAGACACACAGCCCTCCCGTGTGCCAGCAGTGCTGCTGGGACCCCCACCAAGCTGCCCCATGCGGCCCCGGCACCCAGCAGGAGCACTGAGCACTGCAGAGGGACCCCTGCCCAAGGAGACCCCTGCAGCCCTGAGCTGTGTGAATCACCATGGCTAACAGATGGGCCGATTAAAGCATAAATTACGTGGGGTATAACTGATAAGCAGGTCACAGAGAGACTGATCAGCAGCAGCAAAGCTTCTAGAAGTTAATTAAAAACAAAGTTGTGGGCACAGCAGCACAGGAGCATTTGTTGGTGAAGAGCCCCATACCCACCAGCACCACCTCCCCAGGCAGCCCCAGCACCAAGCAGGCCCCGCATCACGCCCGTGAGGGCACAGCACACACTAAGGGATGCTCAGGACCCTGCATGCTGCTCCCCAGAGCTGCAGCACCACCCAAACGCAGGGACCCAGCACAGAAGGATGGGAGCAGCAAGGGCGTGAATCAGCCAGCCACCCTCTGCAGGCCGATGAGGACGTTGGCACACGAGGGGACCTGGGAGCATCTCAGCTGCCCACACCAAAACCACCCCCAAGGGGCGGGCTGCGGCGCTGACAGCAGTGACACGTGCCATCACCCCAAAGGCAGCCCTGTGCAGCACACATGGGCTGCTGAAGGAACTGCTGTAGCACCAGGAAGGCGGCTGCGCTGTCGGGAAGCAGCCGGGGTCCACAAATGGCAGCTATTGACAGATGTCTAATAGGACGCAGAATAATCCCGTCTTCCTCTGGGAGGATTCGGGTCGCCCTTGCCTTCACTGGGGGCTTATCCATTGTCTGGATCTGCTTGTGGTTGTTATTTTTGGTCAGCACCATGTTTCACTTGGCCACGCTTGCATAAGGAAAATAGGAAGAAGAAGGAGAAAGAAGAGGAAGGCTTGATGGCCAGGGTGGGGTGGGCACAGCGCTGCTCTGGGTCCACAGCCCCAGCTCAGCACAGGGGCTGCCCTGAGCCTCCGGGCTCTGCAGCCAGACCCACAGCAGGGCTTAGGGGGCCAGGGGAGCGCAGGAACTGCTGGGACATAGGAATGAGCTGCGCCCCAAGACTCAGTGCTTCTCGGCACCTACGCAGCTGCCTCGGCAGCAACATGCAGCACGGCCCCGCTCACTGGGAAGGCACAGCGCTCCTCTCCTTTGTGCGTCGGGCTCGCTTTCCAACGCCACACGTTCTGCCTGCAAAGCACTAAGACAATGAAAGGCTCCCTCCCCGCTCAGTGGGCTCTCACTCCTCCCGCCCCGCTTCCTGCAAGAGATCGAGGGCACGCTGCACAAAACTGACTCTCCCGAGCCCTGCCTGTGCTCAGTGCCACTTGTCATTCAAGCAACCCCGTGGCCTTTAAGCTGCCAAGGTACCAGAGCTGCTCCGGAATCGGAGTTAGCTCAGCTTCTGCCCTGGAGCAAGGAATCTGAAACACTGCCACTGGAAACGAAACAGAGCATCCATCATTTTTCTTGCCAGGAATACATCCAGCCTAAAAAGAAATACTGCCTGCTAAACAGCCAGCAACAAAAGCCCTCGATTTCACCAGCAAAGCTGAGCCCAACATCTCGCCTATCGGTCATTTCCACGCAGCTCCCGACTGCCCGCCCTCAGCGGCGGGATTAAAAACCACCCGAACCAAAAGGAGCAGCAAGGTGAGGGCTGGGGGGGCACGGAGCTGCAGGAGGAGAGCAGTGGGCAAGGGGGAACGGCAGGCCCCAGCCAGGACGATTCGACACAAACTTGGTTGCTGGGAAGAGAGGACACAGGTGGCAGAGCCAGCGCTGGAGGGGACGAGTGCTGCCTGGCTGAGGCACAGAAGCACCCAATGACTTCCTACAGTGAGCCCCGCTGCAGGGGGCAGCCCCCAAAGCCCCCACGCCCAGCTCATGAGCCACCTCCAGCCAGCAGCTGTCACCCTGCGCTCCCTGTCCCCTCCCCGGGAAAGGAGCTGTGCATTCCCAGCCAGGCCCAGCCCCCAGCACAGGCACGCCAACCTAAATATCTGCAAGAGGCTCTCCCCTTCATGGGAACAGCCACTATACGCAGAGTTCACATGCCCCAGCAATGCCTGATTAAACTCCCAAACTCCCAGGGAATACCCCTGAGGCTGTCTGAAGATAAGCTAGAAACTAGACCGCTCTCAGGAAACATAGGAACTGGGAAAGAGCAATCGCATTTTTTTAAATCTACAATAATGCAGATCAAACCCCGGTCGGGCAGCAGGCGGTCGCTTGAGCTCGGGAGCTTCCACGCCACCTGTGTGCTCACAGGGTGCCCCAGTGCTGGGGTGAAGCAGGTTGGAGAGCCTAAGCAGGCACCTCAGGACGCCAGCCTGAGCCAAGCCCCACTGTGTCCCCACTGCCACCAGCCCAGCCCCAAAGCGGTCACAATGTCAGCCTGGGGTCAGGGAAAGCACAGCAGTACAGCACGTGACACCACGGGTAAGTTGGAGCATCACAGGAGAAGCAGCAAGGAGATGACAGCTAGGTAAGGTTGCCCAAGGGCCTCCTCCCTGTATACCTGCTGCAGATTGTAGAGCACCCAGCTCCTTGTTCCTCGCGGAGCAGAGCCACAAAGCTTTCTCACCACAACTGCAAACAGCAATCAATGGCACTGAGACCCTCCAGTGTGAGAGCAGCCAGCTCCCAGCTGCCTGCTGCTGGGCTCTGGGAACAGCAGTGGGAGAAGGGAAAACCTCGCAGCCATGACACCAATGGGGTGAGGGGGGCTCATTCAGGACTCCCGTTCTTCCATCCATCCCTCCATCCCCACGCTGCAAGCACCAGGACCGTGACTGCACACAGACTGGAGGTACACCTGCACCACCAGCACACTGTGCTCTGGGATGGGGGAACACCAAGCTCCACCAGCTTGCATCGCTGAGGAGTGCATGGAATGAGCCTCACATCAAGCTCTCCGCTGGAGGGGTGTCCACCAGCTCCCCTGGTGCCTGATGCTTACTGAACCCAAGACAAAGGGTTTCTCCTTTCTTTCTAGCTTGCCAAGACAGGATGGAAAAACAGCAGTCCTAGGCAAGAGGATGGGAAAAGTAATTGGGAAAACACCTCCCAGAATGTTCCTGGATATAGTGGAACGACAGCAAGAGGCTGTTCCAAGGAACCCAGCGTCTGTCTGTGATCAGGTAGGGCTACGGTTAGATAGATTTTCACTGGGATTCCACACTGTGCCTCATCAGGAAAGTGGGATGGGATGGCCTCAGAGATGGAGCCGTGGCCACCCGTGTACAGGGTGGAAGGAGCAAAGGCACAGCACAGTGTGCCTGTGTGCACGAGGCATGGGGCTGGGCGAGCCGCGGGATGCACGGCATGAAGCGGGGTGGGGAGCGGGGGATGAGCTGCTCACAGGAGGTACAGAATAGACAAGAAGGAGGAGAGCTGCAGACCCACGCCGTCAGCACGAGGGAAAGATGGCGAGGGATGGAAGGAGCTCGAGACAGCTTACTGAACAGGAGCTGTGATTTGAGATGATTACAGAGCGCGAGTGCCCTTCTGGAGAGAAAGTGCCGAGCCCTGAGCAGCTCTTCACCCAAAGGAGAGCAGCGTGGCAGAGCCAGTGGCTGGCAGGCGAGGCAGACAGACCCAAAAGCTCCACAGGGCCTCCAGCAGCACGGACAATCGGGCCAGAATGCACTTCCAGGGGCTCTGGGGCTCTGCTCAGACTGAAGGGGCCCAGCTGGGAGGATTGCCCAGGCAGCACCGTGGGGCTTTCACCCATATCCAGAGGGTAAGGAGCCCTGGGCCCAAGCTCCAGGGGTCCACAGCCACAGCAGCAGCTTGGTGTGGCCATGAGAGCTTCCGCCTGCTCGCCCTTCCCTGGTGGTTGATCGCAACTGGACGTGTTTTCCACAGCCACAGCCTGCCATGGCACACTGCTGTGCCCACAGTGGGCTCAGGGTCCCTGCAGAACACCTGCCCTCAGCCACGAGAAGGGGATGATCCCACACATGCCCTCTCCCGCTGCCCACAGCCACCTCCATCCCACAGGAGGCAATTTCCTGGTCTTCTGCTTAGCCAACGCAGGCTTGCTGCGAGAACCTTGGTGAAGGATGCTGGGCACGCACGGCGGAAGGCACTTTTCCATTCCAGGCCTTCACAAAGACCTATCCTGCCTTCTTTTCTCCTTCACTCCTTTCTGACACATCTGACATCCAGGTGAAGGGCAGATAACGCTCCTGGTGCAGCAGGCAGCCCCGTGCTGGGATTTGGGGCTGTGGGCTCAGGCTGTTTCTGGTGGAGCAGTGCAAGTCCCCAGTGCAGCCCCCTGAGGCGCAGGGCTCACTGAGCTCTCCTTGGGCTCACGGGGCTGCTTGGCTGCCCAGCTCCTCCAGCACAGGGCCGGGCCTTAATGGTGCCATGTGCTGCCCACCCCAAGCCCTGCCCTGACCCCCACGCAGCCCCAAGGACAAAGGCAGACATCTCCCCCACCAGCTGCCCCCACGCTAAGCCCAGGGGCACAGATCCTGCTCCGGCCCTGAGCCGCGCTGCCTTGTCCCCGCTGTCCCCGTCCCCTCGCCTGGCCCTGCTGACCCCAGACAGGGTCGGGGTTCTCTATGGGAAGCCTTGCAGAGCAACCCCAAAACAGCGACCCCCTTCTCCAGCGCAGCTCTGCACCATCCTGCTGCTCTCCGGCAGTGACAGCTCTGCCTTTATGCTTTAACAGATTTTAGGGACTTGGACTCCCTCACGGAGATTTGTGCCCATGGGTATTTTCAGAGGGGAAATATATATGTAAAAAAAAATGAACAACAGAACCTGGGCACACAGCGGAGCTCCTGCGATTTCCATATCAGCTGCTGTACATGCACAGGGCATGGAAAAATCCTTTGGAAATTTCTGTTAGAAAAAAAGGGAGAACCAACACAACACTGAGCTAGCTGGACACAGCATGCCAGGAGGGGCTGACAGAGCTGTTACGGTCTATTGGGCCAATAATCCACAAACTAAGACGGATTTATTGTACATGGCAGATCGTAACAGCTCCAAAGAAACCATCACTGTCTCCTGTGCTTAAAATTCACTTTCTTTTGAAAAAAGGGCCAAAATATGGCTTTACAAGATAAGATGCGTGGTCGTACCATCCTGTGACAGACAGAAGCCTGGGCAAACACTTATATGTTTTTATATATATAAATAAATAAGGTATCTGCTCCTCCAAAGCCAGCAGTGCTGCATTATTGGCTTGGCGCACGGTCGCTACCACTGGATTACCAGGCTAGGTTTCACCTCTGCTAGCAAGCGGGATTTGCAAGGGCATTGTTTCCACCACCACATTGGCACTGAGCACACGGGAAGATAACGAGAGTGCTGGGCTTCATGGGATGGGGGCACGCAGGGCTGGGGGCCCTCGGGAGGAAGAAGGCACGAGTGCCCCAAGAGCGAGGCCGTGCCAGGGCACACTGCACAGCGCTGAGCTCGGGCTGGGACTGCAGAAGAAATAAGGCTGGGAAGGAACGCCGCAGCCTGTGGCGCCTTCTGCGGCCCTGCTCATGGGCACCTGCGTGGCCCTGCACAGCAGCCCGAGCCGCACGGAGGAGCGTGGTGAGACCAAGCCTGCAGTAATTGCGGTGTCTGTTCGAATCGCTCCAGCGCTGGAAATCACGCTGGGCCCGGATGAAAGCTTACAGTGCGGATGATCATATCAGACTGGGATAAAAGAGGATAAGCTAACAGGTTTAGTGCACAGCTTGTCTGAGTTGGTGCTGCCGCGGAGGGAGGAGAGGAGGCTCCTGCTGACCCGGGGCCCCGGCGCATCGCCCGGCGTAAAGCACTGCGGGCAAAGCCGCAGCAGCGCCCAGCCAGCATCCCTCAGTGGGGCGGCACCTGGGGGAGGGCACCGCATCAACGGGGCAGGCGATGCCATTCCTCTCTCAGCAAGGCTCACCGGCCATCCACCCCGACCCTGAGCAGGGGTTATGAGCCACCGCCAGCCCCCCATGGCCCCGGGTCCTCAGCACAGGTTGTCCTCAGCAGCCGGGGAGCGCGGTGTGGGCAGCTGTGCTCTGAGCGGCGCTGCCACGGGGGCACACGGGGACGGCCACCAGCTCCCTGTGCCAGCACAGCAGGCAAGGATGGGCCGGGGGGTGGCGAGATCTGGGGCAGGGACAGGCAGCAAGGAGGTGGGGGTTGGCAGCTGGGGCGGGGAGGGAGGGAAGGAGGGGGGCTCGGACTGCTTCCCGCGCCGCAGAGGGAGTTTAGCCGAGTAATTAGAGCAGGAGGCTGTGAGTCAGCAAACGATGCGTAACCTCGCCGATGTTGACAATGAGGCGAAAGATGGCAGTTTCGACTGAGAGCTCCGGATGAAAGGGCATATTTATATATGCAAGAATCAGAAACTCCGAACAATTGCATGGCTGGTGACCCGCTCTGCAAAACACGCTGCTCTACAATGACTGTCCGGCTGCCAAATATTTGACGGCTTTAAAAATAATTGGAAATAGAGACGTGTTTGCAGCCTAAACCTAAAGGAACAGGGGAGAGGGAGGAGGGACCGGGCCGGTCTCAAAAACAACGACAGACGTCGGGAAGACGCCCGCCAGCCTCTCCTCCAGCATCCAAGGCCGCAGCGAGCTGCTTAGCGCTCGGCTGGGGCTGACCTTGACAACGCCGCACTTCAGATGCCCCAGAGGGAAGAGCCGGCCGCCACCGAGATCCTCCCCGCACAACTGCCACGCTGCTGGATTTATATCGAGGGCGAGCGCCGGCCTGGAAGCAAATCCCGGCCGCAGCCGGACTCGTCCCTCCCCGGGGCCGCAATCGGAGGCGGCAGCGCAGGTAGGGAACGCTCCTCCCCCACGGCGCAGCAGCAGCAGCCCCGACGAGGAGAGTTTAATTAACCCTGGAAAGCAATCGTTAACCATCCAGCGCGGGGAATCGATGCGGAAGGGGCGGCCCGCCTCGGAAGCCCATCTGCTTTGGGGGGGGCGCGCCCGCCACCCACCTGCCCGCGCCTCCCCGCGGTGCCCCGCGCCTCCCGGCCGGGCCGCGTGCGAGCGGGCGGCGGCCCCAGGCACCAGCAGCCCTGCGCAGCCCCTCGCCTCTCTAATCTCTCTTCCCGTAAAGCCCCAGGTCTCTGCGCCACGTGATTTCCTACGAGCCGCAGCCCTCGTTCCAAACGCCACCTCTGCCGCGCGGCCCCGCAGCTCCGGCGCAAGCGAAGCCCCACGGCTGCCGCGCCCCGCGGTGATACAGAGCCGGGAGCCCGGGAGCCAAGCTGGGCAAACGCCTTCCCCGTGGGAGCCGAAGATGGGGGATGTTGTTGCTCCCCACCCCGTGGCCGCTCTGAGCCAACCCTACCTGAAACAGCACGGGTGTGAGGGGGGTCACTGGGATTTGCTTGAATCATCAAACTGTGTTTAGAGGGGTGACATCTTTTGCTGATAAAATCGCAGCCTCTTCCTCCTACTGTCCTTGGAGGCATTTTTTCTCCAGCCCAAGCACAGCAGGGCGCAGCTGGGCAGGGACAGTAACCCCTGAGCCGTGCAAGCCCCAACGGCCCATCATCACTGTGCCGGGAACAGGGCAGGGAGCCCCAGTGCTCCCAAGTCCTGCCCATGCCATGGCCATGCTGCATCCCCAGCAAAGGGAGATGTGGGGCTGCTGGCACTGTGGCATGGGATGCCTGCACCCGTCACAAATACAACAGATCGACGCCACCTGGACACCAGACGCAAGCAAGGTCTCCACGCAGGCAGAGCACAACATCCCTGGGGTCTGTGCCACCATCTCCCACCCCAGTGCCCCTCCACGCCACCCCAACCACATCCTGCAGGGACACAGCACGGTGAAGACTCACGGCTGGGCACAGACCCCTTGAGCTCCCCAGCAGGCGGGGACGGCACAGCGCAGCTCTGGCACCACGAAGTCCTGCCCCTGTCCTCCCACTCCCTGGGGGCAGCAGGGTGCACTCAGCCGCTCTGCTCCCATGCGCTGCCGTGAGAAGCAGGGTGGCAGATGGGTCCCTGGGACAGCTGTGCCCGGTGGGATGAGAGGTGACTCGCACAGAGCTCGTGCCCCGCACTGCCACCCAGCCGGGAATGCTCGTCCCTGATGCCACTCACGTTAGCGAGCTGTCCCTGTGCCAGCCCAATGACACGGTGCAGGAGGTGGCTCTCAGAGGGGAAATGGCTGCGCTTCACCCTCCAACTTTCCACTACAGCAATGCCTGTTCCTCTCCCAGCTGGCAGGAGAACGGCTCTGGGCAGGGAATGGCCTGGCCCCCGAGAAAGGGGGGGACCCAGTGTTCCCCACTCTGACAGCAGCAGCACCGCCAGCACCATGGGCTGGTACCCAGAAATGCAACAAGAGTGCTGCTGGCATGCTTGGCTGGCGCTGGTAGGAGGCAGAGGTTCTGGAAGCCCATGGACTCCCCCTGCCAGGGGCATCTCTGCACCTCAAGGAGCACCAAGGCACACCCACATATGGGGTTTCTGAGCCCTGTGCAGTGTGACCAGTACCATCCTGCAGAGCTTGGCCTGCGCATAACAGGGGGCTCACACCACCGTGTGCATCCCACGTACATCCCACCTCCTCTGGTACAGGAGGGGCTCAGCAGCAGTGGGATGGTGGGTCTGATCCCAGCTCCTGGAGGACAGGAGTTATGGCAGCTGCAGAGCACACTCCTGCTTTCTGCAAATCAGGGCCACGATGCACAGCCCATACAGAGGCGTGAAGGCTGCCAGGATGTGCAGAGCTCTGCTTCCCTCCCAGAGGACATCACAAACCTGGGAGATGGGTCCCGGCTCCAGGAGAGGATTCCCCTCAGCCCTGAGCCAGAAATGAAAACACCTGATGGGTGGAGAAGGAAGCAGGGTGAGGATGCACCAGGGACACTGCCTGGCCCTCTTGCTGCTCTGGGCATGGCTGGGAGCCAACCCCGCTTCCCATCCTGCACCTGAGGATCCCTCCAGCACCCCAAGAACAGATGACCCGATGTCCTCCCAGAGACTCCCAGCACCTCACAGCCCCCCATTGAGGCACGCATGCTTGCATCACGGTGGGACACAGCTTCATCTGACGGACGCTCAGCACGCAGCTGAGATCCCAGGTCCCAGATAATCCCTAGAGCTCTGCAGGGAGCCCCAGGCCCATCTGCGGGATGAGGCTTGGGGCACAGAGAGTCTGACACATGCGAGAGCTGCGGCCGGGGGGGGGGGCTGATTTGCTCCCACCTCCTCAGCTGCTCCGAGTATTTTCCAGCCTTCCCTGTCGAGTTCACGTCCTTTCAGATTAGCTGCCGCAGCCACGGCCTCGCAGCGAGTGTCAGGTACTGCCAGCGTTCGGCTGCTCGCAATTACCAGGCGTTCGGCACAGGGACAGCAGCCCAGATGCTTCCACCCGCAGGAGCCCCCAGCACACCCACACCTGGGGCTCCCAGCACCCCGGGCCACGTGCCCCCAGCCCACCCCATCCACCCCCACCCCTCCTGCCACGACCTCCCCTCCGACAGCCCGCTGACTGCTGCCTGCGAATCCTTAATCTTCACGGTGCATCAGCATGGGGAAAAAACAGCTTTTTTTTTTTTTTTTACAGTCTTAATCTTTACCTGGGGTCATATTTACTAATCCTCCCACTAATCCCCCCACGCCTTCACAAATAAAAGGGCCCATCCTGGCCAGGCTGCGCGCCCTGGAGAGGTGCAGGCACAGAGGGGGAGCAGTGATCTGCACCCACCGACCTGCACCCACTGAACCACTGTGCCGCATTCAAGGTGACTCTGCTTTTCCCATTAAAATGGCTAATGAGCACTTTTAAAGGCTCTTTATTTAAGGAAACAAAACCTGACGGTGGAGAGGAGAGAAGCACACAGCGTTGGGTGGATCTGGACGCATCGATGGATGGAGGCAAACCTCCAGCTCTCATCCCGACCCCTGGGAGCTCAGACAGCGAGAGGAAAGGATGACGATCTGCCTCATGGGAAGGGAGGACCCGAGGGAAGGCCGACGGCCAACTGCGACCCCGGGAGCAGCCTGCCTGCACCTCCACCACAGCGCCCAGCCCTGGGGGCAGCTCAGCCCAGCTCAGTCCAGTCCCTTCTCAGCCCCTTCCTCCATCACGCCTCTGCTACAGGCCAGGCCCAAACATTGCTCGGTTGCTCTCTTTGCAAAGTATTTCGACACCTACGTGATAAAACAAACTCATCAATAGAAACGCCCTGACGGCTGGCTTTCCCCTTCCTTCCTTCCTCCTCCGCACGCATACCCAGCTGCTCGCTTTGGAAGCGTCCATGTGCGAACACACAGCTTCTCCCGAGCCAAACGGCGTCAGCCTGGCACGGCGCGCCGCGCTGGCGCAGTGCTGCAGGCAGCGGGAGGGGAGCTCTGGGGCCGCCCAGGTGCCGCCCAGCCGCGGGGACGGAGCCGAGCCGGGGACGGGGGGCTGGGGTCGGTCGGGCTTCATCCTGACACCCCCCGGATGCCGGCAGCGGCAGCGCGTGTCCCTGCGCCTCAGTTTCCCCACACGCACCACCCCCTCCTCAGCCCCGGCGCTCGGCCTCTCCGCCCTCCTGGCAGAGCCCTTCCCCACGCAGGCAGCAGCGGGGCCCCCCCGCCATCGCCATCGCGCCCCACGACGCGACTGTAACTCGC
The DNA here is from genome assembly GCF_019232065.1 of Centrocercus urophasianus. Taxonomy (NCBI): domain Eukaryota; kingdom Metazoa; phylum Chordata; class Aves; order Galliformes; family Phasianidae; genus Centrocercus; species Centrocercus urophasianus. Next base: position 61,430 of record NW_024884501.1, read on the forward strand.
AGTGGCAGCGTGGCCCTCCCGCTGGTGCAGCAGCACACGCTCGGCCGCGGCCGGCACCTCGCTGGAATTTGCGAGCTGTCCTGACGCATTACAGCGCGGACGCCTCGCGTTGGCTTCCCCCCCCCCCGCCACCCCAGCCCCCCCGGCCGGCTCCGCAGCTGTCCCCGGGGCCGCGGATCCCACGGGCAGAGGGACGCGAGGCCGTTCCCAAAACCTCCCCCTCCTCATCTCCCGCGTCGATTTTCCTGCCCCGGCTTTAAATAGCAACTTCAGCCGAGCCGGAGCGCTGACAGACTCCCACTGCCTCCTCCCGCGGCGCGGCGCAGCACCTCCCCGTGCAGCCCCCACCCGGCGCCGGGCCCCACCGCACTGCCAGGAGCCGTGCCCCCTGCCCCCTGCCCCTGCTCCCCTCCTGGCAGCAGCGGGGTGAGCCGTGATGTCATGAGCAGCTCCGCACAGGTCGGTGACAGCGCAGGTGCAGAGCTGAGCGGGGCGCCTCGCAGGGCCGGACCCCGCGGGAGCTGCACAGCTGCACCCCGTGCCCACCCGCACCTCCCCCAGCAAGGGACACCGCTGTGCCCTGGGCTGGGCCCCGCCGCTGGTACCGCGGAGCCTACGGGAGCCCTTCCCATAGCACCTATTGGCCCCCACCCCATGGCTGCCCCATGCCACGCCGAGCCCTGCGCCGTGCCCGCGCGGCGGGATGCTCGTGGGAGGGGGAACGGGAGCGGCGGGCTGGGGAGGAGTGTGAAGGAACGCCTCCTGCGTGCTCTGTCCGGAGCCAGTGAACGAGGCCATATTTGAAATGCTTCGCATACCTCCGGCCATCAGATTAGTGAGATGAAGAAGGTAAAGCAGAGGGCAAGGCGAGCGCTCCCGGGGCCAGCCATCCTCGGCCACGCTCACAGGGTATGGAACTGGGGGAAAAGTCCCAGCAGCGGCACACGTGGAGCCCGGCACGGCACGGGGACAGCAGGGACGGCGCCGGTGTGGGGGACAGCACTGTGCCAGGCACTGACCATGGCCCAGGGCTCGGGGGTGGGACCACGCCAAACTGCACACAGCTCCATCGCTCCCCCTCACCGCGAACCCAAAGCTTCACCTGAGCACAGCACCGTGGGAGCTCCCACAGCTCTGCTCCACGTGCTGTCCCAGCACCAAACGTTCTCGAGCTCCTCAGACCCTCCAGAGAGCAGGAACACAGGGGACAGCCTGTGGGACAGCCAGCCCGGGGCCAGGGCGGTGAACCGACAGCAGCCAGGCTGCCAACACTCAGCTGCCCAAGTTGCAGGCTCTGGGCTCAGGGCTGGACTACAGAAAGCTCTTCTCATACAGCCTGATGGAAAATGAGGCACAAAGGCCCGAGGGCAGGCCGAGCAGAAATACACGAGAACTGGTGACCCCGGGACGCACTGGACACCAAGAGACCACCTGGGGTCAGAATGGACGGAGCTGCTCGGGCACAGATTAAGACTCTTGAAAGGAAAACTGTGGGAGATGGATATTGCCCAGACATCTCTACAAAGAGCTGGAGTGGAGACAAGAACTCAAGGCAGGATTGCAAAGGCAAAAACGAACCATCCATCACGCCACGCTCCCAGGCAAAGCCAGGGCTGCCCTCGCACAGCTGCCAAGTGCCAGGACACCAAGCGGTGCTGCAGGACGGCACTGGGCGCTGGGGCTGAGCGCCCCAACCCACGCACCGAGGCACCCACGCCTTGCCCTGGGCTGCACCATGCCCAGGACACAGCCAGCACCACGCTGACACCAGTGCTGAAGCTGTCTGATGGTTCCCACCATGCCCACGGCCGCAGGCGCCCTGACACCTCGAGAGCAGAGCGCGGAGCGGCACGGCAGCAGCACACTGCCCAGGACAGTGCCTCCTCCTGGGCTCAGCTCCTCCACCACCACTGAACGGTGACGTTGTGCAGCATGGTGCCCATGGAATACCCATGCCGTGATCCCTGGAGAACCATATCACACCGTCAGACAGGGATGGAGACAGCGACCCAAGCCCTGTCATGGTTCTCACCTCTCCAAGCTGGGGCACCACGAGCATCGCACTACACCTCTTTGCCATCAGCTGCAGGGACGAGGCCAACATGAAACCCCACAGCTGGGCCAGCTCCCCACAGCATCAGGACATGGAGGCGATGGTTCTGCATTCCGCCAGCACTAAGGATGCCCAAGCTCAGACCAAGAGAGACCCTCTGGTACACGCGATACCATCTGAGCAAGAGGAAACAGAGTCACGCTCCCAAATCCTACAGCAGGACCACAGACCAAGTGCCAAGACTCAGCACACAGATCCAGCAGGGCTGTTATCTCGATCCCTTTCCCACCTCACAACTTTGCTTGCATGGGTGCCCCATAAAGGCTCCCATAAAGGCTCCCCCAGCAGCCAGCCCCGAGGGGCCGGCAGCACCTGGCTGGGGCAGCAGGACGGGGGGCTGCCAGCAGGCCACCAACTCCTGGGGGTGGCACATCGCCCCGCACCTACCAGCAGCACCTCCATGACTGGAGATGCCAGCGGGGCACCCAGGGGAGCCACAGCCCCGCAGAGCAGCAGGCAGCCAGGGCAGCAGGACGGCCTTTGTGCTGGCTCTCGAAAAACCAGTGACCTTAAAAATCCTTTTATTCATCTAATAACAGGCTGCCACCCGTGCATGGTGACGACTGCCATCCCAGGCTGCACAGTGCCCTCCACCTGCTTCCAAGCCACGGGGAAAGGCGAGCTGGGACAGAACCACCCCAGCACAGAGCTGCAGCACAGCACAGCCCTGCGGCATCCCTAAGGGAAGGGGCACAGGGCAAGGTGAGGGCATCACTGCCACGAGCGCAGCGATGCAGGCAGACCCATAGGTGCCCTTCACCCCCACCTGCAGACGCCCGACACTCTCCCATCATCAATGGGATCTCAGCTCATCCTCGGCCACCCACATGGGTCACCCCGTGCTCTCCAAGGCCCCACACCTGACCTCTTCCCCCCCGGCCTCACAGCTGCCCCATTGCACCTCCCCACCCATTGCCCACAGGCTGTGGGGCTGGCAGCTGGGACCCCCCCAGCCGGGGCCATGAGGAGCCCCTGAGTGGCCCCTGAGCTCCCAGGAGTCAAAGTTGAGTCAGGGGAAAAGGAAAGAAAAAAAAAAAAACAAACCTTTTCAGTGCAATATTTTAGTTGAGCAACAGAGCATGAGTAAAGGACGGAGGCTTTTCGTGGTCTGGTGAGCCTAAGCTATGAGCTGAAAGTTTAACTATTAATACACTTAATCAAGAGGTTGTTCCTACACCCGGGGTTTGGGAAAACAAACGCACCACCGGAGCAGCAGAGGAGGAGAGGCGGTGGGAGATGGGGCCGGGGCAGCCCCACACGGCCCCACTGCAAAGCTCCCAGCAGGACACGGGGCTGCGTCCGGTCTGGCCCTGCTGTGGGACAGCAGCTGGCAGGGACAGGGCCACGGCAATGTGAGCAGCACGTGGGGCTGTGCGGGACGGAGCCCAGAGCTGAGCTGCACGCAGGGGAGAAGAGACAGCCCGGGAGAGGGCTGTGACAGAGGCACCCAGCATCCCCACGGCCGGGACATCAGGGAGCAGCACTCTGCAGCCTGGGGCTGCCCACGGGTGCCGAGCCCGCGCAGCCTCACACACCTCCTCTGCCCCCCACCCTCCGTCACGGGACTGGACGTGGGAGCACCGCACCCACCGACCCCCTCCGCAGGCTCCGAACCCCCTAGAGCAGCACCACGCTGCCCGCATCCCTGCCACGAACCAAGGACGGCCCGGCTCAGCGCCTAGCACGCCTCCAACGTTTCCCACGGAGGCGGTGCGATGCTCCTCACCGAGCAGTGGGGCACAACGCCCCCCGCCCGCCCCGACGCCCGGCGCGGAGCCCCCCACGCACAGCGCCGTACCGCCGTCCTCCCGTTGCACGACGGCCCCGCCGCCCCTCTGCCGCCGTGGGGGGCCGGGACGCAGCTCTGCGCGCGGCGGCGGGGCCTTTGTTACTTTGCTTTTGTTGTCACCCGCTGGCGCGGCCCCCACGGCCGCTCCGAGGTCAGGGCACGGCGGTGGCGGTGGCGGGGATCGGGTGGCGGAGGGCCGGCGGGAGTCCCGGCAGCGCTGCCGCGTCCCCCTGGGACGCGGTGCCGCACGGCAGCCGTGGGACGGCCCCGGCTGCCCGGGTCTGGGTCGCCCGCGGCGCTTTCTGCCTCTCCCCGGGGATTGGGCTGCCGAGGCGTGCGGCCGCTCGCCCAGGGCCGGGGGGTCGCAGCGGCGGACAAAGCCGGTAAGAGGGGCACGGCACGGCCGCGTCCCCAGCAGCGCGGCTCCCAGCCGGGCGGGCGGCTCCCGGGGCGCGAGGCCACGCACGTGGGAGCCGGGGGTTGGGGGGTTGGGGGGGGGGGGGGGTGCACGGCTCCGAGCACCGCACGGTCGATGCTGCGCGCAGCTTTGTTCGTGCGCGGGACGCGGAGCTGCCCCCTGCCCTCACGTCCCCATCCATCACCGCCGCGCGGAATGACCCCCAGCGAGCGAGGCCCCGCGGGAAGGAGCGCAGCGCCGGTGCTGGATGCGAGAGAAAACAGCGGCAAGAAAATAGAAACGGGAGGGGGGGAGGGAAAGGGGGGCGGAAAAAAAAAAACAACGAAACCCGGCGGGGCCGCCCGGCTGCGGATCGGCGGAGTTCCGCGCGGTGATCGCGGCGCTCAGACATCACCCACCGCCCCGCGGCACCGCCTGCGCCCATCTCCGCCGTCATCCCCGGCGCCGACCGCTGCCCTCCCCGCCGCTCCGCTCCCTCCCTCCCTCCCGTCACACCAGGCGCGAAGGGCACCGCTGCGGGGCCGGCGGAGAAGCGGGAGGAAAAAAATAAAATAAATGAATTTACTTCGCGAGGGGTAAAGAAAAAAACCAAAAACCAAAAACCAAAAAAACAATGAAACAACAAACCCCCAAACTTCGGGACTTGTTACGCACGGCTCCGCCGCGCCGCGCCGCTCCCACGTCCCCCCCGGAGCTGGCGCCGCCGGAAAGCGCGCACCGCCCCCGGCCGGACCGCGGCACCGAGCGCGGGGGTCCCCCCGGCCCCCCGGCCGCGCTGCCCCCCCCA
>NW_024884502.1:0-10890 GCF_019232065.1 Centrocercus urophasianus
CGGCGTCCTTGCTGCAGTTCCGTGGATTGCCAGCGGTTCTGGGTGCCAACCCTGGCCGTGTTGGGCGTGGCAGGGGAGCTCTGGCTCCCTTTGCCGCTGTGCTGGTCGTGGCGGCTGTGCCCGCCATCGTTTTGTGCGTGTCCGGCATTCCAGGCAGACATATCCTAGGTGGGAAAGGAAGGTGGCACTGGCACGCAGAAGGACTCCTGGAAGTCTGACAATGGCTTTGTGAACGGCAGGTGTACCGTCAGCTCTTCTTTTCCATTCCCGTGCCCTGCCTCACTTACTGGAGATGCAACGATGCAAAATCTTTGCATTCGTAGGCTTACTGTGTCTTCCGGAGGAGCGTTGCTTTTCTTGGTCAGCTACTGTGGTGTTTACGTCTTGACGCCAGCTTGATTTCAGAAAGATCAATCTACCTGGAAGTTCCATCCATGCTGTGGGTTTTTTTGTCTGTTTGGTTTTCCTTTCTAAATCTTTGTCACTTTGTCAGATTTTCACATCGAGTGAGACCTTTGGCTTTGTTACCTGTGAAGCTATACTTAAAGTTAGCGCCCTTGAGCATTCCAAAGAGCTCCAAGAAGAACATGCTAAACAAACGTGACTATAGCAATCTGCTCTCCCCCACATCACGTTAACATCCCCCCAGGTAGGGGGACATATAAGGTCGGGTTCTAAGGGTTATTATTTCGGGATGCAGAGTACAAAGCAGAAGAGAAGATGGAGAAAAGGAAGGGAAAGACACTAAAGGAGAGATGGGAGATGAGAGACAGAAAACTACGCTCTTCTTTTTCCTCTAAGATGGGAGCAGTTCACTTCACCTCTTGGCGAAGATGCATTTTGCCAGCACTATGATCAGCGGCAACCCTGAATTTTGTCTCTTCAATAAATCGTCTCCTCTTTGGAACCTTTGGTGAATTCGTCCAGTGAAACTGCGAGGGAGCGCCGACACACAAGCATTTGTGAACCTTTCCGTGACAGCCCACGAGGGGGCTTTCTGGCAAGCAAAGCCCAAACTGTCCTCTTAATGCAACACCTCTCATCCTTTCTGTCAGACTGAAGGGATGAAATCTCAGATAACTGTGTATGATGGCAAACGTTCAAGTCGTTCAAGGAATGTGTTGTGGAAGTGGTGTGCAAATGCTTTTGAGAGGTGTAAGAGGATGAAGGAGCATGCAGTTCAAACCGTGTAGATGAACAGCTTGGGAATGCTTCTACCCCAGGTCCCCCTCTGTAGCTTCATTTGCAGTAATTGTTACGGGAAAAAATAAATTTAAAGTAACCAAATGACATAACATTGGCTTTTTGTGGTTGTGATAGCAGCAGACTGGTTCCGCCGATCCCAAGGTCTTCTCAGTCCTGGACTGTGTAGACAAGTCACGTAGTTAGTTGCTGTTACTCTGTCAAATGCTGCTGGAGACAGAGTAAAAGTAGCTTGGAAGCCTGCACAGGCAGTCTATGCCACTCATTCTTTCTCCTGCAAAGAGCAAGCCTCTTTGCCACGCCATAAGCTATGAATCCAAGAGGATGAGATTTGAAGTTGAATGACCAAGAAAGCACACCCTGTGGTCGCTCTATTTGACAGCCTTCAGTGTTTTTTGGTTTTGTCAATCACTAAGCTAAACCACCTGCCAAACACTGGTTGGTCTACAATCAAAATGTTGCACTGACGCGCAAGGGAAAAGTCACAGCCATGCGGTCCAGGCTGCCAGCTCCTCCAGGAGAATTCAGGAGAAGATAATGTCAAAGGCTTTACTAAAGTCTAGGCAGACCGCATCCACAGCCTTTCCCTCATCCAACAGCCCGCTCATCTAGTCACAGAAGGAGATGAGGTTGGTCAGGCAGGCCCTGCATTTCACGAACCCGTGCTGGCTGGGCCTGACCCCCTGGTTGTCCCAAGCATGCTGCACGACTGCATTCAAGATGATCTTCTCCATGACCTTCTCTGATGCCTAGGTCAGGCTGACAGACTTGTAGTTCTCCAGATCCTCCTTTTGACCCTTCTTGGACCCTGGCATAACATTAGCAATTCTCCAGTCATCCAGGACCTCCCCTGTTGAGCGGGACCGCTGATAAATGATGGGAAGCGGCTTGGCAATCCCTTTTGTCAGCTCCCCCATCACGCGCGGGCGCACCAATTCTGGCCCCACGGACTTGTGACGGTTCAGGTGGAGCAGCAGGTCACTAACGGTTTCCTCCTGAATTGTGGAGGGTTTATTTGTCCTCCATCCCTGCCTTCTGGCTGAGTACCCTGAGGATAACTGGCCTATTGCAGACAGAAGTAAAGAAGGCTTTGAGAACCTCAGCCTTTTCCTCATCCTTGGTGACAGCATGCCCCGCTGCATCCAGTAATGGTGGGTGATTCTTCTTGGCCCTCTCCTTGCTGTTCATGTATTTATAAAAATGTGTTTTCACCTTTTGAGTTTTCCCTCTGCGTACCCTATCATTTCTGAAATAACTCTGACCGTCTTACTGCTGAACGCTGTAAACAGACCCTGGTATACTTACATGCAACAACAGCAACCTGAGATCAAAGCTTAAGCATAAACCAAGTAGAGGTTGCAGCGCATATGTGCAGCAGACCTATCAACCTATAGCAGGGGCTGAAGAGATTATAGTAAAGGAATCCTGTCTACTGCGTTTGTTTTAATCCACACTGTTAAAGCACGGGATTGCAATGGTAATTCTCACTGAAGCATCTTGACACAGTCCTGAATTACATTCTCTATGAAAATATCAACACGCTTACAGAAGGGAAAGTACATCCGTAGCCATCCCCATTTTCAGCGCATCCAGAGGAACCCCTTAACCATCACAGAAGTAATGACATTTTTTTGCACGTGAGTCCCTTGTGATTTTATAATCCCTCTCTCATTTTTTGTTCCGTTGAAATCTGTGACCACGTTCCAACTGATTTCCAGATGGAAAGGGCAGTATGTGCTGTGCAGGCCTCTGAGAAGCAGACAGCACTAAGGCACCGCCCTGAAAACCTATTTTAAAGGAGCTACAGGGTAAATGTGCGTAACTGCATAAAGGAAGAAGCAAGAGAAAGTGAAAACATCAAAGCCCTTTAGCTTTTGTATGTGTACTAGTGGATTTCTGTCTCCCGTTATCTCTTCAGTCATCTGGTGTGACAAAAGAAAGGCTTGAGTTTTACTATTGCATTTCCCCACATACGCTGGAGATCTCAAAACTTTTAAGGTGTTCTTTAAATCTTCACAATTGATGTGTCTAAATCAGATGAATTAAAATTAAATGACTTAAAAATAAAATTCAGTGGTTTCTTGGATGCAGTGTTGTATAATGCTAAGCACCAAGCCCTACAGCAAAAACAGCTGCATCGGTCACAGAAAAAGCCTGTATTTTCTTGTAGTGAGGTAAGTAGAGACTGCAGGAGCTGGCAGGAGACAAACTAGATAGAACAAAGCTGGTTTGCCCCAGCAGGTAAAATAAAGCAAAACCCAAATGTCGAGTGATTTCCAGTCAGATATGAAAGCAGGCAGGAGCGGAATGGGCAACAACTGGAGTTCTAGTGGATTTTAAAACAACATGAGCCCAATACTTTAAAATAAGCATTTCAGCTGCTGGAAAGATGCCTGCATGGAGTAGGCTCTAGGAAACTTGCACATCCACGAGATCAGCAGGAAAAACAATCTCCTGGTGCAGTGGAAGGTTTGAGAGGATGAAAGTCCGTGCCTTGTAGTTCAGAGGAATTGTCCAGGTCCCGCAACTGCTGGGGTGACAAACTATGTATATCTATTATTATACATGTTATACAATTTATGCATTATTATATGTATAAATAAAGCATAAATGGTATTGCACGAATTCTGAAACACAGCAGTTCCCCAGAGGAAATGTTATCTGATGCAGTGATTTCCCTTGGACACAAGAGCACCTGATGCGTAGAAAGGCATATATATTCCACAGGGCTGCTCCTCTGGGTAAATTCCCTTTATAAGCTCTCAGGAAGACTCCTACTCAAGACAATATACTTCCTACTGCATTTTCCAAGATGTTTTTCTAGACCAATCATATGCACTTGCTTTGTGTCTTGCCACTAACAAAGTTTTGTAGGTCAATATATTTTAAAGAATTAACAAATCAGACTGTACTAACTTCAGCAGGATATCTCCAATGTTGAAAAAAAGAGGAGAAAGTAAAAGAAAAAACATGAACTTTAATGCAACTAAAATAGAGAAATTTGATCGTAACAGATAAAAGTGATATAACAAATAATTCAGGATCTGTCAGTCAACTGTCTGGCATGGAATACAGACAAACACTCTTTATTAGCCTGTAGCACGATACCATTTTTGCCCCAGTTGACAGCGCTGAGCCTCACGGTGTTCTCTGATGGATATACCACCAGTCACTCCTCACTGTTCTCTCGATGACAGGAACACCTGTGTCACTGGCTGCTCTCTGGACAATGGGTAAGGCCTCATTCAATGCCATTCTCTGCCTCAGAGTGTAGTTAACAAAATACGCAAGTTAGAGATGTAGTCAACAAATACGTAAAGCGGGGGCTGTCAAGGTCACCAGGCATAACCAGGCGTAATCTGTGTGGGCCCCTTGCGTGGTCAGCGAATACGTGAAAGGGGGGCTGTGACAGTCATCAGCCTCTGCGGGGGCTCCTTGACTCATAAGAAAACCATGATGAGACATGGCAAGACAAGACATGCCACATGTCTATTGGGCACAGATAACCGTAACACGGGTGATTGGTAGCACTGTGAAATAAGGGACAACTATAAGAAGAGTGTGTTGCTTGCAATAAGTGCCATTTGCAGCTCACCACATTGGTGTCACAAAGCGTGTGATTTGGCCGGGGCTGTCTGAGCACTTCACGACGGGACATTAATCAGAGGTTGCCGAAGCAAAGGCTACAAGTGGTGACCCCGACGTGATACGTGCCGTGTCCCAATCGTGAATGTGCGACAGCTGGTTGCGAGACGGACGCAGGAACCCGCGGCGGTAAGGCGGCGGAAGAGCCGGAGGGACTGATCCCCCTGGGGCTGTGAGCACGGCCGTGAAGTTATCTCACAGCGGAAGACTTGTGGAAGGTGGAGGGCTGATCACCCTGGACAACCATGGAATCCGTCATTAAGGTACTGCACCAAGCTTGTAAAACTTACTGCGGAAAAACTGCTCCTTCTAAGAAGGATGTGGCCGCGGTCCTTACTCTCCTGGAAAAGGAGGGGCTCTTAAAATTTCCCCATGAGGTGTATGACCCCGGGAGGTGGGATTCGCTGACAGCGGCGCTTTCTCAGAAAGCTATGTCGTCGCAAAGGGCAGCGGAGTTAAAAATTTGGGGTCTGATTTTGGGGGCTCTAAAATCGGCGAGAGAGGAGAAGACCGCAGAAAACCATGCCAGGGACTTGCTGGGTCTAGGTTCGGGTGGTGGGGAGCCGCCGCGGGCGGAAGGCTCCACCCCCTTTAGGGACCTGCCGCAAGACAAGACGGCGCCGCATACATCGACCGCGCCTGGAACTACAGCACCGGAAAAAAAGGAGGAAGAATCATCATCTCCGCCGACGGCTCCGCCCCCGTATCCTTATTTGTATCCTTCCTTGCGTAATCTCCGCCAGGGGGAGGACTTAGGGGGAGGGGATGAGGCTGAGCAGTTGGTGGCTACGTCACCCCCCCCGCCGTCCACCGTGGTCCCGCCTCCCCAGGTGGCCGCGTCCGCGGGTGGTCTGCCCCAGCAGGGTAATGGGCGGTATCAACCAGGTATCTGGTCACAGATAAAGGAGGAAATGAGAGCGGCGGAGCTCTTGGGTGACCATAAGGCGTTCCCAGTGGAGGTCAGAAGAGAGGGACCCGTCTGGGTCCCTTTGGATCCGAAGGCGGTGACTCGCCTCGCTGAGACAATAGGGAAGAAGGGCTTACGATCGCCCGCTATGCTGTCTGCACTGGAGGCGCTTCTGGCGCCGGGGCCCTTGCTCCCATATGACATAGAGGGCCTCATGCAGGTGGTACTTGAGCCGGCACAATTCATGTTATGGATGGAAGAGTGGTCGGTACAGCTCAGGGCCGTAGTCGCTATAGTGAAACACGACCCACAACACCCGGCTAATGATAGTCGACGGGGAGAGATAACTACTTTGACACGGCTATTAGGATACGGGGAAGGGATGACTGGGTCACCTGAGGGACAGCTCAGGCTCCTTCGTCCTGGAGAGCTAATAGCAGCCACAGAAGCGGCTCTGACAGCCTTTAGAAGGTTTGCTAGAACAGCGGAACCTTCGGCTCCCTGGTCAGAGATAACCCAGGGACCATCTGAATCATTCTCGAATTTTGCCAATCGATTGATTCAGGCGGTAGAAAGCTCAGATCTGCCGAGGACTGCCCATAATGCAGTCATTATGGACTGTCTCAAGCAGAAATCACATGACAATATTAAGGATCTTATTCGAGCCGCTCCTGATAACCTTAATACCCCAGGAGAAATCATTAGATATGTACTGGAAAAACAGAAAACAACACCCCTCACCAATGAGGGATTAGCAACAGCATTAGTAGCAGCAATGGCCATGAGAGAGGATCAGAGTAAGGGACCATGTTTTAAGTGCGGTCAGTTTGGTCACCTCAGGGCTCAATGTCGAGCCTTGGGGAGGAAAAAGGGGGAAGCGGTGCCAGGCCAGAGTTGCCAAGCCTGTGGGAGACCAGGTCATATCGCGCGCCAGTGTCGGAAGTTCGTCATATTGCCGCAGGGAAACAAGAATGGGAGGGTGCCTCAGGCCCATGGCCCCTCCCCAAGACCATCAAAAGAGCCAGCCAATGCAGCTCCACCTACCCAGGGTCAGAGGCCCCTACGTCAGTGGGCCCCTCGCCCACAGTGGCATTAACTAAGGGAATGAGACAACCCCCCATGGTTAAAGTCATACTCACGTATACAGGATTTTTGCCCTCAGAGTCACCGAGCCTTCATACTATTTTGATTACGGCCTTGCTGGACTCAGGGGCGGACGTTTCAGTGATTGCGGACTATGAATGGCCAGAAGAATGGTCAGCGCAGTTTTCTCCATTTGCGGTTACTGGAGTTGGGGGGTCTATGAGTACCAAGAAATCAGAGGCAGAGGTCGAGATCTCTGTAATAGATAAGGATGGCACACTAGAAAAGCCTGTGCTCATGAAACCATTGATAGGCCCCATATCAGGATCTCTGCTGGGGAGGGATTTTCTTGATGAGCTAGGAATACGGTTGACAAATTTATAGATAGGGCCACTGTCCACCAGTTAGGGATGCAACATGCTATTCCCTTGCGCTGGAAACAGGATGTACGTCCTGTTTGGGTGGATCAGTGGCCCCTCTCTTCTGATAAATTAACAGCGCTGAGACAACTAGTTTTGCGAGAATTTCAATTGGGTCATTTAGAGCAATCCCTTAGCTGTTGGAACACTCCTGTTTTTGTTATTCAAAAGTCGTCAGGGTCGTTTCGGTTACTACACGACCTCCGCGTGGTTAATGCCCTGCTTATTCCCTTTGGTCCAGCTCAGCAAGGTGGCCCCTTACTTTTGGCCATACCGGAAGGGTGGCCCTTAATGGTCATCCAACCTGGTATAAAGTCCAGAACAATGCTTGTATATATTGGAAAGGGATGTGCTTGCATGAGAACCCATTGTGATTCCATACAAATAGGGGATATGGCTGTAGATACCAGCAATCATTCAAATCTTTGTGTTTGTAACTTTATTAGTGTTTTAGGATGTGATTTTAACTATACAGCTCCTGTTACATTGTACCAGCTACTACAGTCTAACTACACGTTGATCCGATACTTAGAGCCCGCACTGATTGGAATGAATCTCGCTTTGGTAAGGAAGCTTCTGCAACATGATGACCTGCACCGACTGCTAAGTCGCATCAGAGATAATGGACAGAAAACTTTGATCACTGTTCACCATGATATGGAAGAGATACATCGTGTCCTAGAGAGAATAAAGAAAGATGGTGAATATCACTGGTGGGAAGTTCTTTTTGGATGGTCCCCCATGGCAACGGGGATATTTAACTCTATACTGCACCCGGTAGTAGTTGTGTTAGGTTTAGTATTATTATGCTTAGTTCTTATAGTTATATTATATGTAAAGACATGGCGCTTGCTAAGACGAGTGTCCCGACTTGATTCAGTATTATCTAAGGATGCACTACGTCGCCTCTTGTAAGATTTATTTTAAGGCCAGTAGGCTGCTGGACTGCTAGGGTAGAACTCTGCAATAACGTTTAAACAATCAATGCCTGGAATACCATAGGTTTCTCAAAAGATTGTAACCGGGTTCGCATACGCGTTGTTACGGGCATGTTTAACTCTGTTTAACTCTATTTTGTATTCAGTTATAGTTGTATTAGGTCTAATATTAATATGTTTTACGCTTATATTCATATTATATATAGATATATAGGTATATTACAGATATAAGTATAGTGTGTGCTGAGACAAATGACTCATATGATGTAACGGGGCAAAAGGCTTAACCGAGAGGACAATGGCATGTATAGGCGCAATGCGGGGATTTCGGGGTGTACGCGGTTAGGGTCCTCTCGTGTTGTAGTAGATTTGCTTGAGCTTAGGGAGGGGAGATGTAGTTAACAAAATACGCAAGTTAGAGATGTAGTCAACAAATACGTAAAGCGGGGGCTGTCAAGGTCACCAGGCGTAACCAGGCGTAATCTGTGTGGGCCCCTTGCATGGTCAGCGAATACGTGAAAGGGGGGCTGTGACAGTCATCAGCCTCTGCGGGGGCTCCTTGACTCATAAGAAAACCATGATGAGACATGGCAAGACAAGACATGCCACGTGTCTATTGAGCACAGATAACCGTAACACGGGTGATTGGTAGCACTGTGAAATAAGGGACAACTATAAGAAGAGTGTGTTGCTTGCAATAAGTGCCATTTGCCGCTCACCACATTGGTGTCATAAAGCGTGTGATTTGGCCGGGGCTGTCTGAGCACTTCACGACGGGACATTAATCAGAGGTTGCTGAAGCAAAGGCTACATCAGAGACGTGCTTGGGCCCCGGAATGTTCACTGGATGCTAGCAACGTTTTGATCTCAAATTGTTCTCTGGACACTGGCCCTGCCTGAGCAACAACATTATCAGGATGCTGAGCATGCCTGGTGGATCCATTTGCATGGGTTCTTGTCATTCTACAGACACTTCAATGAGCCAATTTGTCTCTTAGCTGGGCAAGGCTATTCTTTCCCTGCCTTCTTCACTGCATACAGGATGATGAGAAAGCCCCCAGTTCATAGAGTCATGGAACAACCTGAGTTGGAAGGGATTCAGAAGGATCAACGAGTCCAACTCCAGGCTCCACAAAGGACAACCAAAAAGCTCAATCATCTTTCTGAGCGTGTTCTCCAAACACGAGTGGAGAGGAGGGTCAACGCTGAGCTCTGCTGTCTGGTGGCAGGAACAGCACCCGAGGGAACGGCACTGTCCCAGGGCCCAACCACCCTGTCCGTGAAGAACCTTTCCCTAATGCCCAGGCCAACCCTCCCCTGAGGCAGCCCCATGCCGTTCCCTCAGGTCTTGTCACAGCCACCACAGAGCAGAGCTCAGCGCTGACCCTCCTTTCCCTTTGTGAGGAGCTGCAGGTCGCCATGAGGCCTCCCTCAGCTCCTCTGCTCTGGGATGAACCATGAAAGGGACCTCAGCTGCTCTTCATACACACTGCCCTCCAATCCCTTCATTAACTCTGGAGCCCACTTCTTGGACACTCTGTCTAGTCTGATCTTGTACTGTGGTGCCTATGTTCATCCTTCTTAAAAAACATTTAAAAAGAGAGGAGAACATATACTTCTTTTAAAAAGCCTTGTAGCTGTTAATGGTATTAACAATATAAACTCAGAGTTGGAGATTTATTGCAAATCCACAAGATCACAGCGGACTGTGCTTTATCAGCTTGAGTTAGGGCTGGATCAGCTCTTTGGCTCTCTTGCAACCTAGCCTAGCCTGTGACCTGTGAACCCGTGTTTGGCACGACAGTGGGTACTCTAGAGCCACTGCTCAAGGAAACATCCGTGAAACCAAGTTCAGCAGAAATTCATGGTCTGCTTTTTCTGGTATAGCTGCGCTTTCACGGAAAGACCCACAGGACTGTGCTCTTTTTTGAGATCAGACGCTGCAGGAGAACATGGTTTTGTCAATCACTCAGCTAAATCACCTGCCAAACACTGGTTGGTCTACAATCAAATTGTTGCACTGACGTGCAAGGGAAAGGTCACAGCCATGTGCCCCTCGTGCCTCCCCATAGTACCCAAAGAAATAGATGCAGAAACCCTCAGCTGGGATGTTGGTGGAATTTTATTTTCTTAAAAACAGGAACGTCTTGGCCTCTTGCTGTTGTCATCAGAGTGGAAAGTATTTGGCTAGACGCTATTGTTGTATGGGTGGCCATGGCTGTGCCTCCCTCAGCTGTTGGATGGGTGGCACTAGCTGTGGCTGCCATGGCCGTCTGACTGGTGGTCGTGTCTGTGTCTCGAGCTGCGGTCTGAATGGTGGCCGGAGTTGTGGCTCCAATGGCTGTCTTATCGGTGGCCATGTCTGTGCCTCCCGCAGCTGCTAGATCGGCGGCTGGAGCTGTGGCTCCCATGGCCGTCTGACTGGTGGTCACCTCTGTGTCTCGAATTGTGTTCTGAACGGCGGTTGGAGCTGTGGCTCTCATGGCCGTCAGACCGGTGGTCGTCTCTGCGTCTTGAATCGTGTTCTGAATGGTGTCTGGAGCTGCGGCTCCCGTGGCCGTCAGACCGGTGGTCGTCTCTGTGTCTCGAGCTGCGGTCTGAGTGGTGTCTGGAGCTGTGGCTCCCGTGGCCGTCTGATCGGTGGCCAGGGCTGTGCCTCCCGCAGCTTCTGGATCGGTGTCTGGAGCTGTGGCTC
>NW_024884503.1:0-7904 GCF_019232065.1 Centrocercus urophasianus
CCTCTCCTCTCCTCTCCTCTCCTCTCCTCTCCTCTCCTCCTGAATTTTTTCTTCATTTTCACAGTAATTCATAACAAAGTTACTTAATGTTTAGCACCAGTATTCAACATTTATTGAACTTTTTGAGAAATTGGAAGAGATCTTTAGTAACCCGGCTGATCCCAAATCTCAGGTATGTACTGTAGTCTGAATTAGCAGGAGGAAGCATCAGAAAAACTAGTTAAAGAGCCTCTGAAAGTATCTCAGAAACTTTCAGGATCTTCCATAATTTATTTTGTTATTCATTCTTTTCTCTGGAACACTTATTTTTGTCATTGTCACTACATCTGTAAAAAATGAACGTGGTCTATATCCTGGATACATCAAATTTCCTTATTTCTACTTTCACAAGAAATCTGACAATTTCAGATAGCACTGTTAATGGCTCCTCAGATTCCGATCCAGCTGAAATCCAGTGTGAGAAAGTTCTATTTTTTTAATGGATACTTTTGACCTTGAACTTCACTTCAATAACTAGGCTTCAGAGCCAACTATAGGATGGGGGTTGTGGTTACTGACTGTCAGCCCTCATTCTACGTTTTGTAGTTCATATTTCCTTCCCCAACACCCTTTGCTTTTTTCCCCTCACTTTGCTTTTAATTTTCATTTGCCTCTCATACACCTTCTACTCGTTGTGTTTTCTATACTGTGAACCAGTTTATCTTACCTCTCTCCCAAGTGAGCTTGAATTTACTAGTTAGAGTGATCAGAACACAACAAATCCATGGTTTTTTCTTACTTGTCTCCTGCATTTGCTTATGGCTGGATCTCTTTTCTCCTCCACTAATTGTTGTGGATTTCATTCCCACAGCTCAGGTAGATCCAAGACCAGGGTAAAGCAGGAGTAAGTGCAGGTAGCAAATCTGCATGTCCCTAGACTGCTTGCTTTGCCCTCTAGATATCATTCTGCTAACTCAGCTGGCGAGACAGACTGCAGAACTGATTTGCTTTAGTAAATGTGGTGGATAACTAGATATTCTCTTGTACTAAATTAGAACAGTAAGTATTATCTGACAAATATTTGGGGCAACTGCAACTCCAAAAGCAGAATTCTCTCTATACCTCTTCCTGTGCCCTTATCTGTTGTAGTTTTCCTGGTGCTAATCATACTTAAATATCTTTGCTTTCTCAAGTGCATTTAGAGGCGAATACATTAAAGCCATTCATACTGTTCATGAGGAATGGATCCCCAAGACCTATCCACAGATATTCAGTTCAGAGGAACTGAGGAACAGCATGGATTGCTTTCTTCATCTTGCTGAATACCTTCTTAATCATGTTTTCCTCACTAATTTGTGAGTAGGAGGCTTTTCTGTCTCCATTATTTACACCAGTTTTAATTAAACATATGCTATGTTTGGGAGGTGGGTGAAAGGACACTTGTGCTGCCATTTGAAAAGAGCAAGCTTGCTTGCTTGGCCAGTTTTCCCAAGCTCTCAGAACTCTAATTAAAATCCACTGAACACATGAGCAATGTTGGCACAGTACTTTGGAAGTGTTTGTTACAACAGTGTCAAAGAGTAGATAAGGTTTTTAGGGTTAAGAGTAAGGTGTTTTGTTTCAGGTGGATTATTTCTAGTGAATGGATCCTCTTTTCTTCTGCCTAGCAAAAGGTTTTTTTTTTTTTTAATTAATACTTTGTGGAAAAAAAAAATCCCTAACTAAAAAATCTCTAAGATATAATTTAAAATATTCAGCAATAAAGCTTCCTATTTACATTCCTGTTTCATAGTGAAAGCCTTTGAAATTTCTGTAAGTCTGTGTAAACCAGAATGTGGCTGAACACATTTTAGGCAGTGCTGTGATATCAAAGGAAACCTTATATATGCTGGCAAAAGGAGAGGACTGGAGGACTTGTTTGCTGCCTTGCAAACAGTAATTCCATAGCAATTCTACTTGCTTTGCACATTACGTGAATGAGATGTGAAAAATAAATTCCTGCATCTCCAGGGTATCAGTGTTCTGAATAGATCTCTAGCTCCAAACTTTGGAAAATTAACAGCAGTGTTGCCCACATCCTCACTTTCAGTTTGTCCCAGGCCACTGTACAGGCAGGGAATGCTGAGTATTTGCATATCAGCAAAATAAAGAAAGAAATAATAAATCCAACCATTTTACTGGAAGAATTAAATGAGCTTTTGTCGCATATTACATTTTAAGCTGTATCTCTGAGCCTTGAAAATTATAGTGACTAATTAGAGGTATGTGATCAGTGTAATTATCTTGTGGCAATAAATTGCAGTACATATTCATAGTTACAAGGATTTCATCTTCTGTGAAATGGTCCTTATAAAAACAGTAATAGTTGGTATGTCATTAGAGCATATCAGCAATTAATCTTCAAAATGATCAATGGAGGGAATGTCCTTTTCCCTCTATCTCTGGTTTATTTATGTGTTCCCATTAATTATGCCTAATTTTCAGTTGACACTTTTCTTCTTAATGTAATTTAATTTAAGCATATCTTTCCAGAGACTTATTAATAGGTAGGGTCATTTATATTGTGTAGCACAAATATTTTATAATCCACTAATCTTGACAAAAAGGCAATGCCTTCCTCATAAAAAATGTATGAGGAGTAATGGTTCCCTATTAATAACTTATTAGGTCAGATCACACAGTTTGAAGTGTCTATTACACTTTAATTTTATCAGATTTCTTCCTTTGGAACCTGCTACACTTTCTTTATCTTTTATTGAGATTATGTTTAGCCCAGCAGCTGGATCCCTCACCAAAACCAGCTTCCTGTAGCTGTTTTCTTCCAGTAGTTCTAAGAAAGGGAAGGGTTTCAGATACAGAGCTTTTTGGAACCTGAGTGTAACAATGTGAACTTGGATTACTTTTCCACTTGAATTTTCTGTTTTCCAGAGCAATGTTATGCTGGTGCCACTGCCTTGTACAGTTTTCCTGGCAAGGCAGGACATTGGTTAGGCACAGTTCCTTCTTGCTCATTAACCTCTATAGACAGTGCCCTGCCTGAGGATAACGAGTGGAAACTTCCCTACGGGGTGTATATTTCTAAAGGCAAACTCATGATACACGCCCTGTAACCACAACATTTTGAAAAAGGCTGTTTCCTCATGGATTGCTGAGCCTACATCTGATGGGTTTGACCAGAGAACCTTCTCACAGGGGCACAGAACATAAGCCTGATTATGACTGCAAGTCCAGGGTGCCTCTGGGGATCTGAGAGGTGAGTGGTACTTTGGACATTGTTTTTCCCAGTGTAAGAATCCGTCTCTTTGAGTCACCCTCCTGACATCCACATCCCTTGAGACCTTGGCACCAGGCTGTTTATTATCCTGATACTGACATGATAAACAAGCTAGCCCACCATCAAGTATACTGGGGGGGACCAATTCATTCTTATCTTCTTGCAGTTGACAAGGAAGAGACCAGGAAGGTGGGTTCTCCACAAAGTTTTAAAGGACCAGGCATGAAGAAAGCCTGGAGAGCAGTGTGAATGTGCTGACCAGTCTGAGAAGAATGTGAAGCACAAACACAGGCTTCATTCATAAAACGACAGGAGACACAGACATGGTCACTGTTCAAACAACAGTGTGGGTGCAGGTGTGACTGTCATTCACAAAACTGTGGGACATGAAGTTATTTTTGTTATCCAGAGAACAGCAAAAGATCAAGGTGATCCAGTTATTAAAGTGAATATAAGATTCTATAGAGAAAGCTGCTGTGGTTTTGTGCAGGGATTTCTATTTATTTATTTATTTATCGAGGGAGTGGGCAGGGATTTGAGTGAGGATGAGCTTTTATGTAGTGTGTAAAAGCAACAATTTCACCATAAACCAAAGTTTGGAATGAATTAGCTTAGCAAAGGACACAGATATGCTCTGATATCAGAAAAGAGCAAAAGGACCTATGGGTCTTTCTTTAAAAAGAAAAAGCAAACAATGGATTTCTACTAAATTAGGTTTCACTGGCGTTTCCTCAAGGAATGGATCTACAGTATCCATTTTCATATCAAATGCAGGTTTCAGAAGCTCATAGGCTGGGATAACTTTGAAGGTGCCTAAGGAGATCATCCAGCCCAACCTCTTGCTAAAGCACAAACAGCTATGAACACATGGCTTTTACAAAGATTCTCATTTCTTTTTGTTTAACAGTGTTTACGGTCACAAAGCTTTTAAAAGCTTTTCTCCTCCTTTTTAGATACAAGTAGATTTGTTTAATAATGATTGAACGTGGATACTGCAATATAAGAAGGATATAAAACTATTAGAGAGAGTCCAAAGGAAGGTCATGAAGATGGTCAAGGGTCTAGAAGGCAAGACATCTGAGGAGGGGCTGAGATCTGTGGGCTTGTTTAGCCCAGAGAAGAGAAGACTGAGGGAAGGTCTAATGGCAGCCTACAGTTTTGTGACAAGGGGATTGGAGGGGAAATGCTGATCTGGTGACCTTGACAGGCCCTGAGGGAATGGCATGGGATTGCATAATGGGATTAGGGTTAAGGATTACTAAAAGGTGGTTGAGTAGGTGGTTGGGCAGTAGAATAGGCTTCCCAGAACAATGGCTGTGGCAGCAAGCTGTGGGAATTCGAAAAGAGTTTGGACAACACTCTCACTCACAGGGCTTGTGTTTTGAGTAGTTCTGTGCAGAGCTGGGAATTGGCCTTGATGATCCTTGCAGCCCCCTTCCAACTTGGGATGCTGTACGATTCTACATCTTAGGAAGCTTTGTTTGTAGTATATTCCATTTTGGACATCACTAGTAAAGGGGACATGCTGACAAATTAAAAGAAAAGTCCGTTCTAATGGTCAGAGAGCTGGAGCACATGACTTAGAAGCAGGTGCAGGGACAACGGAACTTGTTCATGCTGCAGGAAAGAAAAGAAAAGAAGGATGTTAGTGAAATCTATATGATTTTTTTGGGCAGTTTTGGAGAAGGCGCATCCAGACTTTTCTCCAGAGTACACAGCAATGGGATGAAGAATGTGCACAAGCATCAAGGGAAGTTCTATCTAGTATAATCTCAAATTTCTTCAAGTTAATAAAGGTTATGCATTAAAATGATTTGCCCAGGGAGACTGGGAGCTCAGTGCTATTCCGAACAGTCAGAAGCAGTCTCTGAGAAGCCTTACCCATCTCTGAGCATCCAACTCTAAAGAAAGCTGTGTCTATGGCTAATGATGATGTAAGCTGGTGAGAAAAAGACATGTGGAGTCTGTTTGAAGGGACAAGGACATGGTTAGGATATGAAAGTACTGTAACCAAAATTCTCTAATCCTTTTGCCTTTTGCATTGGTGTCACACCATTTTGTATCTGACTTCTTGATTCATGCTGCCAGTGCCTGGGGCTCTTACTGTGTATACATCCTAGCAAGGAGAAGCTCCAGAGGATATTGTAAGGGCATCAAATAATATGTATACATTAGACTTTTAAAGTTCAAGAACATGTGCTAGAGAAAAGGTAAGGATTCTTTACCTTGCATGAGCTGTGTTCAATTAAGAACAAAACAAGCAGTGATCATAATTAGACACTAGAAAATGAAAGTAAGGTTAAACTTGTCACTCTTCCTCACTGATTTCTGATTAGGACATTGAGCTTGAAATAAATTTATGTTAAGATTTTAGCAAGAATTGACTTTTTTTCTCTCCATCTAATACTTCCATAACATTTCTTATTTTTTCTCTTTCTGGTTGGAGCAGGCCAGATGAAAAAGCTTTCAACTTAATTCTTAAACAGTGATACTGGGAGAGGAGACACTTCTGCACTGTAAGGGGAATAAAAGCCTTTTTTGATGTTTGCAGCATCTGAGGGGTGATGTATTTCCTTTTCTGGTAAGTGGAAGCTGTGGTGTAAAAATTGACACTGGTATTTATTGGAAGTTTGGTGAAGTTTTACAGATACTAACAGATACATAATCTCTATCAGTGAAAGAGGCTGGCTCATTGTTGCATAAATTAATGTGGATGATGTGCTCCACAGCAGGGCCAAAATATATATTTGAAACAGATTTAGTTTGCATGATCTCTATAGTAACAGTCAAGGCTTTTAAATGCTCACACTTAGAACCATTTTCTAAGCATCTCATAAACTCAACAAGATTATGTTACCATTGTCAACATCTGGCGACTGTAGAACAGGTTCTGAAAGGCAGGAACAGAAAAACAGTACTTAAAATTTACCTTGAATACCCAGAAAACTGGAAGCTATTGTCATTCCCATAAGAATTTCTCATGTTAAAGATTATTCCTGACAGCAGAAGTATTCCACATTGTTGAGAGGGACAGAAACACAATATCTACCCAATATTCTGTTTCTGCAAATGCTTGGATGTGAAAAAGTTATCTTGGATTGAATTCTTTAAATATATTATAATGCAATGCTTAATTTACCATATAACTAACATTCAGGATATTTTCAGGAACATAAGCTGCAGGTCTGTACAGGTGCCACTGTTCTTATCCAGAACTCTTCAGAGGCATGTGTAGCTTCCTCTTAAAATGTAGAATTCACAGCTGTGCTGTTTTCCATCAGTTATTATTTCAAAGGCTTCTGAAAAAAAATAGTCAAAGGGTCTGTGTGTTCATTGTGCTGCATTAAAGCAGAGACACTGCAGAAAAATTTCTCTGCTGGGTTAGTGGGTGTCACAGGGTGCCAAAGCAGAAATGTTGCTATCTTTGCTTACAGTGCTAGGTGGAGCCAAAGAATCTGAATACTGCAATTTCTTTCAAGTACAAGAATCGTAACTCCTCTAAAATAGAAGTGGTAGATGCATTCAGCAAAGACAATTAAAAACTAGTGAAGACTTACTATCAGAAAGTATCCTAGATTGTATATGTATAGACATAAACTCATTTTAAACTACAGAACTGAACCTTGGAAAGCTCATTTACTTTATTGGAGCTTGTAATAAAAACACACACCCACACATCCTTGCTTAGCAGCTTTTAACACTATGGATATCCTAATCCTACAAAAAAAAAATAGTGTCAGAGAGAATAAAGATGAGAAGACATGTAATGATGCAGAGAGAAATGCTGTGGTACTCAGGGAGAGCAGCTTACATGACAACTGCATGAGTTGAAGCCCTTACAAATAAGGACAGGTAGTTAAAATAGTTTCATAAATTAACACAAATCATTTACCTGTATAGTCTGCTCTCCATCATAGTGTGGAAGAAAAGCTAAAGATGCTTTCCAGATCTTTTTTTCCAAGCACGGTTTTCCAAGTCTTCAGTTATAGGCAGATAGAAATAGATGTATTAACCCACACAGTAAAATTGCATAGCTGAAAATGATAAAAAATCATAGTGATCATGACCAAGATCTGGTGGATTAAAATGGTAATTGTGTTATTAGCTGTTACTCTAAGAAGCTGCCAAGATATAAGAGTGTTTCAGGACAGGTGGAAGTGGATCAGAGCATATTTGTAAGAGAGAGAGTGAGAAAGAGGAGTAAGGTGGGAAAGAGAGCTTCTATACATCTTTGGTGCAATTAAAGGCTAGAATGCACAGAATAAATACAATAAAATGGATCTATTATCTCTCCTTACAGTAGGAAGACAGGAATGGAGCCTGGCCCGGGTCACTTATCAGTGTACCTGCCGGCCAGGCTTATCTGATAAAAGAGCAGTTGGTGCTAGACTGAGGAAGATTATTCCCTGTCTCACTATTCCAGGCCACAGTCGTAGTACAGGGTGTTTGGTATATAGGTCCACACTATGTGAAGTTGCACTGTGTTGCTCTGGGCAACAGAATGATGTGAATGTGCCTGCATTTTTGGGGCCACGTAATGGAACACAGGTGTAGGTGAAGCTGAACGTTTTTTGCTTGCTTTAGATTCTTTGGATTTGCTGGTACATTTGGTATAGGTAACACTTGTTTTAGAAAGAGGGAGTAAGGAGGT
>NW_024884504.1:0-36345 GCF_019232065.1 Centrocercus urophasianus
CCTTCCCCCTTTCCCCCTTTCCCCTTCCCATTTTTGTTTTGTTTTGTTTTGTTTTGTTTTGTTTTTTTATGGCTTATGTTGGAGGACACTTTAAAGATCATCCCATTCCAACCCTCCTGCCATGGGCAGGGCTGCCAACCACCAGATCAGGCTGCCCAGGATCCCATCCAACCTGGCCTTGAATGTCTCCAGGAATGGGACACTCTTAGTAACCTGTTCCAGCACCTCACTACCCTCTGGGTAAAAATTTTCTTCCTAACATCTAATCTAAACATCCCCTCTTTTAAAGGCTGTCACTGTCAGATTATGTAAAAGTTGATCCACTCCTGCTTATGAGATCCCTTCAAGTACTGGAAAGCAATGAAATCTCTCTGGAGCCTTCTCTTTTCTTAGCTAAACAAGCCCAGTTCCCTCAACCTTTCTTCATAGGAGAGGTGCTTCAGCCCTTTGACC
Source organism: Centrocercus urophasianus (assembly GCF_019232065.1). NCBI lineage: Eukaryota > Metazoa > Chordata > Aves > Galliformes > Phasianidae > Centrocercus > Centrocercus urophasianus. The sequence continues at coordinate 454 of NW_024884504.1, forward strand.
ATCCTCATGACCCCTCCTCTGCTCCAACAGTCCTACATCCCTTCTGTACTGAGTACCACAGGACTGGACACAGTACTCCAGATGGGGCCTCACAAAGGCAGGGAATCACTTTCCTTGGTGCCACCCCTATGTTGATGCAGTCCAGGATACTGCTGGCCTTCCAGGCTGCAAGAACACCTAATAGTCTAGCCTTGAAACCCACATCTCTCCAAATTCAGAGATAAAGATGTGGTGCAGAATCATATCAAATACCTGCAGATGTGATTTACTTTCATAATAATAGCATATGACAATGATTTGAACATCCAGTTTTGCTCTCCAGATCAAGCAGAGCCTTTCAACTCTGTCCACATGTTTGCAAATCCAACTCTAATATGCTTGCAAGCATGCAAGCACTGCTCTGGGCAGCTACACACACCACATGTTATTTTCAGTTCTTTGAAATGAAAAAAAGAAAACACAGAATAATTGCTATAATTCTGTGGGCATGAGTACCATTTGGATCCCACAACCAGGTGTGGAGGAAGTTGGTCTTGCCAACTTTTAGTCCCTTGAACCATTTTCTTCAGTGCTGTAAACATGGTTTTACATTTCCACTATATCTTCATATTCTTAAACAAAATAAATCTGGATTTCTGTTTCCTTTCCCCTTCCACAACCCTGCAATACCCACTATCATAAATTAGATGTTTGAGTATGGTAGCAATGTCAAGAAATTTAATTATTCCTTTCAAACTGTCTTTCTAACTAAGGATGATGGAAAAAAATATGTACCCTAAAATAACTTTTGGAGTCAATATGGGGAGGAAGTAGCAGTGGTTAAAGTTTTGGAGGGGTGCTAGATGATGACAAGTTATCAGGACTGTATGACATGCTGAAGGAATTTAAAGAAGGTGCTGTCAAAATAAATGTAATCCTTCATTAAGTTAATCAGCCACACCTGAGGAATTTGATGGTAGAAAGTATAATTGCCTTAAAAAAAAAAAAAAAAAAACACCCCCCACACACAAAAACTGCTAGAAATTGTAGATTTCAGATTTGTTTCAGTACAAAAAAAATTCAAATTATAAATGGAGATTTATTTCCTTTACAGAACACCTTAGATAAAATGGTAAAGCTGAAAATATATGGCTGCCATACAAGAAAACCACACATCCCCAACTTCTAAGTATTTTAATTGGTTACAAGAAAGCAGTTCTTATAACTAATTTGGACTTTCAGCAAGCCCTTTCTGAAACCTCTTGAAAGAGCCTTTCAAGGAAATTAAATACCCCTAATACATGAGAAGTGAGTTGCACTTACATATCAGAAACTGGTAAAGAGACATAAAACCAGCAATGAATCTTCTTATCCTGGATGAGATAACTTACCTTATGGAAGTGCTTCACATAACCTTCTCTCTCATGGAAGCCTTGGTGAGCAGTTTTGACTAGATATTTTACTTTTAGGCAACAAAAATATTTGAAAAAGGTAAAGGCATAATCCTTACCTTTCAATATAGGAGTACCTGATGAAAAACACAATGTTCTGCATAATTTGATGCATCAGTTATTAATGAGCTAGAGAAAGGATGCACTGTGCAAGATGATAACACTTGAAAGTGATTCAATTATTTCACTGGAGAGGAATGAAGGATTATGAAGTATTCAATGTTCAGAAATGTTTCTTTCAGTAGTACAAAGGCAAATTAAATTGCAACTCCAATAGAAAAAGAGAATGATCTGATGTAATTATGGGTTAAAAATAAACTCTAACTCCCAAAACAAATAAGCCCTCCTGTAATTTCTATATTCTATTCACAGCTGGTACTGCAAAAATCTTTCCTGTTACCGTGGTTTCTCTAAGTACCACTAAACTCCCATCATATCCAAAACTATACTACTGCTTTCTCCCTCCACTTCCCTCTAACATACTTTTTGCCTCCTTTCTCTTCCTACTCAAAAGAGTGTTGCTCCTCCCCTGGTCACTGGAACTGAGTTGCTGCAGTGAGGTGTGGGACAAATCCACAATGAAGTGACCATGTTGGACAAGCATCACTGTTCACTGGTGAAGACAAATAATGTAGAAAGATAAGAGAACATAGAAGTAATTGACTAAAACTACTGCAGTTAGAAAAGAAGGGGAGCTCTATGCTAGGAAACTTTTTCTACCCTGTAGGCAGCACCCAGAGACCTGTTGAGTGCAGGAGTAGCCAAAGGAAAACACTGCATGGTAGGACTGGGATATAACAATTCTGAAGATAATGTTATAACATTTTGTAAATCATGTTTGTCCTAATCTTATCCTATCTTCTCAACTTTTTCCATGGTCTGATAGTAATAGGACAAATGGGATTGTTTTTATACAAAAAAAGAGGGGAGATTTAGATCAGGGAAAGGGGAAATTTTTCACTGAGAGGGTGCTGAGGCACTGGCACAGGCTGTCCAGAGATGCTGTGGATGCCCCATCAATGGGGGTATTCAAGGGCATTGGATGGGGCCCTGGGCAGCCTGAGCTGGTGGGTGGCAACCCTGCCCATGGCTGGGGGTTGGGACTGGCTGATCTTCAAGGTCGCTTCCAACCCAAACCATTCTATGATTGTATAAACTTCCATACTGTCTTTTCCCAGGCATGTTAGTGAAAATAAAAAGAAAACAAAAATAATAAACAACAAAACTAGCAGAAATAAAAGAAGACCAGAGACAAATTGATTAGAATGTGGGATATGCTCATATGTGTGAAAGGATTACAAATTCAGAGACTGTTCTGAAGGAAAAAAGGAGTGCATAAAACAATGAATGGTTTAAGGAGAAAAAGTTCATCTTATTTTCCTTGTTGCCTATAAGAACAAGAACAAGTTAAGACTAGCTTCTAAAGCCTCCCTAGTTTCTGTGATGGCTTTCTGGAGTATCCTATCTTGGTTTATTTTAATAGCAGTATGCTTGTACTGTGAAACTTCACACTGTAAATCATGAGGCCTGTTAGCCTCACCTTGGTGCCAGGGAAGATTATGGAGCGGATTGTCTTGAAGGAGATCACACGGCATTTGTGGGGCAACCGGGGGATGAGACCTAGCCAGCATGGGTTCACGAAGGGTAGGTCCTGTTTGACCAACCTGATCTCCTTCTATGATCTAGTGACCCGTCTGGTAGACGAGGGAAAGGTGTTGATGTAGGCTACACGGACTTCAGCAAAGCCTTTGACACTGTCTCCCACATTATTCTCCTGCAGAAGCTGGCAGCCCATGGCTTGGACAGGTGCACTCTTGGCTGGATAAAGAACTGGCTGGAAGGCTGGGCCCAGAGAGTGGTGGTGAATGGAGCCAAATGCAGCTGGCAACCTGTCATGAGTGCTGTTCCCCAGGGGTCAGTGCTGGGGCCTGTTCTCTTCAGTATCTTCATTGATGACCTGGATGAGGGCATTGAGTGCACCCTCAGCAAGTTTGCAGATGACACCAAGTTGGGTGAAAGTGTCGATCTGCCTGGGGGCAGTGAAGCCCTACAGAGGGATCTGGACAGGCTGGATGGCTGGGCTGAAGCCAGTGGGATGAGGTTCAACAAGGCCAAGTGCCAGGTCCTGCACTTTGGCCACAGCAACCCCAGGCGACGCTACAGGCTTGGGGCAGAGTGGCTGGAAGATTGCGTAGAGGAAATGGACCTGGGGGTATTGACTGATGCTCTGCTGAAATTAGCCAGCAGTGTGCCCGGGTGGCCAAGAAGGCCAATGGCATCCTGGCTTGCATCAGGAAAGGTGTTGCCAGCAGGAACAGGGAAGTGATGTCCCCTTGTACTCAGCTCTGGTGAGGCCAAATCTCAAGTTTTGGGCCCCTCACTGCAAAAAAGACATTGAGGCCCTGGAGCGGGTTCAAAGAAGGGCGACAAGACTGGTGAGGGGTCTGGAACACAGGCCTTATGAGGAATGGCTGAAGGAGCTGGGAATGTTCAGTCTGGAGAAGAGGAGGCTCAGGGGAGACCTTATTGCTCTCTACAACTACCTGAAGGGAGGTTGTAGTGAGCTGGGGGTTGGCCTCTTCTACTCTTATCACCAGTGTAACTGGTGATAGAACTAGAGGGAATGGCTTCAAGCTGCGCCAGCGAAGATTTAGGCTGGATGTTAGGAAGTACTACTTCTCTGAAAGAGTGGTCAGGCACTGGAATGAGCTGCCCAGGGAGGTGGTGGAGTCACTGACCCTGGAGGTGTTCAAGGAACGTTTGGATTTTGTGTTGAGGGACATGATTCAGTGAGTACTATTGGTGATAGGTGGATAATTGCACTGGATGATCTTGAAGGTCTTTTCCAACTTTGGTGATTCTGTGATTCTGTGAAAAGAAAAAGAAAAGCAAAGTTAATTGTTAGAATTGGACAGTACTGATATTAACTTATAGTAGCTAGGTATGCTTTGTTCTATTTATTAGCTCTCTAACAAACAGAAAGAAAATCAGATGTTGTTTATGCCAATTTATACATTTTAAAAGGGAAGACTTTTGCTGTTCAACAACAAAAATATTTCACATTTGTGAATTTGGTTTTCTGCTGGATTAATTTCTCTTTCAGGAGGGAAGTCACATTATCTGTCTTCAGATACAGCCCTGGAGTTGAAAGGTGGAACAATCAGTACAATCTTTACTGTGTTTACATTTTGTTGGAATATAGAGATTATGCTATACTGTCTTTGAAGACCAAAATAATTTAATACTGTTATTTTAATCTGAAGCCAGGACTGAGTATTTTCAAAACATAGATCATTAAGCTTTTTGATTGTCATATAAGCTTCCATATGAATGCCATTTCTCCCCCAATTAATATTGGAGGTGCTTGAAGTCTAAGGAGCCAAAGAAACAGCTCATTAAGTAATGTTGGGATGGAAAGCCTCTAGCTACTCATGTTAAAAGAAGTATAAACAGCTAAAGATTTTCCAGGTCTAGTAAAGCAGTGGCATTTATATGAATAAAGGCATCTTAGCTCACAGCATACCTAAAATATAAGCTACATCTGAATGAATTCTTTGTAAAACAGAGACTCCTAGAAAGAAGTTTAAGCGATTTAAGCTTTCCACATTCTACATGAAGGCATACAGAAAAAAAAAAAAAAAAAAAGGAAGAAGAAAAAAAGAAACATCTTCAGTCTTCCTGCAGTATGACAAACCAGCACAAAGGAAGATTTTTGCATAGCTTGCTTAAAATATTCCTGAAATAGATGAAAAACCACAACCCAGACATTTGAACAAACGTGGGCAAATACTGAAAAAATGATTAGCAAACATATCGGTGAATTTCAAACAGATTTTCCCTTTGTTGGTAACTTTTGTAGCTGAACTTTTTATTCTTTAACAATTGTATGCATTGAAGCTCACAGATGTTTATGAAAAGCAAATTTTAGATCAGGAATCAAGATTTACTTAGGCTCTGTGACAGCAGACCACTTAAATGTATGCTTAGCTAGGAGTCTGTGGAAACATTTGCATGCTTAAATCTGTTCTTCCATATTTTTTCTGAATTGTGTCCAGAATCAAAAAAATTATACTAGGTTTATGATTAAATGAATCACATTCTGTGAAGAAGAAAGTTATAAAATTTAAATCAGTAATCCATGTGATAGATAACTGGTTACAGTCCAAATACTGTATAACTCCATTAAACATTTTTATGTTAAGCAATCCAAATAATGAAATTCATTGGCACACATCATTTGAGGGGGGAATGAAGTTCCCGAATATCAAATGTCTGCAAACAGTGCATTCCTCATTCCCAAATACTCACCCAGATTTACACATTTTTAAGTAGAAAATTCTGAGGCATATTTTTCATAGGGCATTGTACCCAAACATAGAAAAACTAAAACCACAGTAAAACTCAGTCAAACTTAAGTGAGCGAGAATTATGTTTAGTTTGTGGAAGTCTGATGGAATATCTATAAGCAGCGAGCTATTTAATAAAAACATTAAGGTGTCAATGACTGAAACAGAGAATCTGAATTTGTCCTAAGGGTGAAATGAGCAATGGAAAGTTTCCTCATCAAATCAAATCGTGTTTTCCACAATTTGCCTCATAGGCACAGAAGGAAATGCTTTTTGTATTACGAACTAATACTCTTGAATACGACATTTGTCTATTTTTAATGAACTTGTAGTGTAATCAGCCTGCAGATAAGAAAAATATTCAGATTCAATATATTTCTTTAAATATCTTAAGGGTACAGAAAGTATCTGTTATTGCCATAATGTGACAATAGGCTGGCCAGGAAAGCAAGGAAATCACTGTTCTTGAAGGTTTTGAAGAAGAGGGCAGATGTCTCATGGGGCGAGACGATTCAGTTGGTGTGGTGGTGATGGGTTGATGGTTGGGGTAGATTATCTTAGGGGTCTTTTCCAACCTTAAATATTCTGTGATTCTATTCTATAATACTCCAATATCTTACATCAAAACATCCTAATATACTGTGCCTATGCTGTTCTGATTATCTATTCCTAAATATCCATGGTTTTTATTCAAGGATTTTTTATTTATTTTGCTTTTATTTTTGTCTTACAGCAGTTTATTATAGCTGGGATATGGGTGTTGGTAAATTTTTAGTAAAGTTTATTAGTGTAACTCTGAGCAAAATCTTGACAAAAAGTCCTGATCGTATATATTTACTTTTCCTAAAGGTCAGTGTAATATTTTCATATGTAGTACAGCCAAGAAAAAGGAGACAATCTTTTTCTCAGCAACTTCACAATGAAAAATATTTCAGTGCCAGTGAAATGACATCTCTTGAAACTTTAATATAAACTCTTGAGTAACTTCTTATCCTTCGATGTTTTCTGTTGCTTGGCATCTTTCAAAACTTAATATCGAGGGCTCAGATTTCTGTATTCCAGTCCTATCTTAGGAAATCAGCTTGTTTGAATTGTCTGGGGGATACTGAGATGTAGCAGACAATGTTGGTCTTGAGAAGGATGGAAAGAATATGCGTTAAGGGCTGAATATCATGAGGTGTCTGGTTGGGATGGTGCTATGCTTTAGATTTGTGGCTGAAATAGTGTTGATAACACACCAGTGGAGCAGTGCTTACACAGCATCAGAGCTTTCTTTCCTCCCAACATTTGATGCTTTTTCTTAGATATTCTTTCACAGAGGTGCCACAGATGTCAAGAGGGGCACTTACGTGTTTCCAGCGAAAAGCATGTGAAGGAAAAGACACCCAACAACACATAATATTTTACAACTCTTTTAATAAAATGAATTCTGACTTTTTCTACAGTCTGTAGTAGGAAGATTATCTTTTGAAGTTCTGGAGTATCATGGAAATGCACTAAAATCCTACTGTTTCCCAGTTAATGCTTTGCTGTCATTTAAAATATCAACTTTATAATGATGAATTGTACTAGGTTTGTGTGGAAGATTCTGTCAGTGAGGGAGCTGCAGAGAAGACCTCTGGTAGAAGGGACTGACCTCATATCAAAAAACATCAGTTCCAGCCAGCTCAGAAATGGACCCACTTCTGATGCAATTTAGCTTCCTAACTAATATTTATTGTTAATTCAGTTTTCAATCTTTTCTTTATGTTTTACTATTCTTTTCATACTCATTATATTTCCATGAAATTGATGAAGCTGCAATAGTGTCAAAGCAGGGTCAGATCCCATTTTTTTTTTGTTACAATTCTATTTCAAAATAAATCTCAACAATAACGAAACAAAGGAAAGTTAATTAATTAATACTGTCTTCTTCAAGAAATTACCATATGAGCTGAAAACTGGCACAAGGCCTTCTAAATGAGATGATTATAAGAGAGATATTCAGTCAGAAAGTGGAAGGTATTGGGATGCTCTAGAGAAAAATGTTAAAACTTATAATAGTTAGTATGGTGAACAACAAGCTTCAGAGTGATAGATCAGTCAGAGGTGACTCTGTCAATGTCATGGAGGAATCAGAACAGGCCTCAAAGAATCGCTGAAAGAATAGAAATTACAAGCAGGGAGATTCAAACAAAGGCATAGCTTCAAGTCTTTTTGGGGAATATCATACAATACTATAGAAAATAGATGGGATGCAAAGAAAGTTTATTTGACAATCCAAACAGAGAAAAGATGAAAGGTCACTACAGGGAGACATGTAAATTCCTACCTGGGACAGTAAGTTGGTGAATTGATAAATAATCTGAAAATGGTTGGAAATGTACCAATTTCCTTGTGGTAGACATGATCATGTTCACAAACCTCCTTTTCAATTAAAGGAACTTTCAAGGTAAGATATCTGATGGATTTGGTCTCAGGTGCTTGCTGAATCAGGATTAAAAAGGAATAGCACTATTACTCTCTTAATGAAAAAGAAATCTGGAGAAATTCCAGAAAAAAATCATTCCATCCTTTGAAAATAAAATCTACACAGTTCATTTCTGCTGAAGAAACTTTATTATGAGCCCTCAGATTGTTTTCTTAAGCAAAATACCAAACTTGTTATGGGTTGAACTCTGAAGGTGACTTACATATTTCCTTTATACACTCAATTTTTTCACTCCATTCATTACCAGAGCAACTGAATGCCAGATTGTCTTCTCCAAATCTTCAGCCTTATATGGATATGGCCTGTTTTACTACCTCACACTGTCACAAAGCTGTCTCTTTCATCAAAGCTGGTGTTGGCTGCCTTTTGGCAGTGCCATTATCTCATAACATTGTGAGATGATACAATAAGACTATTTTTTTTTTTTTATAATGTTGCTTCAGCCTTGAAGTTGTTCAACTGTATAAAAGAGCCTTCAACACACAAAATCATAGAATCAAAGAGAATCATGTTTGAGAAAATGTTTCAAGTAAAAAGCTATAAGAGAAACACAAGACAACTCTGTCTTGCACAACTGTAGTAGGAGAACGGTTGATCAAGAAATCTGAAGGATTCCCTTTAAATTTCTAAGTATGTCCTTTGACTTTGTTGTCCTTGCTGGGGACAGAAGGCATTCCTTTCAAATGTTCATAACTGAGAAAAAACTTCAAATCATAACATGAAGTGACATCGGGGGGTTGGACTTGATGATGTCTTGAGGTCACTTCCAACCTCTGCAGGTCTGTGATTCTGTGATTCTCGCAGGCATTCTCAACAGAATGTGAGACTCATCTTGCTGACGCCTTCGCTGAAATATCTATGTATCACTCCTTTTTACATAGCCTCTGTCCAGCTGTTTATGTGCACCAGTGTTGAGTATAAGCATGTTCCATTTGCAGTATTGTATTTAAATTCTTGGTCTGCTTGGCATTTGCTATCACTACGCTTCACCACAGCTGTCAGATTAGTCAGTTTTTTCTCCCTTTTTATCTCACTTGGCTTTATTCCCAGATTCCAGATGAAAGTGATAGCATTTTGCTTGACCATCCCATTCCAAGCGTTAAACACTGTGACTTCAGGCTTGGATGCTCTAATGGTGTGCTAATGTTGTCCAATTTTCACTCCCTGCCTTTCCCTCTGCCCACACTTACACACACAGATCAAGCCACTGGAATACAGCACTGGGGTGAAGCCAGTGTGTGGAAGTGTGGGAAGTGCATTTAACTATTAGTGATATTTGGAACTATGCACTGATCAGTAGTGTTAAAATGAACACAATAAGGAGGCCACAGAGCCTAGTCACTAATATAAAACTAAAGCAAGTGATGTTTTATAAGATTTATAGTTATGCAGTCGTGGGGCTCTGACCTTACACATCCTAGTGATGAGAAGCTATTGAGCAACAACAAAATATTGTGGAAAAGGACTTTTAGTCATTTGATACTCAATTGGGACACAGTGTTATCTTTTGGGAAGTTTAATCAACAGGTAACTGTTGATATAGAAAGTGCTCACTTCGTATTTTATCTGTTCAACTTAGGTTTTTGTACAGTGCAGTAAATCTATCGTGTAGGACTATCTGTTAAAAACAAGAAGTGTTTATAGGTCACTAAACAGTGCTCTATAGCTCTCTATCTCCCATGTTGAACAATGAAACCACATCTCTGAGAGTGGAATATTTACATTTCAGTCTGCTAATACCCTCTGTGGTCAGCTAGCTAAATGGTCCAGTTTAGGTAATATCTTATTTCTTCACTTAATTTAGGTGATAAAATTTAAATTACTCAGCTGTTCTACTCCTCTGACAAAAATAACAGGTCTTTGATATCAGCAGCTAAAACTAAAGAGGGAGGACAACTCTTCTCACATCAATAAATAGGATTTTATCTTTAGCTTCCATCAGAAATTACAGATCTCCAGAGATATGTTCATGAGGAGGAAGTCAAGGTGCCCAGTGCAGCCATGGTGTCATTGTCTGCAAAATATTTACTCCCTTCCTGTCATTTTACCACATGAAACATGAGGAAGAACTGTGATCAGTTTTGGGCCCCCAGCGAAAGAGGTATAAACAAACCAGAAAATATTTGGTGAAAGGCCAGGATGATTAGGAGGCTATGAAGCAGAACAGATAAGTAAGGCTGATTGAGCTGATTTGCTTAACCTGAAGAAAAAAAAGCTAAGTTGGGGTGGAGATCAAAGGATAGAAGATACAATGATACATACGTTGACTTACAAATAATATCATCTTCATACTGGTGGTCCAATATTAAAGCAGGACATCCAGACATATTGGGAAAACTCTGTAGTTGGACATATTCAGTACCTAGCTGATGTGCTTTTCTATCTACTCTAATTTGACCCTGCTTTATGCTGTAAGTTGTATGAGAGAATCTCCAGATATGAGTTTATAATTATATCAAAATTATTTACAGCGCAATAGCAGTTAGAATATCTGCGTGGGATTCTCTAAACTGGAAAGGCAAAGGAGAAGCACATTAGCATTTTGTGCTTGTTTTTCATTACTTCAGAATTCCCCAGAGCACTGTCATTTGCTACTTGTCACATTAAAACAAAACAGTGCATCTTTTGGCACATGTAGCATTTTATAAACAAAGGAACTAGTTGTTCGGATTCATCAGAAAGCCAGAGGGACACTAACACAATGATGTGAGACAGTGGAGTCAAACTTCTGAAAGAGTGTCTTAATTTCAGAACATCACCTATTTCAGTGTGCATTATGAAAACAAATGCTGATTCTATAAAATCCAAAAGGTAATTGGGAGCAAATTCTGGACTCTGCTAATGTGAAAGCATCCTTCTCCAAAGCTCCTGGCCTCCATGACAACCTCAGAATCTGTCACTTTGACTCGTTTTCATTTCAGATATAAACTATATATTTTTTTTCTCCCTCAGGCCAAATTCTCTTTCCCTTTTCTCTCATTCTTTACCTTCTAGCAGATAGTAGGAAAGCAGTATGTGTGCAAGGAGTGAAAAGGGATCATATGATGAAAGCAAATTAAAATCCCCTTAGAACATGACATGTTTAAATGCATAAATCCAGAGCTTCTTCAAGAGGTGTTTTCTAGACTGAAAAGTGTCAGCATTTTTATTCCACTTTAAAGGAAGAATAATGTGCAGAAAATGATGGAAGACAAATAAAAAGACCACGTGTTAGTACACGAATGGACAAAGACAGGAAATTTTTTTATGGTTTTATTTAACAAAGCTTAGGACTAGCAGCAGCCAATTTTTCTATATTTGAATGATACTTCTGTTAACTCTGAGTTCTATTCTTCAGTTTAAAAATAGCAAATGTTTCAATTTTCCTACTCTTTCTCAATCACTAACTGGTCAGGAATATGAATGTTGTTTTGTGTATATGTGCCTCTTGTTACAGTAATGATTCAATGAAGTTGTATAGCTGTTGACATGTTAGAAAGTCTCTCCTGACACAAGTTGAGTACAACCACCTTATTTCTTACTGTCCTCCTCGGAGCATTTTCTGTCTTTCTAAAAAATATGGCATCTAAGGGTTCCTTTGGGAAATTTGAGAAAACCTCAGATTAGTTGAATCTTAAGATTAACGGCCTAGCTATCTGTTTAACCAATTTCTTTTTTTTTTTTTTTTTTTTGTATTTTTTGTTTAGAACTTGACTTGTTTTACTGAAAGAAGGGAGAAAATGGAAGAAAAAGTATTTAAGTAAGTGAAAGCAGTTTATGTGTATCCATGTACTTAAGGAGACAAACACATCATACCTATACCCCAGTACAGACACTGAAGAGTAAGACTGTATTTTAAAGAACTTGAGCACTAATTCTACGATAAAAACTTGACTATTTCAGTTCATTTTGTGTTCAAACAGTTAAAAAGATAGAGAATCATAGAATCATGGAATGGTTAGGACTGGAAGGGACACCAACAATCATTGCCCAACCCCTCCCCATGGGTTTGAACTAGAACCCCACTAGAACAGGCTGCTCTGATCTCACACAAGATCTGGCCTTGAAGCACAACAGCCATAATATAGTGTAGTACAGTATATAATGCCTGTGCCACGTTATTGCTGCTGTAGCAAGAAAGACATCTTTACAATTAAATGCATTAAAATATTCTGTGGTAGTTTTTTTTTGATATCAGAATCCAGACCTGAACCATTCAGTCCAAACTCTTCCTTTCCTTTGTGTTGTGCAAAAAGCAATTTTAATGCTAAATTTGCTTTTGATATGGTTCAATAACAATGTAAAATGGATGAGGTCTAATAAAATAACACAAAGTTAAAGGCAAGCCTGAATTCTTGTCTTTGCTATCATTTTACCTGGATTTGATAAATGACATTGCCTGCATGGAAGACAGTATGAGTTGTCATATTTTTCTAAGATCTTGTCTAGTGAAAAAGTTAATGTATTTTTTTTTTCTCCCTCTGAATTTCTCAGTGTGGTAATTGCTATTTTTTAATTTAATTTAATTTTATTCTTCTAGAAGAGAACCTTTAAGTCGTTCTGTCAGGATGTCCTTTGATGCCAGGTGCATGTCAAATTTGTGGACACACACTTGGGTTAGAGACTCAATTCATACTTCACACATTACCAAATGAATCATTTAGAAACCTTATTATCAAGTTTTCTATGACAGTCCCAAATTCATTTACCTGACATTTTTTTTCCTAAAAAGCTTGCGTGATTTTTTTTCTTTAATCTGTCCATTCACTATGAAAGAGGGGTGTAAAAGATTCAAACTTGCTGACTTTTAATTAATATTTTTCCTTATCTTCTTGTTAGAAATTTTTAATAAAAAAACAATTAACTCTGTAGTAACATTTGGATTCTTGGAGTTTTTTGCTTTGGATGTTCATAGAGATTAAATATGCAAGTTCAAATATAAAAACAGAATCATGCTATATTTAAAGATTTTTTTTTTTTTTTTTTTTTTTTTTTATTTTTAGTACCTCAGCTGTGGGTAGAGCCAGCAGACAGCACTGTTTCTGTACGGTATAACTATTTTAACTGCATATATGTCTAGAAGTGTGAATTAACCTGCTTAAATACAAGATAGTTTGACAGAGACACAGGTAAACTGGAACACTGTACATTTTTCACTCAGAAATGGGATCCTTTTCCTCCAACAATGAAGAAAACCTAATCATTTCTGGTGGAACTACTTTTCTAAGTTGAAGAATTTTTCCTTGTTTTCAGTAGCTTTTTTTTTTCTTTTAATGGATTTCTTTTCCACAAACATCTCTGCCAATAAATCCTGCTTGCACTTCTTCTTATGAAAGCCACTTCACCTCCACATGTTTAACGTAAACATCCGTATTATAAAGAAATTAATTACTATTTTAATCAGCTTGCTGGTGTCTATCTGATCCCGTCGGAGTCATATGTACTTCTAAGATAGACTCTTTTTCTCTTCTATAAGACAGTCTTCCTTCATAACTTATGCACTCAGACCCTTAATCATTTTGTGTGGCCTTTGCTGTGCATTTTCATTATCAGCAATGTCCTTTCTATAATAAGTAGAGTTGATTCAGCTGATACTCATTAGATATGCTGTCTCCTCCAAATACCAAATGTTCTTGCAATATTCAGAGGAATTTGATTGAATGCAGTGGTGAGGCTGAAAATGATGAAGATAGTTATTTAATCTTCCAAAATTAAGTATCATTTGGTTGACTATGACTTTGAATACCAATTTACTTGGTATTCATGAATCACCTGTCGTGTTTGGTTGTGTACTCTGCCGGCTCCATTGTATGACCATGTTCTTTTTTAACACTTTCCTCTCACCATAATCTTGCAGAAAAAGAAAATTCTGCATTTGCTCTGGATACAGAGGTGTGAGGTGATGGAGCTCCTTTAACTCTTCCAAACAGATGGATAGAATACTGACACCAGTTTCAACAGATGCTGACCTGTTTTTCTGCTCATGGGTTTGATCTATAACTAAATGACATCTCAGTTAGGTTTTGAATTTCTTTGGCAGTAAGATCAACGCTAACAATACGAGGCCAAATTACAGTCACTGTAATTCTGATGACTTTAAAAGGGCTCTGTGACTGGTACATTTAGTAGGGAATTTGGCTTAAGAACACCAGAAGTGCACACTATTCCTAATGTACTCTCATTACTGCCCTATTTAGCAGAAAAAGACACTGATTATACATACAATGTAAATCCCAAGGCCTTTTCTGCTTCTGCCAAACACTGTAAAGAGGGATTTACTGCATTATCCATTATCACGTCCAAGTCTATTCTGGGTTTGTATTCTGCTTCATTTTAGTTCATAGTCTCTGTGGATACTTTTGATCCTCCCTTCTCTCATTACTTTATACTTCTCTATGCTGAAATGCATAAGCCAATTATCAGACCATAAACCTCATCTATCCAAAATATTTTGAATGCGTATGCTCTGTGCCTTTGTGGCTGCTGCCCTCCTCCTATTTTGTGCCACTATCAAACAAAGGCACTTATTAAATATTGTCATACACGCCCCCCCCAGCCCCTTTCAAAGTCTTTCTTAATTAGATAATGGTTAATTAGATGTTTGTGAAGTACTTTGAACAAACAAAGTACTATGGAAGCACAAAGTATTATTATTAATATTCATCATTGTCAGTGTTATTAATACCAAGCTTTGCTGCAGCAACCCTGTCATTACTGTTCGTCATCCTGAATTGTCCGCTCTTTTCTAGCACAAACCATTTCCTCTTTACAAGCCAGTTTTTAATCCAATTCAGTGCATTTACCCTTTGTAATAGGCTCTCTGACTTCGTAAAGAAATCTCTCTGTAGTGTCATGTGGCACCAGGAGCAGTTGTGAAACGCAGACATCATACAACCATCCCTTTCCCCTGCATTAACAATCCAGCAATGCGTTCAAAGAATTCAAGCCAAACTGGCACACATGCTTTATTTTTTTTAAGAATCCATGTAGTATCACCCTTGCTGGGGGTTTGCAATATATTGTGAGTACCCCTGTTGTGCAGAAAAAATGCAGAGAACAAGTCTGCTGACCTCGTCAGATGAAGCTCGGCAGGCATGCAGAAGATTGTCTTGGTTAGTTTCAGATGGTGAATTAAAAGAGGGAAAAGAGTGAAGGCATATTTATTTTAAAGGGACAAGGCACTTTACTGTGATAATGCTCTGTTCCACTCCAAGACATCACTGAGCTCAAAGTTTACAGAAGTATTGAGTTAAAAAAAATCCACTGAAAGGAAGAAAACCAATTCTGAGCCTAAAGGTATCTAAACTGTAAGTAGCCTTTTCAGCTGAAAATTATGCCTTCAGTTAACACATCTGATGCAAATACACTCACTTGGCACTATCTGCTCATCTACATCTGTTAAAACAGTGTGAGATCGGCTTGCCTGTTGGTCAGAGCCTTGCTCCAACATACAGGTTCCAGGCAATTATAAGTTTACATGGGCAGACTTGAAAACACTGTGGAAAAATTCGCTTTTCTTCAGGAAGTCCCTTCACTGTGCCAGATGAACAAAATTGGCAACATATGCCAGCTACAGTCAATTACACTAGCTTATACTAATATGACATGCAGAAGTAAAGGCAGGCAAAGAGTCCATGGCTATTGCTTGCTGCCAAAAAGAAAAGCTGTATTGCCCTAGGTGCTGCAAAGCCCATAAAGACCACATTGGAGTATAAGCACTAGAGCCAGATGGAGGGAAGATGGTTAATATAAGAAATTGAAATTTGGAAACTGTCCCAAAGAATAGCCAACAGTGCTGCAGCCTTGAGCTCTGTGGGGTGGCCTTATATCATAGAGGAGCAGAAAACAAGATCTATAGTCTTTATGTCTAGGAAAATGTGCCCTGAATGGGACAGATGTATAGGGCAGTTATAGTCTTACATAGCAGGTTAGCCATCTGACTCTTGGTCTACAGTAAAAGCTGAGATGAAAATCAATAGCAAAAAACCCTTATAGCTACATGATCCAAAACCAATAACACTGGGTACACTTTCTGGAATGAAACTAGTTTTGTTTTTATGCTGCTGACCTTCCTAAGGCTAAATTTGCAATCAGTGATTCTATTGTTTTCTGTGTTGCTTTTGTTTGTCCTAGTACATGATGATCTCCACAGAACAGAGTGTTCCCTATGTTTAATAGCCATATTAACAATAGATGGCTTTTTAAAATATGTTTCTGAAGATACATTTTTGTTTTTCAGAATGGTTCATATATGCTAGAAACAGCCTCCAGATGAACTCCTAGATATCAAACTTATTATAACCAATAAAAAGCATCTAATACAGATGTTCAAGGATGCTGAAAAAGTATAAATTCAGGGCATAAGATATAACTCCAAATCATTTAGTCATTGTTTCAACAGTCTCACATTACAGCATTTAGAGAAGGAGTCCAGGTTAGGATGCTGATTTTCATTTGTGCCTTATTCTCATTATATTTTAAAGATAAATTCTCAGTTCTAGGTTTTCCCAATATGCAGTGAATATTTCAAAGGCTAGCTGCTTGTGCAGGGTTTCAAAAAGACACCCTTCCTAAACTTTTGTACAAATGAATGATGATGATGAAGCTATCTGAGGTTTGTACCAGTGAGACCTATTTGGTCTCTGCTTTACAAAGGTCTTCTGTGTTTGTTTGAAAATGTGTCACAGAAACATAACACCTCCCATTAGATTGCATTACTTTTTTTGGGGAGCTTTACAGAAGGAGCAAAATCACAGAAGGAGATGTGGTAAGGTCAGCCATTGTATCTGGGATAGTAGCACAACCTGAATCACTGCTGATGTCTTCTGCTGTAAAAAAAAAAAACATCTCTCTGGATGCTGGAGATAAAAAAGGGAGTTTAAAGAAAAAGAGTTTCAAGCTGTGAAGATATTTAATAAAAACGGGCTTTAGATGGACTTCTCTATGCTACTGAAATGGAGCAGATAATAAATGCGTGATACAGGCGTGGGCAGCAGCCTGAATGGTGCAGCTCAGCCAGCTCACCGGTAATGCAACCCACTGCTAAGAGAGCTGTGTGCAAGATGTGCCTGCAGCACAGTGGGTCACACACACACAGATCTATCATGGTGCCTTTATAAATGGGGTCTGTATATCTCCAGCTTTATTCCTTTCACTTTATATGCTCCATTTTGCTCTATAACTACACTGGTAAAACCTTCCAGTACGGCTCTTCTGGCCTTTCCTCGTGCTCTTTTCATCATTGGCTTAATCAATCATTTCCAAGCTTACTTGAACTTTCTGTCCAGGAAGCCAGTGGCATATTCCCAGAGTTGCTGTAGTTTATCTCCTGGAATAGGAGAACGAAATCAGGGGTGACAGGGCTTCCTTAAAGCTCCAGAGCCTTCTAGTTGAAATTCTGGCACCTAATTACTGAAGTAGAAGGAAATTAAAACCAATGAATTTAATCTCCTTTGGTAAGATCTTTCACATCCACAACATGCACAAGCTGTGGCATATGGGAAGTATATACTACATGGAAGACATAATGTACCCGTATTGTAAATCTCAGAAGGTATTTCCCAGGTTACCTTTAAGCTTGAAGAAATGGCTGTGGGGCAATTTGAGCTTAGCATGAAAAACCATTTTAGGAGCATGTTAGGAGGTTCTGACAACCTTTTTTTCTGAATTTTGTTCAAGACGCGAAAAGTAAGACTTCTTTGTGTGACTGTACTTCAGCACTCGTTTTTCTGATGACATTGGTTGAAGCAGATTTATTTTCCCGAAAAAACAAGTCCAGTAAATGTACTACAGAGTTCTTGTGTGATTATGTAGCTTTTGTAGTTATTGCTGGATTTCCATAATTTTGCAGGGCAGGTATACAGCATCTCTGTTTAGGTGTGAAAGGTGGTGTATAGAAGAAAGATACAAGGACCATTGCAAGGTAATGGATAGAGATTTGTTTGTTTGTTTTCCATAACATCTAGTCTTATCCTGTTAGTATTATTTTGAAGAAATAATGGATAACATATAATGTTCTTTTTTCTGTATCTTTTCTCTTAACCCTTCTTTGTGCTTTACACACTTCTTCCCTCCCTTCCGCTGTCCAGTACAATATTTTCCATAGAGACCCAACTGAGTAAAAAACATTAGAGCTACTACTGCTTAAATGTGTCTGAAATAATATAAGGACTGTGTTGCGAACCATCAGAGTAATGTTTTCATGGTGGGAAAATGAATGTTGCCTGTCCTAGTTTGAAGCATGAGGTCATGTGGAAATATCTGAAGATAGAAAGTCTGCAGGGGACAAGTGGCACTGAGCAAAAGAAACCAAACTTTGTGCAGTTTTTGTTCACACTGCTACCAAAAAATTCTCATGTGCTAGCCCACGATCAATGCCTATGCAATATTTCCAAGAGTGTTAGCTGCCAAAACACTGTGAGTGTTAAACAATCTGAAAAATCAAATACTAATGCTTATGGTTAGGTTCTCAGGTATTTCTCATTGTAGTAAAAGCAGTAATAGTATTTATTTTAATATCAGATATAGCAGTGGAAATTTTTTCTTGTATTAATACCTTTGGGATCCTGTTTTCAATAATGCACAGAATGTAGATCAGCATTTCAATTTCAGTATGCTTAAACTAGGGCACAAATTCCACATTTATCTGCCTAAACAACCAATGCTTATGTTCCTGGATCTGAACCACTGAGTTTGGGCAGGTCTTAATGTCAGTGGAAATTAATTCATCACAGTATCTTTAAAGACAAGATTATCTCTTTATCTGAATAAATGGAATTTAAGAAGCCGCAATTATCTCTTAAACTTTTTTGTTCTGGCTCATATTCCAATAAGTACTCTTCTACTATTTCTTTCAGATATTAAAGAAACCATTCCTTCAGAAAGACGACTACAAGAAAAAGGTTAAACTTGGATCACAGCTGGTGTTTCTGCGTTAGATAATATAACGTGGTTCGTTAGATATGAAGTCTGTTACAAAGATATGAATGCTGAGATCTGTCTCTTGAAGGCAGAAGATTTCCTGTTGTTTTCTTGCACGTTTGGGTTAAGCTGAGGAAAAAATATACTTTACCATTGACTAAGAGCTTTCATGTGGACAGGTCTTGTTTTACAGACAGGCATATATAATGCATAATAACTTGATTGTCACTCAATAATTTTATTGAGTGTATAAGTGTTTAAATAATCATAAGATTTCAACTATGTTTCCTTAGATACAATTTTTGCAATTGGAGATCTGGCACAAGTGGTTGAAAAAGGTTGCTGAGTATCTCTCTTTGGAGATCTCCAAAAGTCACCTGGACATGGTCCTGGGCATCGTGCTTTGGCTGTCCCTGTTTGGCAGAGGGGTTGGACTAGATGGACTCAGAGGTCCTTTCCAACCTGTGTGATTCTGTAATCGTAGTGTCTCTCTGAACTATACTTTACATGTATTCCTTCAGCATCATTCCTCAATATTTTTTTTAAAGCAAAACATAATATTGCTGTGATAAATTTTATGGATAAAATGAGTCAATGTAAAATGACTTTTGCAAAAACATTACAGTACCTTAATTTTTTTGTTACCTTCTTTAACATCACAAAATTTACCAATTTGTTTTTCCTTTGCTAAGCTATCAATGACAGGAATTTATATGCTATTAAGTAATTCAGTATACTTTTTTCATTCTATGGCAATAGCTGCACTGTAATAAGCAGATCTTACTGTAGTAGATGTATAGTTTTATAGACAACAAGGACATACTCTGAATGTGTAATGTCTGAATGGGTAACACTATTTCAGACAACAGGATCAATTTCACCTTACTTAACCTTACACAACCAGAAATCAGATGTATATTAGGAGATAATTTGTAGAATCACTCAGGTTGGAAAAGAGCTGAAAGTCATCTAGCTCAACAATTCATTTACCATCAGTACTGCCCACTAACCAAGCCCCCCTGGTGCCACATCTCCACATTTCTTGAACACCTCCAGGGACGATGACTCCACCACCTCCCTCCCAGCTCATTTTAGTGTCCAACCATTCTTTCTGATAATGTTTTTCTTAATGTCCAACCCAAAGACAATTTCTCTGTATATATTTTATCCAGACGACGCAGAAACAAATTACAGATAGTTAAAATACGTTTGCATAAAAGCAGTGCTTGAAAATTATCAGTTAAATTGAATGAAAGAGATTGAAGTAGTTTTTAGGTAGTCAAGTAAAAAGGATGATAGCAGTTGGTTGTTCTGAGGATGGATGTACCAGTCTCAAGAGAAACTGCATTTGGAGTTTCTTGAAGACAAGTTCCCAGAAACATTTAATATCATAGCTAATGTTGTCTGAGATCTTTTCTGTACTAGAAATGGGCTGATTATGAGTTTTCGATGTAAGCTGAAGTCTGCTGGAAGTGGTAGTATGAATTTTTGCAAAAACTGGACACTCATGAGCAAGAGCAGCTAAAAGAAAATAAGGGTCTGGGAGTATAAGTTGATTTTAGAATAACTGAAAAAATATAAATGAATGATGAATCCATCAAAAACATAGAAGTATTGATTGTACGGATTAGGAAAACATTTCCAAATACTGCAGGGAAGTGTATCAACATTAAAAATACCATGAGGAAGCTCTATCTGGAATTTTTTTCAGCTTTATAGTTGTTCAAAATAAAGGCTACATCCACATTAAAAATAAACTAAAACTGAAGCCCAAAGTTGTTTAAAAGACAAATAAGTTCTCACAGGGCCTAGTTAAATTTAGTCTGGATATTAACAGAAAGATTTTAACCACCAGAGACATGAAATTCTGAAGTACTCTTCCCACAGGAGCTATGAGAATAAAAAAGTGAAATAATTTTATAATGGAATTTATTACATTTTTAATGAGATTATATGACATGGTCACCTGAAGAGGAAAGTACTTCACAACTTTAAAGATCTCTTCCTGTTCTGTATATTTATGTCCCTAGATGCTTGTAGGCTGTTATGCTTCATTAGAAGAAGTAGCATTATTTTAAATGTCATAGACTACTTTTTCCATGCAGGAAAGACACAACAGACTTCTATGGGTTTGCTGCACAAACACTGTGTGCAGCCTGGTTAAAAGCAGGTGTTTTTCAGGTAACTCCATCTGTAACTTTTTTGAAAAGAGGTGCTCTTCTAAGGAAAAAATAAATGGGTGGAAACATTTTAATTTAGAAAATAAGAAAGACTCGAGAACTGAATGAAAAACACAACATATGTAACTCTGTAAGATGAATTTCTCCTTCCCTGTGCATAATTCTTTTTTTTTTTTTTTTTTTTTTTTTTTCCCTCTATGCTGAATGTGCTGAAATAGTTTTTGGGTGAAAATGGGAAAACTTGGAATTTGAAAGGGAAGAGATTTTTATCCACCTGCAGTCTCATTTTAGAAGATGTGGCAGCAAGGTCAGAGTGAGTTCATCTGACTATTGGAAGACTGGGAACTTTATATAACACAAAACTTGAATTTTCAGCATCATTTTATAAAATTTATCTAAACTAATGGCCCAAATTAATTGTTTTTAATGTAATATAAAAAATCAATTCCTTATTCTTGGTTAACATACTCGTTGCATGTCTTCTGCACGTGAAAAAGCAAAGGAGGAGATCAGTATTTCATTTAAAATTTCTAATCTATGGTGGTTACAAGCAGTCAGAAGTTTCACAAAGCAATTGCATAAATAAAACAATTACCTTTTAAAATAATGCTTAAGTAGTTGAAGTGAGCCAGAGGAAACCCAGATTTGTGCTAATGAGAAAGAGTCATAAATATTCACATTTTCTTACCATTAGCCTTAAAACTTACTACCTACAGATAAGGATATAGACGAAGAATCTTAAATCTTCACTGCAGAGTAATGAAAAAGGAAGGAAAGAAAATTAGCTTATGCAACTGCTTTTTTAGCAAGCAACCACTAGCAACGATCACACAGGAACACCATTGATCTTGGGAGAGTAGACTGAGAAAGTCAGAAATAGAGAGGGGGGAAAAAAAAGCGCAGAGCAGTGGAAATATACAGTGAATGATTACACTGACAAGATATGCTTTTACTGCGATAGGAACTCTGAGGGTGTCTATTTATTATTTGTATACGATATCATGAGGACAGAGTTCACAGAAATTAGATTTACCAAGACCAGAAAAGTATTCTATTTCTGCATCTGCACTGCCGAGGCCAGTAGCTCAAATAATAATTTTGTCTTGACCCTGTACAGTCTGCAAATGTTTTATGAATGGGAATTATACAGACTCCCTCTTTTGCATGAACATTCACTCCCTTTGTTTGTACACACAAAAAATGGTGATGGACTATCATTATCCAAATTGATAGCAGCTGTGCTTACAAAAAAAATGTTTTTCTCAAATCTGTTGACATGTCAGTAGTAATAAAAAAATAAAATACGTCATATGGTACACTGGAACTCCTGAATTACTTGTCACAGCCCATTTAAATGTGTGCTGCTTTCAATCCTAGGAATCTTCTGTAAAATTAATATATTTACTAGGCCCTGTAGTACAGACTCTGCTATTCTCAGGGGAGACATTTTGAAGATATCCTTAAAAATCTAAATATTTAACTTCCTATCACATTTGCATAATTTAATTGGAAGTACTCTTTTAGGTTTCTTTTTTTTTTTTCTCCTTTGCATTTCAATATACCCACCATTTTGTTGCTTGAAACCGAGGTACTGTCATACCAAAAGACCGGGGGCCAAGATGAACTCCCTTTGCAGTACTGAATGACTAGAAATTTGTTTATATGATATTTTGCTGGAGGAAACAAACAAGTCCTTCCTAGCTGGCTAGAACCCATGTGAATAAAGCATTGGGTCATGTCCTAGCTCATAAACCTTGCCAAGGGGGTGAGTGTGCTGCTAGCTTGTGTGAGGTGCTGGGCTAATCAGAGTCATGACTTCAATAGCTGGTATCAGCTCATATCAGCTCATTCTCAGTAGTCACCCTGAAAAAAAGCATAAATTACTGCTTGTAGGTATCTGCAGTGAGAAATTTGTTTACTAGTTGTTAATATGAAGTTTTTTTAATTTATAATTTTGAAGTTTGCAGTCACGTTTTATTAAATTTGATGCCTATCTTACTTTCTGCACTGCAGCATGGGTAGATGCAGACATGTCCAGAAGCAAAAAATAAATGGAGGGAGGAGAGGGTTTTTGAGTCACGTTGCAATCTTAAAAAGGTGTAATATCCTTTTGATGTGCATTGTGTGAAGAAATGAGTGGCTAATGTTCAGGCAAAGCCTTGTCTTGTGTGGGTGTCATTGGACTGCACATCAATGGTATCAGCTGACAGCAAGTGCAGTTGAGAGCTTTTTCCTAATGATTGTACAAACATGAGCAACAGATGTGTGCCCCTGCTCAGAGCAGTTTACAGTTCCAGTTGAACAGACAAGGAGACATCAGGGAGATGAAATAACTTACTATAGTTCAGGACCTGCGCCAGATTTAATGCAAGTCTTCTAAACCTCAGTGCAGTGACTTGTCTAGTACATCACCTTACCTTCTGTTCTCAATGAAAGCAAAAGAAAACGTACAAAATCAAGTGATGTAGACAACATAGACTCTAAAATGAGAAGATCAGAGACAGGCAAAAGCCACAGGAAAACTAAGTTCAAAATAGAGAGCACTGTGGAAATGCAGAAGGTCACAAGCAGCAATGGAAAGAAAAGAGAAACATATTGTAAGATAGCAAATAGTGTGTTTCCTATTCTGAGAACAAAATATCTGTCTGCTGACTGAGCCACCTCAGAGATTTAAAAATTCAGGTAACAGGACGTATCATAAAACCAGTTTCAGTGAGAGAATTGTGATAGACTGGCCTAGCCCTCACCTCAGAGTCTGGAAACCGACTGCCAGATTCTCCCTTCTCCTGCAGCAAGATCAAGAAATGAGGTCATTTTCACCTGATTTCTATGACAACAGAAGGCAGTTCAGCTTCTGATGTGGTCCACTTCTCCCCATTTTCTGGCAAACTGAAACTTCTGGCTTCAGCAGTACTGTGGTTGTGGATTTATCCCCCAGTTGAGGTTGACATAATTTCCAGTGATGAATGAAAAAATAAGAAGTGGCTCCCTTTAGAAAGAGTAATGTGAAAAATTTAGGAGAATGATGTTTTCTTTCACTAAGTAATTGAAAAAAAGAAAGGAGGTGGTTTTGGAAGAAGGCTGAAGATACAGGCTACCTATTTTTGTCAAGATTACAAAGAATGCAAAGATATATGGAGAAAGTATAATTGTCAGTCACTTTCCTATGAAGGATATTTTATGTAGTAATAAATGAGACAAACAGTCACTGAATAGGGCTTTATGGGAAGTAGTTTGGGCTCAGTTGTACCTCCGCCTCTCAGGGTTTCTACCATTATTCATTCAGTTGATGAATTCACTCAGCAGCGGTAGCAGTTTCTAGAAAAGAAGAAACAGCTCTCAGAAGACTCAGCAGCTTAGTTTAAATACACTTCCTCTCCCACGCCTGCTCCATGCTGAGCTCTGTCTCTATCTCTGCAGCTGTTGCCTGTTTCATGAATACCTCTTGGTGTTAATCACCCACATCAGTCCTCTGAGGCAGCTAGAGCCAAGCAGCACCCTTTTAGCTATGCTACTGGAAGATATCAGGCTTTTAGAGCCCAGAATTTCATCTGATTCCAGAAGAAACCAATATTTTGTTCAGGATTTAGAAGTCTTCAGAAGTATCTTGGGATTTACAAGTTTCGAGTTCAGGTCTGATATCTTCCTTAAGGTTGAGGTTGGCTTTTGTTGTGACTGGCACGGTTATCTGGTAGCTGTAGAGATACCTGAGCTGGTTCTGCATGATCTAACCATGGATTCATGCTATTAGAAATGGAGAGGAAAAGCTCAGGATGGCTATATGAAAGCATCCTTCAAATATCTTGCACCTGAAAGCTTTATGGCAACATTGTATGATGTTTTCCTCAAGTAACGCACCTGATGATATATGTTTTTGGGTTTAAAAGCTCCAAGCTGTTTTCATGAACTGGGTGTAGGAACTATTCCCTCCTGTTAAAAGTAAAGGTAATGTTACTTACAAAGAACAATGAGATTTATACTGAGAGATAAAGTGTAAATTTACATTACAGTTTATACAATGGCTTCATTTCAAACTCTGAGCAGGTCATGTGAGTTGGTTCTTCATCTGAATTGTGGGATTTAGGTCTATTTTTATGACTGACAAACACTAATCCCTCACAGTGCAATATATGATTTTCTCACTTACCCTTTACATGGCATTTGATGAAGTAAGCTATTAAATAATAATTGTTGTAGTGAAGGGCAGTGTTTTTGCCCACTTTTAGAGATTTCTGAAATGTTAATGCATCCAGCTATTGCTGATGTGCCTGCCCTGTGTATAGCATGCAGTGGTTGCTCTAATTAAACCTGTTTTCATTTAGTCAGTGGGAAAAAAGAATCAAAATTGCTTTTTGCACTAAGTTGGTTATTTAATTGGGATGGGGAAAATGAAAAAGCAGAGGAACAGCAAGTGAGTTATCCCCAGCAGAAGACTGAGAATAAGCACTTTTTGCTTGGAAAATCATTGATATCAGTCATCAACTTGAAATAAGCCTTTAAAGCTAATCACTGGAATTTTAACACAAGCTGGGATGGGATCTGCAGATGCTCTTGGAGTTGCACAGCTGAGGGATGATGGAGTGATTTCTTCAAGGATACTGATTTCCAGTGGGACTTGTGTAGCTAATGGGATGAAAACTTTTCCCTAGAGAACATCAGTGACTGAATATGTTAAAATGAGAACAGTTCAGTGGCTTATGTAAAATGAGATGGCAGAATGAATCCAACTATTCAGAACATAGGTATCTCCATCTACATGCTAATACCAGAGATTTAAACTTTTTGCCTTGGAAATGGTTCATGATGCAGAGAGACCACATACAACCTAGAATTGCAACATTCCAACTTTCTAATTACAACTGTAGTGAAGGCTTTACTCATAATAGGACCAATTCAATTTCTGTTAAATATTTTTGCATTAATAAAGGAAAGACAGCAAAGTATGTATTATTGGGCTGCAGAGTTGTCTGCTTGTATGTTGGTCCAAGGATCCCAAATTCTTTCACAGAAGAGGAAATGGTTTCAAGAGCAGTGGATGAGAGAATGTTATATATCATAGCCAACATGCAGTGCAACACGACCACAGAAGCTCCTGAGAAATTAAATCACAACTACCATTACTACCAGTACCAATTTTTATGCATTCATGCAATCTTACTTAAAAGTCCAAGTTCTAACATTTTTGAGAAAGAAAATCAGATTTCTATGGGTTGGACTGAAATAAAGATGTTATTACAGTTCTGTCTAGAATTCTGTATGGATATAAATAGCAATATATACTTTACAATGTATGAGGAGAGAAGGCTCTTCGTTACGTTTTTAGAATTTTCCAAAAAGGCTTGGCTGATTCTACAAATGCTAAACCGTGTCACATGTGAAATGCTTCCTTCACTGTACAGAGGAAAACTTCTCTTCTGAGCTTGATGTGTGACACTAGATCCTGTTCATTATCCGAGTTACAACAACACTGTCGTTATGGGCATGATTATTTGAGTACATAACCAAGTGAAGTTGTGCAGGAAAAATATTGTTTATTAGCTACAACCTTCGAGCCAAATATGTGTTCAGAACCACTGTTCTGAATTTAACTTCATTATATTCAGCAGTTATTAAGTGTCCTTTTCCTGCTCCACAGGTAGCAACTGTTTTTTTTTGTCTCAATGGTTTTAACCGATAAGTAAAATTGAGTTAAACTCAAAGCCGTTGCTCTTTACCCATATTTAGCTGAAAGGCTGGTGTTTCAGCTTCAAAACTGAAAAAGTTTAGTGTGTTTTAGAACTTGGCTACTTTTTTTTTTCTTCCCAACTACTGCAGTTGGTTGATATATTTAAAATGCCAGCCAAAAAAACCCATCTCCTTGTAAACCATTCCTCACTTCGTTTTTCCTTTTAAACTGTTCCAATACAGCACTTTATAAAGAAGAATGAAAATGCATTCTACTACCCTCAGATTAAGGTTAATAGCAGCCTCACACTTGCTCCATTGACAGAATCATCTTTCTGACTCTGGACCTAAAGAAGCAAATCATTTCTTGAATGTATTGTGTTTACAGGACTTTTGGAGAAGAGACGAGACCTACTGTGTAACTGCAATTTCATTGAAACATGCAACTGTCATGTCATGTAGCAAACAAATTATGAAGCATATTATAGGTATGGCCTGGAGATCATTTTTTAAAGTCCAAACACAACTTAAAAAAATATATTTTTAGCTTGCTAAGCAAATGTCTGGAAGCTGACTGACAGTGGAGCAAGAAGGTTTAGCAAGTTTTAGGCACACTTCATTTTCTGCTATCCCAGAAGAAACTCAATCCCCATATTAATGCTCTCTCTGCATTCAAATCATTGATTAAAACCTCATCTATTCCACTTGGTCTACCATCTATAATATCACTATCTCACACCTGTTCTGGATGAATATATATGTGTATATATATTCAGTTATGGCTTAATGGCTCTTCAGGTATGATTCTAACTTTGAGGGGGATATATTGCTCCTTTAAAACATAACCAATATTGTGCAGCAAAGTGATAATTTTATTTTGTTACAGTGCTTAAAACAACCCCCATCCCAAAATATATTTTTGTGTTTGCATTGGATTGATCTGAAAGTTAAAATATTCAATGAATTGATTATATGGGAAAGGGAATGGTGGAAAGGGAAGAATCACTCAATTCCTTGCTTCACTGAATAAATGCTTTACAATAAATAGAATTGGAGAGATTGAGAAAATCCCAGTCTCAGTGTTGACTAGCACTTAATCATAAAGACGGTAAGCAGGAAAGCTCAATGATTCAGTCTGGGAAGTGGTTTAAAAGAGTGCCTTAATTGCACAGTAGAACTATAAGACTTCTTTATCCAGTCCTTACTGCCTTACTGGCCTTGTGAAAGGCATCTAAAGCCTGTTGCTACTCTGGCCCGAAAAATCAAAGCCTTTAGAGAACATTAAAATGAATCATATTGACATTTTCAGAAAACAGTAGGAGTTGGAACCATTTTCTAAATTAACTTCTAGTTGCAGCATGGTCCAAAACTGCCTTTTTTTCTTTTTTTTTCAATATTATTAATCCATCCAGACTACTGCCCAGACATTCTTTCCAGTTTAAGGGAGAAACATTTGCTCTTTAACTAAATCTAGCTCTATCGATTGCTCATGTCATTTACATTCTCTTACTCACCAATGATCCAAATCAAATATTTTGGGCTCTGTAATCCTAGACAATGTTCATGTGAAAGATGAGATCTTTCCCCCAAAGAGCTTATGATTTTATCTGTGAGTTTAGGAACAAGACGGATAGAACAAACAGATAAGAGAGAAGAAGGCAACAGAATGTGATAATATTAGCGTAACAGGCAGTGATCAAAGCACAGGAGCCTTTTACACGTCAGAAGATATCCTGGCAGTGGTGACTTTTAGAGACCGCACTGCAGTTATTCTGTAGATGTCCTGCAGCTCTGCTCAAAGACAGGGCTATGAATGAAAGTTCCATGTTCTTAGGCTACAACTATACTATCCTTTCAAGGATATGTTCAAGGAGAGACTTGCCATCCTTCCAGACAGTGCATCGACATCTGTAGGGATGGAGAACAGCCCAGCATGTTGTGCTATCTGAGTGTGCACACAGGATGGGAAGGAGATGGAGCAGGGAGCTCACAGTATTTCTCCTTGCTCCTGAGACTGCTTATTAAAGGCATGGTACTTCATCAATCACAACTTTCAGCAGAATGAAAATAAGCCCTTATAAAACCTTGTATGGTCTGTACAGACTCCAAAGCACCACATAGATGCCAGATGTTATCATAAAATTACAATATAAATGCACATTAATAGATGCTAGACAGTTTTTTTTTTTGTTTTGTTTTTTTTTTTTTTTTTTTTTTTAATATATCTGTGCAAAACTATTTTTCCTAGTATAAAAGTTTTGTTTGTTTTTAAATTACATCCATAGGAAAGAAGCTTATTTCAGCTTGGAGGGTCAGAGATGGTAGAGAAAAAAGGAAATGCTTGAGTGAAATACTATGATTCCAGTGTGTTCACTGCTGAGCTATTATTTTGTGGTTTTGGCCACTGCAGTATAAGATTTTTGTAATACTTCAAAACAGGGATGAGGAAACCAATTCTATTACTACTGAGAAATGAACTATGATATGAATGCAAGATAAAAAATACTGTAAATCTACAGTAGCCTAGAATTAGGGAGAGTGAGGAGGAAGTGCAGAGTATGACAAGCCAAGTTATTATTTCCAGCCATGCACAGATAATAGAGGAAAGGGAGTAAAAATGGAAATTAAAACGAAAAAAAAACCCCAAAACGTTTGGAGGAGATGTGAGGAAACACTTTTCTATTCAAAAAACATCAATGTGTGAAGTGGCCTACCAGGCAACACTGTTGAACTTAAACACTAGGGCTATTCAAGACACTGCAAGGTAGTGTCTCAGAGGGATCATGGTATTGAAAATGTAATGAGGTGTAACTTATCCCCAGAGATCTCAGATCTTACAATATATATGAAAGCTGTTCTCACAAAACAGTAGCTGTGCCTGCATGCAGTCTTGTAGGAGCATGTAAAGGCATATCCACAATCCCTGCTTTTTTGTTGTTGTGTTTTAGCACTGCTTATTTGTATCTAGAGATGGCTGGCTTTGCTGGGAGGCTCTATGCATATTTTGTCTGTGGTGCAGATTTATCTGCCACTCTTGCAGCAGGTCCAACAGGTTAAGAACAGATGAAATCTTAAAAGGGAATGTTTAGGCACTGCACATCTACATCTTTATGATCATGCTGCTGTCTGGCTTGGAGAGAGGATTTTGTACAAATGAAAATTCTGATCTGTTTAAATGTAAAGTAGAGCCAGAGACACAACAGTAAAACACTTGTTAATTTGGTTTCCTGTGAATTCAGTACTGACTCTCTAGCTCAGATATTGTGGTGTAACCTGTTTGGCATCATTGTATCTTTTTTATGTGCATATATATTTTTACACTGAGGCCTTCCAATACTTAAAGAGAGTTTACAAACAGAAGGAAATCAATGTTTTATATGGTTAGATAGTGATAGGACAAGGACTAAAGGAGGGGAGATTTAGTTTAGATGTCAGGGGGATTTTTTTTACTGAGAGAGTGATGAGGACCTGGCACAGGCTGCCCAGAAAAGCTGTGGGTGCCCCATTCCTGGAGCTGTTAAAGGCCAGGTTGGATGCAGCCCTAGGCAGCCTGATCTGGAGGGTGGCAGCCCTGCCCACAGCAAAGCATTGGAACTTCAAGGTTTAATTTTAAGTGGTCTTTAAGGTCCGTTCCAACCCAAACCATTCTACAATTTGTATGGGCTCATTCAGCTCAAGAAGGGGCCATTTTCTGTGCATTGAGGAATGCTGGATTGGAAGCTGAGGATCAAAAGGAGCTGAGAAATAAATGGAGGAATAGGAAGAGGTGGTAAGGAGGGAGCTGGGAACACAGCATGAATGTGCAAATCCCCAAAAATCTGCATCCCAATGTCACTTTCCAATCTTTAGATGTAGTCCAGGTTTAGGAGGACATTAGTCTCCACTTGTCTGCAGAGGAGGCTAAATAGTGTAGTGATGTGCTGAGTGGCCCAGGTGGATGTGTTTGATCCTGTACTAGGACAGCTGGAGCCATTGCCTTTCTCTTCTTGACAGGCTTTCAATCTAAAATTTCTAATTTCCTGCACAGTGTCTAAACCAGAACATTGCAGCCCACCTGTGGGGAAAGCACTTTCTGTCTCTTCTATGTAAGAGTGATTCAGTCTCAGCCCAATGGTCCTTTAGGTTAGTTTTCTTATTTCCAACATTACCCTGTAGTGGCTGCTCAGGGGTGACCATAGGAACACAGCTCCAATGTAAAGCAATCTGTTCCCTGAAATATCTCCTGGGGTATAGGATTGTTAGTAGGTTTTGCTTTTAGACCACTGTCACTAATGATACCATTTTTGAAACCTATTTTAAAAATGTGTTCACATTAATTGCTTCTCAATCTCATCTTGTAGCATGGAGGGCAGTCTATTTGCATGCCATGCAGAAAGAAAAGCAACTCTTCTTGCTTAAACTTGTTGTTTAGCTGTTTAACTTGTACATATTACCTCTGCAGTTTGTACATCACCCTGTTATATCGCCACTCAATAACCCTCTCATTTCCAAAGCTAATTCAGTCTATTCTCATGGAAGAGAAAGTCCATACTTCTACCTCCATACTTCAGTCTTCTTTTAGACTTTTTCTGATATACATATTTTTAAATCCTGTTATGATCTTTCTTAACTTGGGATGACAGAAACTGTGTGCAGCATTCAAGGTAACAGCATAGCACGCATTTACATAGTGACATTAAAATAATTTCTCTTATTGTTTCATTTCCTAGTAATTCCTACAATGCTATTGCCTTTTTGGCTGCACAGAGAACAGAGTTGATATTTTCAGACAACTACCCACAGTAACTCTAAGATCATTTTAAGAGTGTTAAAAGCTTATTTACATCCCATCATTGTCTACGTAGAGTTATTTTTTCCCCATAATATGTAGCTATCAACATGGAACATTTTACTGCCTATTCACACTCAGCGCCAGGAACTCCTTCTGCAAGTACTCACAGTCTGCTTCAGATTTAAGTATCCTGCATAATTTTGTGTCATCTACAGCCTTCTTTACCTATTTACCTTCTTTACCATGATTATTTTTGAATATATTCAGTAGCAGAAGATCTCAAGTAATCTCCCTCCATTGTGAAGTCTGTTTCTTCCTACCCTTTGTTTCCTATCTTATGCTGGGTATTAATTCATAAGAGGACCTTCCTTCTTACCCAGACAGCTCAGTTTCTTTAAGAGGCTTTTATGAAGGATCATGCTAATGGCTTCTTGGAAATCTAAGAGTGGTGCATAGATTGGATCACATTTTCCACATTCTTTTGACATCCACAGAGAACTCTTTCTGAAGCACAGTTTCTCTCCCCAGAAATCACACTGACATTTTCCAGGGACTTCATATTCACTGCTGTAATGTTTTTATTTTATTTTATTTTTGCTTTTCTTTTCAATTTTTGTAAAACTCTGTAATAGATTTTACTGGTAGGTAGTTCACCTGATCACTTCACAACGCATATTAAAGACTGCTAATAGGTTTGCTACCTCCAGTTTCTTTGCTATAAAGCAATTTAAGCAATAGGATATTTCTGTACTGCAAATTGATCAGTCTTACATTTAAGATCCTAATAAATCATTATCATTTGAATTTATTCATTTATCCTGAAACCCCTGTTATTGCCCAATCTGAGACAGTTTCTCAGGCTTATTTCCCATACAAATCATCACTCAGTTTTTCTGCAGAGACCATGTGCTTTCTGAATGGTATTTTATGCCCACTGATCACCCCTTGGTTGCTCTAACTCAATAGCAAGCTTTCTGATGTGTTTTATTATTAGATTCTATGCCTTTAACAAGTCGTTCTCAAAATCTTTTCTGCTCGGCTTATTACAATTTCAAATTCAGCTTCCCAAGGCTTATATACTTTTCTATTTTTCTTTGGTAAATACAAATTCCATTTTTTTTTTTTTTTCTGAAGGATTTTGATTTCCAATAAACTCTTTTACTGTTTAATCATGATTTTTTTTTTTTTTTCATTCCCTTAGAAGGTGTAAGGAGGTCTCTTTTTTTCTCTTACTCTCTCTTTCTCCCCTTCTCTCTTCTCTTCCTCTCCTATTTGTTTATCTTGAGCCTCTAATGTATTGTCTTTAAATACTCTCTTTTGCCACTTTCAATTTATGACACTATATACTCACTCCTTTTTCGCAGCTCCCATTTAAGGGTAAAAAAGACTGTTAAAGACATATATATATTACTTTTTTTGTTGTTGTTGTTGTTCTTGGATTTGTATTACTGACTGAATTAGGTCCTGGAAACATGAGAATTCTCTTTTTTTTTTTTTTTTCCCTTTTTTTTTGCATGCACACTAGAAATGTTCACTTGAAATTCTGGCTGTGATCTTGAGGTTTCCTGTGTCTCTAGTTGTGGATGACCAGATAGTTTCCTCATGGATGGTCTCTCTGAATACATCCAGGTAATGCCCTGTCTTGTCCATTCAACTCAGCCTGCCCTGAGTCCTTGAACAAGCTATGAGGTGCACAGCAAATGGAGATGATGTGTCAATATCTCACCTATTCTTGCTGGGTCTCTGACTTTCAGCTTCAACAAAAGCATGTTTGGTCTTTATTCTTCCAAATTTAAAAGCTCATCTTGAGTCTTTACATGGGCTCTATTGATCAGAACACAGTTGAATTGTCAGTGGGAGCAGAGGGTAGGCACCATCCACCAGTATGCAAATAGGGATTGTCAAGAATATATATCTATTTATTGTAGTGGAAAGATAGAGACAGTATCTCCCAAGTAGGATATAGTTCCAGAAATAAAGGTGCTGTAAGACTGGCAGATGCAGGCTGAAATTCATCTTCCCTGAAAGCTAGTGTGATCCAGGAGTTTTCAGAACTTTGATGCACTGGGACAAAGTTTTTTGTTCCATGGCTTTGGAAATGATAGTGATGCTAGTGGGTGGTATGAAATATAGCCAACTTGTCTACCATGGAAATGTGTGTAGCTGTCATTCCCATATTTCCTGATAGGTTTTGAGAGATGGACGACATAATTTCAAACCTCAAATGTGTGGGTATAAAGGAGGCCTAAAAAAGTTCATTCTGACTATGAAGGCTATGATCTGGTAATAAAGGATATCTGTTTGTGTTTTCTCTTTCCATAACATCACTGCATGTCATTTTGACTCTAGAAGATGTTTACATTTACCTGTCAACTTCAGGCAAAACGTGTGACAACTGGAAGAACGAGCTGCCTCCCATTTGTGATAGCATGGAGAAGAAAACAGAGCTACTTCATTTGGAGAGTCTTCTCATGTTCTCTGAGCCTGACAGTGCTCCCATGAGTGCCAACTTTACTGATAGTTGATGTGGGTGTGGATGCCTCATCCCTGCAGGCATTCAAGGCCAGGCTGGATGTGGTTCTGGGCAGCCTGGTCTGCTGGTTGGCAACAATGCACATAGCAGGGGGTTGGAACTAGATGATCATTGTGGTCCTTCTGGACCCAGGCCATTCTATGATTCTATGATTCTATGAATACACATACTGTGAGTACAGGATCCAGGTTAATAGTGGCATAATGCATATCTTTATACAGCATGCACTGGTGGTGTCACAGTTTGTGTGCGCAAGGCCAAGTACACAGAAGCAAAACTATGGGCTGTAGCTGTGCTGAATGTAAGAGCTTACAGGTAGGTGGTGCCAATTCCTGGGTGGGTGCTCCAGTCACACTGCCACACTGTGGGCACAACAGAAACACAAACCAATAAGCATGGAAACGTTTTATTTCAGTAGAGGTGGAGGGTATTTTTTTCTTTTTTGTGATAGCAGAAAAGCTAGATCCTCAACTTAAAGGTCCCACATGTATGCCCATCTGTATGCTCAAACACCTTGACCTGAAAAATATCTCCCAGTCTTGCATGAACTACATTTGCCATCAGTACTGCCATCAGTACATATAATTCAACTGGTAGTCTGATACCCATACAAACAACATTTAGTGTGATGACTTGGGCATCTCTCACTGTCTTGTTACTTTTATTAGCTTTTTATTTATCTCGTAGGTTTTGGGTTTTTTTTTTTCCACTCCTTTGCTATTTATCTATTCATTTATTGTACTTTTCTCATTACATGCAGTCACACAATTTCTTTTGTTGATCTCTCTAGAGTAGTGAACTCCCAAAGCATCTGCTCTTCCAATACTGATGGCTCTCTCACTCCTTGAACAGACAAAAACACACGAGTTGTAAGTCTAGAAGGTCATCAACTAAAGGAGAGATATAGAGCTGTCTGGGGCTTCTGGGATACTCATTTCAAATTGCAGCATTTCAAGGGAAAATAGAACCCCAAATTCACTCTTCTGAGGTTCCTAACTCTCTTCTCAAGTGATATATGACTGGATTGTCTGTATTGCACTGATAAGGTTAGAGGGGAAATAAGTTTTCCATATTGCATTGCCAACTCTTTCTGATTTTGTGCTAACTTTAAAAATTAAGATAATTTTACTGTCAGATTTCCCTGAAATGTATTTTAAGTTTCCCTTTTTTAACTTTGACCCTCTATTTCTAAGAAAATTCTCTCATAAAATAGGAAGCAATTTCTTTCACACCTAAGGGGAATGCAAACATCTTTCAAACATTTGCAGATGGTTTCATGCCCCCTAGTCATCCCTCTGCATGCTATGTATTATCCTTTTAATCCTCCTGCACAGGTTGTACTTATAAAGTTGAAAGCTCACAAGAATGCTAGGGAACGTCTCTGTCTCTCTCTCTGCTTTTCTTATTTTTCTCTTCCTCTCTTTCTCTCTTCCTCTCCTCGTTCTTTCCTCTCCTCCTTCCTTCCTTCCTTCCTTCCTTCCTTCCTTCCTTCCTTCCTTCCTTCCTTCCTTCCTTCCTTCCTTCCTTCCTTCCTTCCTTCCTTCCTTCCTTCCTTCCTTCCTTCCTTCCTTCCTTCCTTCCTTCCTTCCTTCCTTCCTT
>NW_024884505.1:0-35013 GCF_019232065.1 Centrocercus urophasianus
GGAGGGAGGGAGGGAGGAAGGAAGGAAGGAAGGAAGGAAGGAAGGAAGGAAGGAAGGAAGGAAGGAAGGAAGGAAGGAAGGAAGGAAGGAAGGAAGGAAGGAAGGAAGGAAATGGTTCATTACCACTCTCTGGGAGTTCCACAGAAGCAAAAGCTACCAGCCTGCTGGCAGGAGGGCGGAGGAATGTCCCCTTAGACCATGACAGTGGCAAGACAGTGAAAGTGGGTACTTGGATGTTCTATGCATCCCTAACAGCACACATTCTCAGGCAAGGTGCCCAACTGCCCTCCTCGACCCAGGAGATGTCCTCTCACCCACCATGGTGGCAGCCAGGCGGGATGCTGGGGGGAGCGGTGCCATCTTGGGACAGGCCACAGCATCACTCCTCAGCCAGCAGGTGATTTAACTGCTGTCTCATGAATCTTGTCTGTGACAGGAAACTGTTTGAGAGCAAGGGATGTTTTCTTGCCAGGAAGAGCAACATAGAGTTTATGAGGACAAGAAGTCCAGCTGGAGCTTCCCACAGCACAGAGAGCTCAGGAGCAGGAAACACAGCCTAAATCCCCTTCTACCTGGTCCAGTCGGGAAGCGATGCTATGTAGGCTCCACGTTATGCAGAGGAATGTCACTACCAGCTGCATTTCAAAGCAAGTTCAGATATTCTTTTATGCTTTTGATTAAAAAGAGCACATGTGCATAGGGATTTTCAGTGTTTTCCCCCATACTGTGTCCACACAGTTGGCAGGTCTTTGTTATAGCTAATGTAAATGTAGTTGGCACATGAATCACATGTGAAGGTAATGTTAAACAGAAGTTTGTCGTCACAGGACTTCATGGGAAAATTGGTGTTTTTTTAGTGAAGAATGTAGACTGTCCTTTTGGAAATGAGAATGCCCTCCTTCTTCTGGGACTCTGCACACCTGTGAGCCGTGAAGAAAGCCAAAGGCAAAGAGTGAACTTGTTGGTCAGGCCTCTGGAGCAGGGCTGCAGAAGGAAAGACATTGCCTGACAGCACCATGCTTCTTCCTAGGCCAAGAATGTCTGGCAAATCTGGGTAATAACATTCAGGGTCAGATTTCCTTTAAGGTAAATGCTATTTAACTGGAAAACTAACTCTGACACTGCTCTCAGCTGCTTTCTGATTGTATTTCTGGCTATATTTCCAATTCTTTTTGTGAATTCTCACACACAGGTGTGGGCACAGCCTCTGGACACGGGGTACATCTGTTGGACTCTAGGTTTTACCACTGTTGGCTTGCAGCTGACTTGAAGATGTGACTGCTGGTACTTGTGGAAACTCATGAAGACTTGCCACAGAGTTGGCATTTTGAAAGGAACATTTGAGTGGAAAAGTAAAACAACAAATCCTCCCACCATCACCATTTCTCCCTGCTTTTCAGCCAGCCCCAGGAGGATGGGGCTCAGACAGGGCCTGTTGACTGGGGGTTGAAGTTGAGTGCATGCGTGATGTTGAATGTGCGGATCACCAAGGCCTTGCTCCAGTCTGCAGCCTCATAAAGCTCTATCAGCAGCAAATCCTGCAGCATGTTTTTCTTCCCTTTATTTTTTTTTTTCTGGCAAATTTACATTCACTGCCTATCAAGCAGGAAGTAAATAAAAAGGCTGTTATTGTGCTTCAAGCCATCAATTTGAGAGCAATCACCTATATGTTCGGGATGTGCTGGCAGCGAATAATCTGCAATGAGAAGCTGCTTGCCAATCAGAGTTGCAAAAGCCTGTTAGCATTGGCTGCACCTGGAAGAGGATGCAGCTCACTCAGTTAAGCATGACAGTCAGATTCCCAGTGCCCCCTGTGGTTTGGAAGCAGAGGAGCCAGAAGCAACCTCCTGCCCAGGGCACCCCCAGAGGCCCAGAACTGCAGAGCCCCGAGCCTGTGCTGTCCTGTGCAGTGGGGACATGAATTAAGGAAAGTAAGTTAGGTTAAAAGTTCTGTGCCTTCATGGGGTTTCAAATTGGCAGCTGCAAGTTTGACCTTGCTAAGCCAGATTCTCGCTGCCAATAACAGATGCTTTTCTGCAGACTTAGACAATCACTGCAGACAACGAGTCTCCTCTTCTTCCAAGTAACATTGTTAGCTATCCCATCTCTGGAATGTGAGACACTAGACTAAGATGGCAAACCACAAATTAACAAAGAAGCAGCAGAATGGTGAACAAAGTTGTGGCCGATGAGATGACCAGTTAGAGCTAGCCAAGTGTCCTCCATCCTAACCCAAGTCCAATAAAAAAAAAACGAGGACCTTCGTCAGAAAGGCCACCAAGAGATACATGTGTGTAAAAGAGCTGAGACTTGGGGTGCGAGGGGGAATGTCAATCATTTTGGGGACTCACTGGGGACTCAGCCTTTTCTTGGACATCTAATGTATATGTAAGCAGCTTGCTCTTTAAGTATGTGCCTTTCTTGTCCTCCAGTATGCAAGCTAGGTGGAAATACACCCTCTGCATCCAGCATGTGTGCAGCACTGATTAATCATACCTGCTTTATAGTTACTCTGTGGTTATGGAGTTTGATTTCTGCAGGTCAGACACGAGGCAGAAGATTTGCCATGGAGGAACAAAATGATATGCAAAACTGTCTGTGGGACGGGAGGAGTCAGAGGAGCAATGTGCACTGGAAACTTTGCCGTTGGCTTTTGGAGGTTGAGCCACAATGATCTCAAGGAATCCATCCATTTGTTAATCAGATCATCTGAGTCCACTTCAGTCTCTTCTGGAGAGAGCCTAATCCTAAGTTGCTTCCCAATGTCTTACCAAGTCAAAAACCAAGGTAAGTGAAGTGAGCTTCAGGCCTTCAGATTTGTTACACCAGCCTGGAAAACAATGCAGAGTAGCTATGGTTTTGCTGTCAAACCTGGCATCTCCTGCAGTGAACACTGTGCTCTCCAGGCCCATGGAAATGTCACCTCTGCGTCTCACCTCTAAGGCATTTCAATCTCAGTCATCTCTGAATCAATCAGTGAAAATATCACGTCTATTTTCATAACGCAGCACCAAAACTCGCACTGCCTGGCACTGGGACTTCTGAACGCTGCCAGCCCATGGCTCAGGCCCCAGTCACTGAGGTCATCTCCACCAGTGCTACCAGTCCTCAAAGTCACTGTTAGCCTCTGATTCCAGGAGGGTAATTCATTACCCTGAAGAGCCCATCTTCTTGCCCATCTATCTATATCTCAGTGCTGCACTGTTTATGTTAGCGTAATCATTTCTCATGGAGAATGTCAATAAATGCTGAAGACAAAAGTATACCAATACCACCAACAACAGAAAGCCCAACTGCTAAATAATTCCTAGAATGAGTTGTCAGAAACCTTTTATTTACTGTTTCTGTGCATTTCATTTATTCCTGGCAGCAGGCCAACCTTTCTGACAGTTAAGATTTATTGATTTAATTGCCTAGGGTAACCATGCAATAAAATCATCTTAAAGATAAATTTTCATGGCACTGTGCAGCACTGAAGCAATTTTTCAAGTGCTATGGCTATATTTCTGCAGGTTACAGGTGCAAAATTTGCTTAAAGCAGAAATGTCTATTTACTGCATCCCCAGTGCATCAGTGTGGTCTTTTACGTAGAACTCTTTTCCGTTTTACTGGTGTCATGCCCCACCCCTGCCCCCTTTCTGTTATTTTATTTTAAGAAGAATGGTGCAGGTCTCACAGAAAAGAAGAGATACTTTCTTAATTGGTTCATATATTCCATGTCCAGGAGAGGCAAAGCTTCTGTTTAATTAGTAGTAGGCTGAGAGGCTATTTAGAGTGTTATACAGGAGCATTTGTATCCAGCTGTTTGACACTTATAACACAGAGGCCTCACATGGCAGATGACTGACATAATCTTTTATTGGATCTTTAGATCTTTTTATTTACACCGTTAAAGGGCTCATTACAGTTCAGAACAAAGAGTAAAGGAAAATATCTAGTTCTCAAGTTAAAGGCAACATTTCTAAAGTCAGAGATAACATACACTTTTAGCACTGGAGCATGCTTTCTTATCTCCCATGATTTACTGTGGAGTGGGGATGCTGCCTGATTGGAGCATGGCATGTAACGACTGTTGCTCTGGCAGCCCTGCATCTTCCCCCGCCAGACCCAAGCACTTCATTCCCCCTCCTGTCCAGCTGAGAGCAGGTGGTCACAGCCAGCTCCCAGGTGCCACCAGCTCCCAGGTGCCACAGCTCCCAGGTGCCACCAGCTCTTTGCAGGTGTCTCGCAGCTCCTGCACATCTGAAGGCCACAGCCACTGAGGCAGGAGTAATCCCCACCAGAGATGAGTCCCACAGCGTGAGTGTCAATAAATAGACACAGAAACAAAGCAGAA
Organism: Centrocercus urophasianus; assembly: GCF_019232065.1. Classification (NCBI taxonomy): domain Eukaryota; kingdom Metazoa; phylum Chordata; class Aves; order Galliformes; family Phasianidae; genus Centrocercus; species Centrocercus urophasianus. Next base: position 4,337 of record NW_024884505.1, read on the forward strand.
ATTTTGCTCTGCCAACATCTCCTGAAATGCTGAGCACACCACTGCAGCAGTGTTTCCCAGCTGAAACGCAAACATACAGTGAGAATGGACACGTGAAAACTTGCAAGCGGAGTAGAAGGGGGAGCATGTGGTCTTCTGCTAAATGCAGTACAACACTTTAGCGCTTCTTTTTTGATCAGAGCTGGATTTGAATCTGAAACAGAATGGTCTTGATTCTCCAGAGAAAGATTCTTTTGATTTGAATGAAGTTCAAAGAAAAAAGCTCTTCTGGCCCATGCCACTGAGCAGCATGTGGGGCCAAGGCCTTTCTATCACTTCAGCTGTGTTTGACTCTGGTCTCAGCAGAGAAGCATCCGGGTCTATCCAGAGGGAGGCTGAGTGTGGGTTTGTAGCACTGCAGTCGTCAGTGGCCCCATAGTGGTGCCTCTTCTGGGTCACTGCAGAAGAAGATTAAAAGAGGTGTTTAGCTTCAGACATTTTATAATCACAGTCCTCAGTGCATTTTAATACCAGTAGGCACCTGGACTAATTAGGTCTTACCCCACTGTGGTGGCAATACCTTGGCTGGGGGCTGTGCTGGGACACAGCCAGGCTGGAGATGTGGTGAGGGCAGGGGAGGCTGTAGTGTAGAACAGCAAACAGCCATCTCACAGGCGCTCCTTGGAGTGATGCTGTCGCTTGGGACCTGCTCTCCTATCAGACCTATGCACCTGTGGTAGAGCAGAGCTTTCCCAACATCTCTGGAGTCTTCTGGAACAATTGGCAGGGCTGCCTTCAGGTTTGTCCTGCTGAGTCACTTTGGAAAACTCAGAATTTTGTACCCTAGCAGGCTTTCTCTTATGTTGATCTCATTCTGCAGCTCTGTCTCTCTTTTTCTCATCACTCTGGCCTCATTGCCTGGCCCCTGGCATCACCCTGTGCACTCACGTCCATTCTGCAGTGTGCTTCTCCCCATCACTCAGCCACAGTTTCATGACTCTGACCACTCATTTGCAGAGTACTTTTCTGCAAGGGTGCAAGAACTCTGCAGCCACCTGACGCATGACTCAGGGTGGAAGCACAGCCTGGAGCAGACCGCAGCCCACGACGCTGTGAGGCTCTGCTGCCTGCAGGGACAGTGGGGCTTGCTGCTGAGCACATCAGATCAACTGTGTTAGAGCTGGGCTGTGTACAGAAGCTGCCCAGGCAGCCAGTTACAAAAAAATAAATAGTTCCCATACAGAGAAAACTCATACATTACCTATTAAAGCTCTGTTTAACTTATGAGTGAAACAGCTACAACATTCATTTGTTACTTTGGGTTTGCTCCAAGAAAAGCAGCATGTGAGATGTGTAGATGTGTTTGCAAACGTGTGAGGGAAAGTGTACTCCCTGTTTTCAAAGCCATATAGTCTGAGATGGGTAGATTAGGGTGCATGTAATACTTGTTAACCCATGAATGAATCAGAAGAAGTGTTTTGAAAAATAAACTCATATAAATTCAAATTATTACTAATAAAATGTGAAATTGGCTGAATGATTTATGTTCTTCTGGTGGGAAAGAGAGCTCAAACTTGCAGACATACTCTGCTGACAGATTGTGAGTCTCACATTGCAAACACTGACTTTAAAGCCGAGGACCTTTACTCTGGGTAGTTAACCTCTTTGACCTCTACCCCTCTGACTTCAGCCTTTCATTAGGTGAAATACTGAGGCAGGTTGGATACATTAAAAAGAGTATTAGTGAGAAGAGAGGCAGTTGAATCAATAGTGTCAGTAAAGGTAGACCTATTTATAGAGAAACAATGTCAGCATATGATAAACCTATGAGTAAATTGGCTGAAAGCCCAGAGCTCTGTACTTGTTTGGAGCTTGATGGTGTCTGAGCAACAAGAACACCTGGTAATACCTGGGCTCAAAAATGTCAGCCATACCCAGTGGTATCCGAAAAAAATCAAAAATGTGCCCTTAGGTGGGGAAGGAAGGAGGGCAAGAAGGAAGGGAAAAAGAAGGGAGGAAAGGAAGAAGAGAGGTACCTTGGAAGGGAAGGAAGGAAGGAACAGGCATATTTACAAGTGCTAAGGGAAATGCCAAGCCCTGTTAAGGCTGGATGGCACTGACGAATGTTGAGGTCCATCTCTGCTCTCTCTTAAACACGGAGCTGAGTGGTGGTGACTGAGAGCCACATCCTGAACCACGCCAGAGCTGCTGGTTGCAGTAGCCGTAGTGTTAGCATACACACTGTGCTCACATACATAGGGTGACTACCTTCAAAATGTTCATTTGTAAAGAATCAAAACTACAAGCTGTTTCAAAACCCCTCCCTTCTATTAACGTTGGGAATGTGTCCTCTGATAAAAACTCTTCTAGAAATGATTCAGATGAATTAGTACAGGAAAATCTTGACGACTTGGAAAGCGCTGAGTCGGAAGCAGTGCCATCAGTGAATAATGAAAGTAAACCATCATTCTGAAGTATGACTAATGGTGACACAGCCTGTCTAGAAGAACAAATAACCAAAAAAATGTACTACTTGGCCCCAAAACTGAGCTGAACATTTTTTGAAATCACTTCACTGCTTATATGAAGGCTACTAAAAAAACAGGAAACCCTGCCAACTTGTGTCCAATGGGGGGAAATTTCACTTGTCCAAAAGAGAGATAGATGATTCATTCTGTGAAAGAGTGAGACTTATTACTCTTAGAGACAATATTAATAGATCCATCCAAAATCATCCATGGAATAGATCTGTTGATGGTGCCAAAGATCCTTAGCTGAAAAATGTGCTGAGAATCTTGAATGTGCAACATAGAATGCTGCAGTGAAATGATTACATTTTGTGGCACCTAAAATGCTTTTATCAAAGGATGACTTGACAAGACATTGAGATAGCTAAGTGCTTACGACTGAATGTCAGTCAAAGACTTACATTTATTATTCAAGAGCAGATTGAGCCTCAGCTTGGCAAAGGGAAAAATGCTAAACTAAGGCTTACAGAGAGTGTGTTTAGGAATAGATAGGAGGTATCTTTAGCAATCCAGCTACGTTCATTCTGCTTCTTGGGCTAGATGCATCAGGTGTGGCTTCACAAGCACAGGAAAATAATTTGATCCCTAGTGCCTCACTGCGGAGTCCAGAGGTAAATAACGGCATGCATGTGCTGTGGCTTCAGAACCCAGAAGTTTTCAACTCAGTGCTGATAGCCCTGTAGCTAACAACTGTCATTGTAAACATGCAGTAAAAGAAATAGCTGCCACCAAGAAAATGTGTTTTCTTTCCAACAGACAAGCATAGATGAGCTGCAATTTACCTTTAGCACAGTGACTCACCATATGAATGATCCCACACTGAAGAGTGTGCTCTTTATCACTAGGAAGTCACCCCTAAACATACACATTTTAAAGCCCTGACTCAAACCAAGACCATCACAGCTCACCCATTCAGTATCACAGTACGTGTCCCAGCCAGCCCTCAGCTTCCCTGAGATGACCAGGAAAAGGACAGCCCACATTTGCAATGGCCTCCCAAGGCCTAGTGAAGAAACCTGGCAGTCAAGAATGATTGCCAACAGCATGCACATCCTGCCCAGTATTGGGACTTGCAGCTGAAACCAGCACCATTTCTTTTCCATCATCAGAGCTTAATAAAAGGCATGAGCTTTATGCTCACATCTGGAGAAAATCAGAACAGTCAACCTTCAGCTTAAAGTGCAACTACCACAAATGAACAAACCAGAGAGACAAGTAATGTAGATTTATACTTTTATTCATAAACACATATATATGTTTTCTAACGGTGCAAGTGTCCTACAGGTTGCAGGCTAAGAACTCAGTCCAGGACTGACCTTTATAAAATTCCCAGTCATCCCACTGGCACTGTTTTCTGCAGACTTCTCAGAGCATCTAACAACGCTCTGTAAGTTATTAATTTTATGTGGAAGTGATCAAAGTAGCGGTGAAATGATGTGCGAAAGGAAAGGTAAGGAATCAATATCACCACAGAGCTCAGACCTGGGAATAGTGCTCCACTGGTCACGTAAAGAGGAGGAGCACACACTTCCCTCTCTGCAGCATACCTGAGATAATGAACATCGTCTGAGAGAAGGTCAGGGTCAAATTATTGCACTTGTGAAAGCAGGAGTGAAAGGAAGGTAAACAAAGCCTCATGCTTGATCTGCCATCTTCTTGCAACTGTCTAATTGCCTTCTATGCCCAAAGGCTTTGCAAAACAAAAAAGCAAAATGAAGGAGAAGTGCCTTGAAGATGTTAAATATACATACTAAGGAAGGAAAAAAGCAGGTTTTCCTGTAGGGTACTTGTATCAATTAAATTTTTCAATGAGGAGAACTCCCTTGCGCTCCCAATATCAGCACTCAAATCTACACAACTCTGTTTACTCCTTTAGTTAATATGAATGAGCAGTTACCACAGCAATTATTCCATTTTATGATGTACATAAAGTTTCTGATACAGTTGAAGGATAGGGTCAATGTTCAAGCTTAGCTCAGCATTTAGCAAGCTTCTCTTCCTGGATGTTTTGATTACTTAGGAAAGCCTTAACCTCTACACCATAATGAAGGACTGGAAAGTTATAGGGTAATTTGCAGGAGAAGAGTGTGTATGAGGATATATGCACTATTATAAAGCTCAATAAATAATCACTTGAAATCACTGGCATTTAGGACTCTCTTGGGAGGAGCTTTCCCAGCCAGCTCCTGATCCCTCATACACTGAGTAATTCCAGATTAAATCCACGACTCTGTGAAAGCATACGTGACATCAGAGACCCACCGAGTATCTCAAAAATGCATGTTAATTAGCTCCAGACAGCAGCAAGGGGGCCAAACATGGCTGCAATTGTAGGGCTTCAGCTCCTGATCCCCTGTGTGGCTCAGAGGAAAAGTGGTGCAGAGCACAAATGGCCAGAGCTGTGGGAATGATGTAACATGTCTTCTACTTTCATTTTATTGGGAGAGCCCATAGGATTCAAAATCCAGATGTGCATTTTGGTTCGGTCTGCCTATTAAACAGGCAGCATTTTCTCATGCCTATGATTGATACAGTTTCAGGCACATCTGCGTACTCACTCAACCCCGTTCCCTCCACCCTCTCCATTTCAAGCCACTGTGTAGACATGAAAAGTGGGAATTTGTCTTTTGTATGTGAGGGCATAAAAGGTTTCTTGACTTCCACTGAAGGACAATAAGTGGGGGTTCACAGTGATTCCTTCTTAATGCTAATTTTACCTTGGTTTTACCCAAGGAAAACAAGACATCCAGCACTGGGGTAATAAGCCCCTTTCTTCACTTTTGAGGCAGAGGAAAGTATATCTTGGTAAAGCCTGGGCAACTTTTGCAATAGATAAATAGATATTTTATGGCTTTAGTAAAAATGTGCATGAAAGCATTTCAAGCCCACATTTCAGTAAACATTCTCCAGAATTTGTAGCTATTTATCAAATATGAATGCACACTTCAGGATGAGGATCTTGTTTCCCCCTGGTGTTTGTTCCAAAAATAATTGGAAATGACAATACCGAGAAAGATGATGTTACAACTTCATGTTTAAAATAAATATAAGGCTGTCATCAGAGCCGAGCTGTCTTGTGAAGATCCCTCTCACAGGAGTCAACAGACAGCTCTACTGATAGAGAATCGTGTTCCATTATTGATTAGCTTTTAAGTTCTTGTTACATATTAGATTAGGATCACTGTATGCATAGGGAATGAATAGCCCAATTACAGTCCAAAAAAGCTCATCTCAAAGAGGTTTGGCATGTTAATATAAAAGAATTTTAAGGAAATTACAGGGTTTAGTAAAAAAGCCTTTAAGGCAGATATTAACATATTTATTGCACAGCTTCTCATAGTGGGGAGGGCAAAATCACACTCTGTTATTGCATATAAAGCTGCTTTTAGCACCCTCCCAGTTATGTTTTTGAAAGTATGGGAGTTAGGGGTTGTTGTGCAGTAGCTCAGCACCACGTGGCCACTTGCTCAGCACTGCTCAGCAGGATGGCGAACAGAATCAGAAAGGTGAAAGTGTGAGAGATCATGAGTTGAGTTAAGGAGATTTTAATGAGAGAAAGGAAAGAAGTAAACAATAAATAAATAAATAAATAAATAAATAAATAAATAAATAAATAAATGTCACCTCAAGTGGTGCCCAACAGCAGCCCCTCTGACCAATTTCTCCAGTTTTATAGTAGATTGTAAGAACATACAGCATGGGATGATGTCCTTTTGGCCAGTTTGAGTCTGCTGTCCTGGTTTTGTTCCCTCTCACTTCCTTGTGCCTCCCAGCTCTTTGCTGGCAGAGCAGCACATAGAGTTGAAACATCCTTGACACAGTGTAAGTACTGAGGTGCACAAATGTGGTCCTGGCACAGGCAGCCAAAGCCAGGCCAGTGTCCATCACCTGCACACCCAGAGTTTCAGCATCAGCTTCAGAGCCTCAGACTCTGTCCTCGGTAATGGTGGCCATGAACAATTCCCCAGCAGTGGTCTGGGGGCAACCCAGGGCACAGGAGAGCCCAACTCCAGCCCACTTCCTTTGAAAATCATGCTATGCTGATAAACAGAAATCATACATGCACAACAGGCAGCCATTAATTTAGCTTTGGAAAAGGGACATTCACCTGAAATGAGCCCCTCACTACTTTGGTGCTATTTGCTGAGGGTTACCCTGTCCCCTAGAGTGTGTCTTGCAAAAGAAATCTCACACCCTGATCCCAAATAGCCATAAGATGCCTTTGCTGGGAATGGATAGACACATGGTCTCATTTAAATCCCCACTGATGAGAAATGCAGTGTGCACACAGAAAGAGGGACCAGCAGCATCTCTGCTGGTGTTTCTGCTATTGGACACTGCGTTGCCACCAAGGCACACCCCATAGCACTGAGAACAGTACAGATCACATTTATGGAGGGTGTTTGCTGCTGTAAGATGCAAGAACAAAGCCAGAAACAAACCCTGAGACATTTACCGCATCAGGTGACAAGATCTAAACTTATGGCCAATCCAACAGCCAGCAATTTGCATTGAGGCCGTTGGAAAGGTACTGGAGTTTACATGGGATGCAGAAGTCTTGTAGCAATGCATGTGACAACGAGCTCAGCTGCTGGGGTCTTCGTGCCATCCAGCATGAAGACAAACTCTGCCCACAAGGTGTCACGGAAGCATAAGCCTCTTCCTGGCTTCTAATAGAGAATCCTTAGTTGAGATCCTGAGTCACCATTCAAGGTCTGAGCTCCAGCCTGGCTGGAACATGACGAGAAGTGATTTCCTGGTCTATGCATGAAAACTAAGAAGCATTCTTATTCTTGAATCAAAGTAAAAAGTCAACATTCAAAAAATTTCAGAGCAGAAAACTGCAAAGGGAGGAGGTTGGATGAGCTCATTGAAATATTTTGAATTAAAACTAAAATGAAACATTTTTCAAAACTATCCAAAACATCATGATATTTAACTGTGTGACAAAATATAATTTTGAACCGTGGAGGGGAGGCATAGGGAGCTCAAGCTCGAACCTCAGCTCTCAGCATTCACTCATCATGACATCAGCAATATTGCGTTTCAGTTTCCATCCCATATAAGCCTGAATATTTCTGTGTAGAAAAGGACGGCTCTTTTTCTACAGAGAATTTCTAGCCTTCAGCATGGTGGAACGGTTTTACAAATTGATCTGCCTTTCCCTCAAATTTGCTTAATTAATCATTCCTCTTTGTAGGTTAATCTCCCTTATGAGGCTGGTGTTGATCACATCTCCAGCAAAGCATGGAAAAGGTCACCAGAAAGAGATTTCCAAGGCCTTAGAGGGACTCTGAGGGCAAATGGTTACCGCGACCCAATGCAGTAAAAGTGTGATTAAAGATAAATGGGAGAACCAGGTGGGAGAGTTGCACTTGCCAATGAAAAACTGCAGTAAAAATGTTTTGTAAGAGCTGCAGGCCCACTGACTCACTCTTTTTGGAAACCAATAAATGAAAAACTCCATAGAGAAAAGTCCTGCTCGCAGAGTTGCACAGCACTGAAAAACTCATGGTATTCCCCTAAGTCTGCCGCATACAAAGTGTAATCACCCAGGTGGCTTTCATTCAAGTAATCATGTGTGTATTATTAGAGAATTATGTCTAAGTCTTCCTGCATGCAAACAAAGTTCCCAGGCCACTGTGTGCTCCAGGAGCAGCTCCATCACTCCACGAGTGCCTCTGGGGTTTGGGGTACAAATAAGCCTTTATTTAGCCCATAGTGAGGATGATTTCTGTTAGGAAATAAACATTTTATAGGCACACAGATCAAGCTGACAAATGCACAATGGATGTGCTGAGCTCTCATTAGAGCACTGCTCCTTTGACAGACTGAATGGTCCATCATCTACATTAAATCACTTTCTTTAGTTAAACACATGAACAATTCTTACCTAAGCAGGTAGCTATTGAGGAGGAAGTACGTATTTTGTTTCTAACTGTGCCACTTCCAGCCCATAAGCTAGACCAGAATGCTCTCTTTAAAATTAAGAAATAAAATTGCTGTTGCTATTACTATTGCCACCATATAATTAGAAAAGTTTCTTTGTTTTCTTTTACTTCAGTAAAACAGCAGCAATTATATATCTTCATCCGTTTCTCTGAGGGGCTAAGAAGAAATATTGCTTTCAAGGAAAAAAAATGAAAATGTTATCAAGATTTATAAAACAAATACTCAAGGCATTTTGAGAGGCATTCTCACATATTGCTGAAATTACACGCAATGTGTGAAAATTTGCTTAACAAATGTGACAAGATGGTTACTTAAGAGTCTGAAACAGAAGGAATAAAATACATATTAGACAACTCAACTCTCATTAATTATTATTCTGAATGAGAAATAATGCCAGGAGCAAGAGTGGTGAGAGAAGAAGCATGTGGAAATATATTACCATGTATTTTAAAACCTTTTAAAGGTATAATAATAATTAGGAAATTATTGCACTGTCAGTCTTTTTCAGAAACTGAGCAACCACTTGTTCACACTTTTATTAATCGCTTGCCTGCTTCCTCCTCAAAGCTGGCCTGCGAAGATCATTAAAGGAAAAGCTACCTGAGTAGAACGGAGGATACAGAATATGTGCTATGCAGAAAAAAATATATAAAATTCACAATTTTAATTAAGTACCAGATAACATGCGCTTCTTGTCAGACACACATTCATCTCCCAAAATATGCTGTTACTTGCTCTTGAGCATTGCACAAGGCCCCGCTGCTCAGCCCGCAATACAGCTGTCAGTGCTGAGGCCATTTGTGCACACCATGCTCCAAGCTAAGGAAAGCAAGTCACAAGCATTCCTCATCATTCTCTCCATTAGACTTTCAGGCATTTTTGCTTTATCTCTCCTGAAGCAGAGAAACACACTTTTCTATCAACTTCTGTCCCTGAAGCCTCTTTGAAATAAGTACAGAATGCCTGACCTGCTCACAGTCACATCTTTTTCTTGGGTTTCCTCAAAGATTTTATCTTGGCCTTTGCTGGAATCACGGTCTCTCACAGACAGCAGCATGGCTTAAATACAAAAATCCACATCCATTTTCCCCATTACTCTCCCTTATGCTTCTTTTCTCTATTCCTCCTCTTGAACTTCTCTCCCAGTTTCACTGCTCTGAGATTATTTCCAGAGTGTCTGGTCCTGTTAAACATTCTGAGGACTCTTCTCATCCATGTATTCTTCACCAAGGAGACTCTGATTCAGACTTTCACAACTTGGGCATCTCCACCACTCTCTGTTGCATAGCCTAGTTTGCACTCACACAGGGGATGGTTAAGTGAGCTCAGAATAGACAGAAATAGGTGGCAGAATGAGCAAACATCTGCTATTCCTTACCCTCTTGGAAAAAACTCCATTTCCTGGCATCTCTTTGCATGATTAAATGCAGCCCTGCCAGGTGGGGCAGGCAAGATGCAGTGTGAAAAAAGGTGGGGAAGGAGACAAAATGCTTTGCAAAAGGTCCTCTGCTTCATAAAAGACAGGAAGAACGCTAGTTTGTTGTGACATTTCATGGTCCAATTGTGAGAAAACCTGTGTCTTCGCTTTGCACTCGGCAGTCACATGAATAAGCACAGGGGTAGGTGTGTGCACACTGCCACACAGATGCTGCACGAACCCAAGGCACCGTGGCTTCATTGCATCTGCCTCCCATGCAGATGTATGAGAGTTCAGCAGTTACGAAAAGCAAAATCCATTCAAAATCCTTTATGTGGATATTATTTCTAAGTTGTGTTATATTCTGCCATTATTTTACTTTTGGAATGCATGAGAGCTCCTTGCACCCGAGGCAGGTGATAATGGTCTATTAAAAGACATCATCTTTGTTTCCTAATGCTTTATCAAAGATTCATTGATGAAAATAGCCATCTGACTGCTCTCATCAGCTTTAAGGAATTCCATAAAAGAATGAAATATGCTCTCCTCATAACTGCTTTTGTCTGAGATTTATGACGAAGTGAGTAACGGATAAACCAGGCACTTGCTGAACAAGACAAGTGAACAAGACAAGTGCTAACAAGGAAGATTCCAATAAGAAATGCATTTCTTGGGGGAAATTTGTGTTTGTCAATGACACGGGTTACCACAAACTCCTGGCTGCACTCACTGGCGGTGAAAACACACACAGCTCCAGCACCTTGCTCTAGCACTAAGTTTGGAGACCAGTCACCTGGACAGCACACACGTGGGGCCCAGGTCAACATCCAGAAGATGTTCTGGGTATGACCACACAGCTGAATAAGCCATAACATGTTTTGTGCCATCTGTACAAAGAGTGTTGCTTGTGTTAAGAACATCACGTGCTTGCAGGGGAAAAAAATATTGCATGAATGCCTGGCAAAACTTTTTATATTCCTGCCAATAGTAAAGGTAATGTCAGTGGGGATGGATTGTGCGATTAGGATTGTGGGATAATTGTATCCCACTTGCCAGCTATTCATCTGGTTTAAACAGGCAAAGATGCAATGGTCATTCCTTATCTTTTACCATTTTGTTAGTAATGTGACCCTATGAGTTTTTGGCTCCAAGATTACCTAAAGAAGAGGATTGATACTATGGAAATTCTTAATCCATTTTTAAGCCTGCTATTGGCTTTTTGTGTAACCTTCAAGCCATTTGAATTTTTGTCCTTGTCTTTTCAGTCTCCAAAACAGGAATAACGATTCCTTCCCAGTTTCACTGCACTTTAAAAAGGCAATCAGATACTACCGATGTAAGTGCCACTTAAGTACTTGTAAACACGCCTGTGTCACTCTGTATGTTAAGGCAATCACTATGCTCTCAATAAATGAAAACAAATTATTCAGTCATATGCACTAGGGGTCTCTAGCTATTACCGTATGCCCATATTTGAGCTTGCTATACCTCTACATGTTCACCCATTTGTCCTGTGTCTATTCTAAATAAGTGTTCACGAAGTCAGGCACTCTGAAGTTAAGCAACGCCACCATGAAGTTTGGGAAGACAGAGGACAACTGTGCAGTACAGGATTTAGACTTTTTCAAAATCTTTTGTGTGACGCCTGACGCAAGCTGTTCGTTATTCATTCTCTGTACATGCTGAACTAGTCACAATTCTTGCCCAGTCTATGGGCATGCATCATGCTGCATTACTTCTTATCAGTGTTGATTTGTCCACCACCAAGCTCTCTTTCCACTTCCCTGGGGCCTCATCTCATTCTTCTAAACAAATCTGTCAACATGTCCCTTTTCCCACCTTCCAAATTCCAGTAAATTCCTCAGGGCTGGCATTTGTCCCATCTAGATCAGCATCAGACTTTCCATCTCCACCATGGAGAAAGTGGAGGACTTATTTCTGTGCTCAGAGTGGAAGTCAACCTACACTGGGCAGCAGATAATCTTTCCACAGATACCAGCATAAGATGAGGGATATCCCAGCCCCACACAGTGGGGAAAAGAAGGCTGGGGTCGTGAGCTGTTCTGTGCTAAATGTCAATGATGTGTGGTTAGCTTTCTGATTCTGAGCTGCTAAAATCTATACAAACCTCTGTGCACTCCTTACACACACAAATATTTTAAGATTCCTGGTGTGCTTGGATTTGGGTGTTACTTTCACCCAGAAAAGCCACTAACAGGCAGAATTCTAAACCAAAGCTTTGATGCTTGTCAGAACCAGAGGTGAGAGCAGAGTACAAGAGGGGATGTGTCAGCCATTTGAGTAAGAGGCAGTAGTGCAGAAATACTTTGAATACTCTAACGAGTCACTCAGCTTCTCCTCTTTTTCTAGCTAATTACATCAAGAAGACTTTATGGAAATTGTTGCCAAATGTTTTAAACAAGAGCAGTTCAAACATTATTTCAATCCCAGGTTACTATGGTAAATTGTACATGCTCATTTCGTGCATTCATTTGTGAACATTTGACATATCAGTGATTAATTAATATTAATTGCAGGAATCACTTCAGACTTGCTTTATGCTAGAAGTCACACACAATCCTGGCTCTAATCACTCAGCACAGAAATAAACTTTAATTGATAACCCAGGTTTAATATCCACCAGGAATGGATTCTGTAGGAGAAACAGAGCAATGTTCCCTGTAATCATCCTAGAGGAGATAGAAAACTTGTTCTACCAAAATCGAAGAGGATTAGGCAGCAGAAGCCTGATAGTAAAGTAGCAATTATGGAAGGGTGTTTTTTTTTAAATTCCATGCACCTGCTTCATCAAAATAATAGGCATCTTTTAGCAAAATAACCTGAAACTCACTGACTTTCAATTATCTGATGCTGGGAAATGCATCTGGAAAGACATGAAAAAAGGTGGTATACATGGAGAGAAAAAAGGGAGAAATTAGAATGAGGGAAAATATGAAGGCCTGTCTAAGCGGGAGCTACAACTACCCTGAGCCTTGTGCTGATTATAGAAAGGTTTTTCTAGTTTTCTGAGTTAGGATTGTGCTGTCAGTCCCTGGTGGAGTGCCTGTGACTGTAGAGAACATCTTACACCAGAGATGGAATTGTAACATTGCTTGTAAGGGGAAATTTAGGCAACAACCCTTAATGCAAGCAAGGCAAGCTCAGAGTAGCTTTTCACAGATGTTTCAGGCTGTACAGCTTTTGAGCAAAAATAACTATCACAAAAAACACTTTAACAGGTAGCCTTGCTACAGGGAACTAGGAAAGACTCCACAGTTTTGTTTCAAAAGATGTCTAAAATTAAAGCAGAGCCAAAACTTCATGAAACTGGGAGGAAGAAAGCCCAAATACAGTCCAGGTTTCACTTGAGGGACTGCATCGTGTCCCAGGGCAAGCACAAGGCAGACCCTTGGACCAAGACTGGTGTAGCTTGCCTGTACAATTCTTGGTTAAGCTCCATGGGTGGGGTCTTCTTTTTAATAAATCCCAATCTTGCCTGAAAACACTTTATCAGAGGATAGTGTCCCTCAATCATTTCATGACCTTCTGTCCTGGAACCTCCACCGACAGAGCACAGCAGTGCTCGTAGCTGCATTGCTCACTAACAGGTACAGTTCTTTTTTCAGACTCAGGGTAAAACCAAGGACAACACTTCAATCCTTCTTGTTTTTAGTTTCACGTTCTTTTTACATTGCCATGCCTTCTCAGACATATTTAATTCCCTGCTCTGCTGCTCACAACCACCCCTACTTACTAACTCAGACATTATCCCCCCCACTCAGTTGGACAGAGTTGCTCTTCCCCATAGCTCTTATCCTGTGCCATTTACAGCTCCTGTTTGAGCACCCCTCTCCCTGCAGGACACCCAGGACACACCAAACATGGTTGGCACAAGCCAAGCCTTCAGCAAGAATCCCAGCCACATCCCAACTCCTGTATGTGAAGCAGAAGAATTCCTTTGAAATTAAGTAGAATTTTTTGCTTGAATTCCAAATGAACCTTTGTAACACTGTCATTAGTTTTCAATATATCTCTTATTTTACCTCATTAGAACTATTGGTAATAAATGGTAATAACTGGATTGTAATTAAATAGAAATTAAATCAGTATTTCCTAATGAGCTACAGCGAAGTAATCACTATTTCAAAATACATAAACTGCTGTTCTATTAAGAATACAGGCAACTCATTTTTAATGAATTGTTACAAATTATTATGAATATGTGGCCTAAGCCTACAAAATAGTCTTGCATCAGTAACTGTGCCTGGTAGATATCAGCCAGCTGTGCAGCGAGTAGATCTACTCAAGGAACTTGGGACTTGCAAGATGCCAATGACAAAATTGGAAACACTGAATTATGACATTTCAATGATAAACTTTTAAAAATATTTTTGTTTTGAAGATATTGCAATTAATTTTTCAAAATTACATAAAAACATGTTGTTGGGAATGTCATCTGAGGAAGACGACAAAAAGCACCAATAGCAATAATACATGAAATGAGAGCATTTTTATGCTTTTATTTTGTGCACAATTATAATGAAAGCACTTTGTAGTACATCCCAGGGTGGTAATTTATTTGTTTCTCCATTTATTTCTATTTTTTTTTCTCCTCACGCATATATTAAAAAATATGTATTAATGAGATTCCTCTTCCATGACCAGTATGAATTTAAAAGCATGCTTAAAAGCACATACTTCTTCGTATTACCATTGATGATGTAACAGACACTTTGTATTAGAATGTACAAGTCACAAGGCATGCTTGTAAGGAGGATCAACTATCAACTACCTAAGAGAGGTTTTATATCAACATTCATTTGAACCACTGGAAACAGCTGTCTTTTTCTCACTTTGAAACATCCAAGCCAAAGCCCCAAGCCATCTGTCAGATGTACACCTGGCAGTTCTGCCAACAGTGACCACTGAATTCTCCAGGCTTTCAAAGGCTGTAGATGCTCCTAGGGAATGACTGAGGATTTTTTTCCCACGCAGGCTCCTCATTTCTGCCCACCATCATTACCTCACGCTACTGACATCTAAGGGACAAGGGCAACTGGCCACCAAAAACACGAGCTGCCATCCCCTTGGCCACAGCACAAGTATTCCTTGCTGATCTGATCACAAGACCCATTCCATCACAGTTTCACATGCCCTTGAATGTTTTCATTTCTCCATTTCTTCTCTATCTTTTTACGCTGCAGGGTCAGCATCCAACAAGGCCAAGTGTTGGATCCTGCACTTTGTCCACAACAACCCCATGCAGCGTTATAGGCTGGGGGACGAGTGGCCAGGTGATTGTGAAGAGGAAAGGGACCTGGGGTGTTCGTTGATGCTTGGGTGAACATGAGCCAACAGTGTGCCCAGGTGGCCAAGAGGGCCAACAGCATCCTGGCCTGCATTAGAAATAGTGTGGTCAGCAGGAGCAGAGAAGTGATTGCCCTCCTATACTCAGCACTGGTGAGGCTGCACCTCAAGTATTGTGTTCAGTTTTGGGCTCCTCACTACAGGAAAGATATTGAGGTTCTGGACCGTGTCCAGAGAAGGGCAACGAAACTCGTGAGGGGTCTGGAGCACAAGTCTTATGAGGAGCAGCTGAGGGAGCTGGGATTGTTCAGTGTGGAGAAAAGGATGCTCAGCGGAGACCTTACTGCTCTCTGTAACTACATGAAGGGAGGTTGTGGTGAGAAGGGGTTTGGCCTCTTCTCCCAGGCAATGAACAGGACCCAGGGAAATGGTCGCAAGTTGTACCAGAGCAAGTTTAGGTTGGACATGAAGAAAAACTTGTTCTCTCACAGAATGGTCAGGCACTGTAATGGCTGCCCAGGGAGGTGGTGGAGTCGCCATCCCTGGCAGTGTTCAAGAGGCGTCTGGATGAGGAGCTGGAGATGTGGTTTAGTGCTTGTGGTAGCAGTGGTGATGGGAGGATGGTTGGACTGGATGATCTTATAGGCCGTTTCCAACCTTGTGATTCTATGATTCTATCATTGTATCATTCTATGACTCCGATATTTACAATCCAGTTGGATTTTCAGAGGAAATCCAGCATTAGGCTGAGGATGGGATCCCTGGGATCCGCAGACCCATATGCAAGCTGTGGTGCAGAGTGGCTGCAGGAGAGGCAGCAGTCCTTCAGCACACTTGCTGTACCCAAATGGACATCACAAACACTGAACAGGGCAAGCAAACTCAGTTTTTCAACTTTGTTATCTAATCAAAACTTTAAAGCTTCCTAGTGTCAGAGTGTTCACATATCATCTACTTTCCATACCCAGTGCTGACAAAACAAGAAGGTAGGAATAACACAAGCCATGAGAAAACTAGTCTGTCTCATAAATCTTTGAAGGAAAGTGGCTGCTGTTTTATGTTACTGCAGTGCATTGTTTCCAATGAAGTGATTACTGTTAGATGTGTTTTTAAATTGCTTTTGGTATTTTTAAAAACACATGACTTTGAAAGTGATAGAAATGAGCCGGAGTGGCACTAGACAGTGCCTACAATACGATTAAATTCTTCCCAGACCAGCTTCTTCTGAATTTAAAATTACCAACATAGCTTTTGTTAACTTTCACCTGTCTGAAGAAGGCTCATTGGTGTCTGTGATACATATGCCATTATCCGGTGCCATATCCAACCCCTTCTCTTGCTTCAGAACATGTGAGCCTTGCTTTCTTCTTCAAGATGTTTGACTAATAGTCTCTAGTGTTATTTTAAAGTGTGAATGTGTATGTGTAGATATTCGAGTTTTGTAGCACAGGGCCTCAAGTTGCATCTCCCTGTGACAGTTGAGGTTTCTGTCCATGGAGGCGAGGATCAGCCTCCATTGATCATGGTAGGTTAATCAAAGGCACACTAGAACACAAAAAGGCTGAGCTAGATTTACTCAACTCCCAATCCATGTTAACCTTTTCCAGGTGAGATGAAGTTCATTTGGAAGACATCCAAAGCAATAAATATCAAGTGAGAGGTTTTCTCAGGGCTTTACAAGTCATTAAAACTCCACGTAGTTTTTACCTATCTAGGGATTTACTTACGGGCTGCCACACTCACACAGACCTTTTCCTGGCTATCATCTTATCCATTCCAGCCACTAATCAAGCCTGCAGGCACACCAGTGCCCACCTGCAGGCCCCCCTGCTTGTTGTGTCTTGCTGCACAGACTGGGCTCTGCAGGGTTAAATTTACCCAGACACAGGAGACTCAATAAGAGGCAAAAGGAAAATGAATTAGAGGAAAATCAACAGGCAGCAAAGGAAAAACTAAATTACATTTCATGTACACACATGCAGTCCTTTGGCTGCTGAGGCAGAAAATGTAGCCAAAACCGTGCTGTTTTTATTCTAAGCAGTGTATCAATCCATTGATTAATTTTACACTTTGTTCATTATGAACCTGGGCTGAGGCCATGAACGCTGCTATGAAAAGAAGAATATAGCCAAAAAGGAACTCTTAAAAAGTTGGCAGCCATTTCAAGGCAATGTGTCTGGCCAGCAGGAAGGAGATGTCTCCTCCAGGGAAGTGTATGGAGCTGTAAAATCATTTGTGAACTGGCCCTGCTTAGTTTATAAGGTATGCAACTGACTTAAAGTCAAGTTTCTTACACAGATTTGTGACTTGTAAATCAAATGATAAAAGTAGCCTAAAGTATCATTTTTCCAAAAGGGCATTACAAGATTGGTTAAGAATGACTGTATTTCCTCACTTATACCATTAAGTCCAGAATTGTTTCCATCCATTACTGAGCTGAAGAAGGAGGGCTTACTATAAATTGTTACACACTGCATGGTTCAGATGGTCAGCTTTATGGTACAGGAAGCAGAAATAAAATCAAATTAAAAAATGCAACAAAATACTGTGGAACAATTTCAATTTTAGTATATTCAGCAGAAATTGATGGCACTGCACTCGCTCACACCAAGGCAATGACATCACTTGGACATGAGGCAACAAACCTCATCTTTCCACACTGCTTCCCAGGAGCAGCCAAGGCAAGCAGAAGCATGCTGCCATCCCATCATTTCCCAGTTACCTGCTATCTGTTGGGAATGATTTGGGAAATACCACAAAAATCTCTCGAAGATAAAACAAGCATGACTTCAAATAGTTGACATCTGCATAAGATCTCAAGAAAACGAGGCAGAAAGAGAGAAGAATTCTGTCTGTGATATATCTCATTCTCACCCAGACCACGTTGCTTCATGTGGGATAGTACCATGAGTTTCCATTTACAGGAGGATCAGAAATCCCGTTACCGCTTATCCTGTTTGCATCAGGCAAGAGATAGCAGGAATTGCTCTTACGGACAAAAAACTCCTCATCAGTAAAAGCCCAGCGCAAAGCAAGGGCCCTACTTCAGTCCTTTTAAACAGGGATCTGCAGAGACTCAGGGCAGGTGCAGATCACACGCAGGCAAACCAACCATTCCTTGGTCAGTGTAGCACTGCGCTGTCAGCATGCATCTTGGCATGTGCCTCAAATAAGTTTGTCTCGCTGATTAATTTGAGCACACATTTGAATTTTGCAACTACAGTGAAAAACAGTATTTCTAGGCGGGTGCCTGAAACATTGCTAGCAATCCTCAAAGCTGGTGTTGTGAAGGCTGATGGATCATCCAACATTCAACTCCATGAAGTGACAACAACCTCACCACGATCACTTCCTGGCTAACAAGGGGTTCAAAAATCTCCGTGTAGAATACATTCTCATTAATTAATTGCTAATTGATCGCAGACTTTTGACTTTTCACAGCCAGTCCCTTGCCCAAGTTGTATGGATAAAGTTTTGTTTGTACCAAACTTCATCCAGCAGAAACAGTGCTTGAGGAGCAACAGAGCTATGCCAAATGCTAAAAAAGTGTTGCTTCTTATAGGAGGTTTCTATTGAAATAACTTTTGAGTTAATGTTTGGAAATAATTTGGAAATGAGGACTTGCACAGATTTGTTTTCTTACTGCAGCAATTAGTTTCATGAGCAGCAACTGGCTGCAGCACCTTCTGCTACATCTGACGCATTATATAAACTATTCACTCTTATTCATTAGTCAGAAGTAGAGTTTGTAATATCTGCCGAGCAACAGGACCAGCAGCAAAGCCATGGATCATCCGAAATAGAAAAATAGAGTTAGGCATTTCCACATAAACAGAAAAAAAGGATGGGGCAAGGTACAAGAGATGTTGTTCTTCCTACCACGTGGCTCCATCAGAAGACTGTCCCCTGCCTTTTTTCCCTTTTAATGACCAGATTACAATTCTCTTCTTCCCACCAGGTTGGATTGCCTCAATGAAAACTCCCATTGCCTTTGGTGGAAATGTTCTCAGTGTTAGTCACATTTTAATGAAAGCACAGTGTCACAGCTTCAAGAAGTAGCTTATTATTTTTACTGCCAGTCCACTTCTCTATTGTAAGCAAGATTTTTGCAAGGAGTCAGTTTATCAGACTTTATGTGGGCTGGCAGCAGCGTTTCATGGAAAGGTGAAAGCTGAGGTAATGCAATGAAACCAGTGAGATTCAGGTAATAAAGCTAGGACACATTTTACAAAGACAAATGCCTGTGATTAAGGTTCTAAATACATATTCAAGCATCAAAATGGATGAGTTGATTTTCCAGAAGTGTGAAGCAGGAATGGCAGAGGGGCACACAGTACGTGTATGTGTGACAACTGTGTGCACAGTCCCAGTGGAGCTGCCACCATGAAGTGGGCTTGGATAACTTTCCCCTTGTTCAGTCAAACATCTCAGGCAGTATTAAAAGGCTTCACCACTGCAGGTCATCCTTCCCAGTCACATGATCAGAAATGACTCAAGTCTGCTATGCAAAAAAAGTGTTGTTTAAAGAACAAGAAAAAGAAGAGGAGAAATATAATAAATATCCCATTATTTCCAGTATATATTATGCAAAATTTGACATGAAATCTTTATCTCACATAAATGTGAAGGTCACTTATTTGTTCATTAAATTCTCCTCAGTCTACATCGTTATGCTCATAGTTTTTTCTTGTACTTAATGTAGTAAGGGCCTGCCAAACTCATTAGACATCAGCTGATAAATGGATTTGAACTCACAATCTGTTAAAAATCACAGAGGCACGTTAGGACAATATTTCCATGGCTTAGAGACCATATACATTTAAATCTTCCCGGAGAACGTTTTGAGCATTTTTGATCCAGTGCAACAGACTCAACACATAATTCAAATCTGCTTGCTGTAAAAATTTACAGGCTGGGATCTTGGTATCACCAGTCATAAATCAAAGCTGCACACTTAAAAATGTGGTGGTGGCGAAACTGTTGGATGGGGTGTAAGCATCTTATCAAACTCATTGTCATGCAGCCCTTGCACTGGAATAGTAAACAGAGCTTGTTAAATATTGCATGTATTTTCTCTCTTCTGGTGGAGTTTGTCCATACAGCATATAACCCTGGGTCATGTCCAGACACGGCAAGTCTGAGGAGGGGGAAGAGCTTCTGAAGCTGACCTGGATTCTCACCCTGGTGCTCCTGATGCACTTTTGCATGAACTGGGGACAGAGGAGAATATGAAGCATGTTTATGTCATCGTTTATGTTACACTTATTCATTGCTCTTTATTGTAATCTCTCCCAGCTGATGATAAAATGCTTATAAAGCATCAGGCTGATAATTTGCAGACCCTCCTGCTGCTCTGTTTGTTATAAAGCTGCTCATGTCTCCAGGAGAGTCTTTCTTCCTTTTGGATTTATGAGCCTAATGAACCACTGTTATTCTCCATCACAGAAGCCCATGGTGCTGTGACATTATAGCAGGAACATTTGAAAACTTGTGAGAAGGCACTTGAAACAAACTGCTGCTCTTAATAAGTGCCTCTTGTCTTCAGTGTGGTCTGAGGAAGATCTGAGTGAGCTAATGAATGAACAGAACAAACCGAGTCCTGCACTAACCCTACAAATTCCCCCTCAGAATAAGCAGTTCTAGTCAGACAAATCCTCTGCTGGTGTGAGCTGCATTTATCAGTGCCAGGATGCTGACATTCAGCTCCATGGAGGGCTCACTCAGCACACAGGGAGCCCAAGTCCTTGGGGCTACTTAGAGTTTTCAGTTTTTGGATGTATGAGACTGCACAGAGTTAAATTAAACTGTCATTAAAACTAACTTCCACGTTAATAGAACCTCTTCCACTGGAGAACCAGCTGACTAGGCAGCTTTTTGTCCCCTAGGCACTCAAGATTCATTCAAACATCTTTTCTGGAGCCAGCTTTTTCAGAAAACTCAGATCACCTCAGGCCAAGTAAATAGAGGTAGGGGAAAGGGAGTAGCTCCTGAAGCCTGGATGCAGGTTGCCTGTCACCTTGTTATTTCCATAACAAAGCACATTCCTGCCTACCATGATGAGAAAAGCAATGCCATGACTAGGCCGGCCCCAGGCTATTTAAAAAATTGTACATCACCTTCAGCTAACCAACGCCTTCAGCTCTACCTGGAGACCATAAGAAAGCCCATGCAAAGCCTGGAGCATACAGCCTATTGGGTCCCAATCAGATGCCCCAAGATAAAATCGTGCCTTGTTCAAAGCCTGTTTGTGCTGGCTGTCGTCAAAGAGAGAGGCCTCAGACCCAAAAAATGACTTCGGCCAATGTGGGGAGAGAGACAGAAGCAAATTGCCCAGTGTGAAGCAGGAAAGTCAACAGCGGCGCTAGACATAGAGCCTGGGCATCCTGGCTGGGAGCATGAGCGAGACACCAGCATGCTCTGGCAAGCAGTCTGCTGCCTTTGGCTGCTGGTGCTGGATTCCCAGGAACAAGTGGGTTGAGCCAGGTGAGCCACGCTGCCTGTCAGGGCAGAACTTGAGACTATGCCAGTCCTTTCCCACCCTAAATGTCCCTGCCTGTGGAGCCAGCTGGCTCCCTGCAGGCTCCAATCAGAGTGTCAGACTGCACGTACACAGCATACCCGGCAGACAGCTTACTGGTAGCAGCACCAGGCCACAAGCTACTGTGACAGCCTTGACATACCCTCTCTAGCCAGGGGATGCTAGAGCTGGACGGAAGTTACATCTGCAGGTGAGCAGTCCTGGCAAAATACTGAGACCTCCCCCTACACATGATGCTTAATCATACTGTCAACTCTGCGTATTATTCATAAAATATCTGCTGTCTTCAGTTAATCTATAATCATCAGATCTTTCATCGGGGCACGCATATCTCAGCAATTGTGCTCATTACAAAACCACCGTGGCATAATAGGAAACAATTCCTTTTCCTATCCTATTGTGAGATTGGGAAATCGGTGTAATAAAGGTCATTTAGCCAATGAAGTATTAAGGGAAGATGTATGGCAACATGCCAATCAGTGCTTTGAAAAGCTCAACCAAGGTGACTCTGTTTGTCAAAAAGTATTCAAAAGCCTCAATTACAATCAGTTAAAAGCAATAAGCATGCAAATTATTTTAAAACAAACTTTAATTAATTTCAGCATATGTTTCACTTAGGCTGATTAGTCAAATCTGATTTTCTGAAAAGAAACAATAAACATCTGCTAATGGTGATTTACATATTACTGCTAGAAAGGCCTGCCTGCAGTGTGCTCCGTGGTGGTGCAGGTTCTGCACACAGAAGAGACTTTGTGCTATGCCAGCTGCCCCCAGCCTGCAGCCATCAGGTACAGTGCATGACAGAAATAACTTGTTGCCTAAATGGCTAGAATTGTTTTAAAAGAACATGACAGTTGTTTGTATGAACAACTGTCCCAGTAACTGTCCCCTTTTCATTAGACAAACTCTGGATAACAAACAGGCAAGCAAAACCAAGGACTGGACCCACAGGTCGTCTCCTAGCTGAGGTTCTCCGCAGCCTGACCTCAGTACAACCCTGTCCTCTGAGATGACAAGTGAGAAGTTACTTAGCCAACTGCATTCAGAATAGCAAGGAGGTATTAGCAAACTGTTCAGGCCACGCTTCCCTCTAAGAACAGTGGAAAAAATGATCGGTTCTACAAACACCTAACTTAGACAACACAACTGCCTGTTCTTTGTTCCTTATGGAGGGAGACAGGAAGTGATAATCCTGTGTAGCTGACAGGATAAATCCCTCTTCATGCCTGAGACTCCTCTGTGGGAGGTCTGAAGGCAGCCCCCTCATACTTTTGGGGCTGCAGCTCACAGTAAAGTAAATATTTAAAGTTCCATACCATTTTATAATCACAAGGCTGATAACGGAATAATTTTAATATCCATACAACACCAAATGCAGAGTAACATGATGATAGTGGCTCCCAAGCAGTTTATTACCACCCGTACCCAATAGATAGTAATCCTGGAGAAACAAAAAAGAAGGAAAAAAGAAGTTCTGCCAATATGCAGCTGCAGGATGTCATATTCCAAGAGTTATTTCAGTTGTAGAAATCACGTGGTTCCATTCCTTGGCACAAAGAGCAGATATGGGGAGAATGGACCATGACAGGTGTTGCTTTAAATATTTTGAAGGTATGCATCAGGAATAGTTCATGAAAGTGCTTCCAAAGTAGTTCTTACACCCACTGGGCTTGGCAGTCCTTGGTCTTAAAAAACACAAACTTGGCACAGTCATCTCCTAAATCTTTTAAACTAGCTTAATCCTCCCAATAATGAAAAGTGCACTCATCTAGATTGGTGCATTTATCTGAAACACACTAATTTATCAAGTAAGTAAAACATGGTTTCGGAAGGTAACTGTGTACTTCCCAATTCTTCTTTCATAAATCAGCCCATTCAAGAGGGTGCCACATTTGTTTTTCCCATTCTCACATTCTGCCTGAGCGATCATTCCTCATTTAAAGATGATCCTCTGGAGAGGTCTCTGCATGATTCTGTGATTTCTAACTCCTGTGCGACCAAAAAACATATGTGTGCTGACAGACACCAGGAGATTTGCAAAAACTGGGGTTCTGGGAATGTTTACAGGAGTTTCCTGTACCAAACAATGCTTCTGCTGTGTGGGCATCCAATGCAAGTGATAACAGTAGGATTACCACATCTGTGCTGATTCCCTCTCCACAGAGAGGAAGACAGTGAATAGGATATACAGCTGCACTGCATACATGCTCCTCTGTATCCAGATAGCTGTGGAACAGGCAGTCGCTCACATCACACCCACCACGGCCAGCTACTTTTAACACTTTATTTTTAACACTTTCTGGATAGACTTATTCTGCAGAAAGTTTTTGCATGGGAAGAGAGAGCAATCTTAATTCTTTAGGGGTAAAGTGCCTCATCCTTCTGTTCAATTTGGGGAAATAATAGATTTTCTGGGATTCTGCAGTGGCATACTCGCCACTGTGTCCTTGCTACATTATGCTGCTTCTCTACAACAAAGTGTACAGTGGCCAAGAAGCATCAATATACAATACTTTCAGCTTTAGGATTCAAAAATTTCATTGAAACTTTTCCCTGTGGAATTTCTCCCAGAAACTACATGACCCCTGTAGCAGCTACGGGTTCATGACTGCAGAGACATGCGTTTCTTGCAGGGAGGAAACACAGCTGAAAGCTGAAACAACATCACTAAGCCACCCTGGGCAACAACGCAGCTTCTCCACGCTTCTACCAGCCAGCTTCTACCAGAACAAGAAGCTACTGCAAGGTCAAAACAGTTCATGCACAGTGACCTGAAGATCAGAATTTTCATTGTATTGTTTGTTTTTTAATAATATGGCACATAAAAACAGTATATAGAAAAAGAGTGCTTTTCTTACCTACCCAGGAGAATGGAATATTCATAAATACACTTTCCATATTCTTTTTGCACCAAATTGACACCTGTCACCTGATTATTTCAGCACCAGGACTACTAAAGAGATTTCCTTTCTCTTCTTAACTTTGAAACACTTTCAGATACTAGATGTGAAAGAGCAAAAAGATCAGCATCAGGCTCGAGAATGCAAACAAGTCCACAGAAATAGGAAAGAATATTTACACAGGAATTTTTAGAAAAAGAACAGCAGCTCTTCGTTCATTGTATCCTCTTTGAGGCCGGGAGTAAAGATTTACTGAGAACATGAGTTACATGTGAACATACCAGATGATGAGTCAGAAAAGCTGTGGGCAAGAATTCAGCAAGCCTCAGTTTTACTAATGCTCATATGCTTCTAAAACAAGATCCTGAGGAGCTTGCTCTTAGGTGCAGAAGAAATTGGGCATTCTGGAGATGTGGCTTTTGTCAGCCAGCAAACTGGATATGTGTATGAGATGGATGTGGCCTCTCAACAGATTCTACTCTCCCCTAAACGCAGCAGTTCCCAAATTTTGTTGGCTTAGGAACAACAGTGAGCATAAACCATTCTGCCAGAACCTCAGACACTTCTCATCCTGTCTGCATCAGCTTGAAAATTTAAATTCCCTGTTGACACAAGCAACACTAGAGGGTCTCAAAGGGAACACAAGTCTTCTGTAGTGAGAGATGGGGTCTTTTCTGTCAGGTATTAAATAACATCTCCTAGCTCTTCTGGAAGAAGTGAGAGAGAGGAACGGAATAAAATATACAATGTGATAGCAAAGCTCTTTGTCTTTGAAAGCAAAATTCCCATCCTGTGCAAAGAATATGAAGGAAACAGATGTTCCCATGTGCAATTTAATGGCTAGATTGTTAAAAGGATAACACAGTTTCTTCTCTCTTTATGTGACTTGCTCAGACTAGTACTTCAAATCTTCCTCCTTCTGAATGAATCGCTCTTGACTCAGGACCAGATTCTGACAAGTATGAAGGAAAATGAGCAGAAATATCCTCGTGATGCTTTCTCCATAGGCATCCTGTATTAGATGCTGCAAAAGTAGTCCAAATTCCCATGGAAGCATGGACACCTTCATCTGTAGGCTTCTGGAAGAAGAAATATCTTTTTAAAGAATTTCCTATTCAAGAATAAGACAAGTAAATGGATTTTTGATCAGTCTCCCTTCCAGTGCAGTGACACTGTAAGCAAGGATGTCTGGGGCTTCACAAACTCACTTCAATCACAAACACCAGTTAAGTAATTGAGTTTTCAGTGAACCAACATTGAGGTGCAGTGACTGCAGAGAGGGTTTCAGTCGAGCTCCAAGAGCCAAGCCTACAACTCCTATTCTGCTAGGTCTCCCTGAAAGTGAAAGGTGCCCTGTTTTCCTCACTTGTCTAAGAGGCATCAATGGACAGATTTTGGTTTCCAGATTTTCAGAACTGAGAATTTCAGAACAGAGAATTTCGCACAGGGAATACATTCCTCCTCTTGTTTTTCACTTTAGGTTTTGAGCAATTGCATGGGGTACTTTTCAGGTCATTTCCTTTACTCTCAAATTAACCCTGATTTCTATCCACAAATAAAAGCAGAGAACATCAAGTGTATTGTTGGGAAAGTCAGTAGTTAAGAAGCACCTACATGACCACGTTATGTCCACAAGAACGAAAAAAAAAAAGGTCACTGTGTATTTGTCTGGCTGCACACTCCATAGGAACTGTGCTCTATAAGAATTGCTTTTAGCAACAGTTAACATTTTCAAGACAATAAGTCAGCTAACGCTAACCTTTGAGAGTAGGTTTCGAAGAAAGGTTAAGGCAAGTTAACCTAAATAGCTTAGAGAAATAAAGAGAAGTGTTGGAGGTAATTAATACTTGAGAGGAAGTAATGTAAAGGAGAAGACAGACTTATGTGACTTTGGCCAAATGCAATGTACAAGATGTAATAGCTTTAAATTAAAGAAAGGCAAGTTGAGATAAGAAAAAACTTTCCAACAGGAGCAGTAATTCAGCAGTGTAGTGCTGTGAAGAAAGAAGCCATGCACATGGTATCAACAGACACATTCCAGACAACACCAGCTAGCACTCTCAGAGGGAAAATACCTGGAATAGACCACGAGAGATCCCGGTGATTTGACTCAGAAGTCTATAAAGACCATTCTAAAACCAACATCTACGATCCTATGATTAACACACACATCACCCATTAATTTTACATGTTTTGATGGCTACCATTTCCCATTTACAGCATACCCACCTGACACAGATGGATGGTGAGTTACAGAACCATAACACAGCACCACAATAGATTATTGGTTTGATCCTGCCCTTAGCCAGGCATCATGTCTCACCTCATGTATGTTATTCCCTATATGCTAAATTTCCAAAGACCAACTCCAACCGTAGAACAGCCAGATGCACAAACCAACTTGGAAAAGCTGAAAATGTTTTTCGGGTATTCATTGCAGCATGTTTAGCTGACCATAGTTTGTAAACACGATGAAATCTTTCAAAATGAAAATGACTGGATCTTCTAACAACATGACTTCAGCTTTTATTTTATGAGTTTATTTGCCACGATCTTTATACTTTGAATAATTAGTATTCCCTTCCTCAATTACACAATTTTCCTTCTTTTTTTTTAGTCTACAGTATGATTTGTTGAAGTCTTCTTTGTTTGAAAGGACATTTGCTGAATCGAATTTCAAAAAAGACTTGATGGCTTCTGGCAGGAAAGAGAAAATACAAGATGTTGCATAGTCTGAAGGAGGAAACAGCATAGGATCTCATCTATCACACAGTATACCACATAATTAGCTGAAGTATTGTTTCACTCTGATTAAAACCATATTCTAGCAGAACAGTTCAATCTGTTGTGCATGTCTCTAAACTACCTGAAGAATAAAACTTCTCAGAGAAAACGAAGACGTCCCACAGGAAACTAGTAACTGAATCCAAAAGTAAAAGAGTTGTGGTCAATGAGGGTATCAGTGGGACAAAAGACTGCAGAATTATGTCCAGAACAGCAGTGATATTCATGAGCTTAACCACTGATGAAATCTGAGAGATGATAATCCATGCAGGGCTAGAAAGACATGTTCAGAAACAGAGCCATGAAACTAGGGTTCCTGGGATCTCTCATCAGTTTCAGCATTGTCTTCCTACAAGATTGTGTGCCTAACAACAATTCAGTGCAAAGGTGACACCTATATATCACACATATTCCCAAAAAGTTTCCAAATGCAGTGTCAAAATAATTCTTTCTAAAGTATTTATTACTCAGCCTTCTTGCCTCTCTGTTTACCAGATCCAGATATGATTTCCATCACTGGAAGATTTAAGTAATATATCTAACTATATTAGTCAGACCAAAAGATTAGTGGCAGAAAATTTTCTAGGGTTCAACAGCAGCATTTAATCTTATAGCAGCAACGAAAGATTCTCCCATTCCTCCTCCCTGCAGGTTAATTTATGGAGGTTTATTGATAGTCATAGTAATGGTGGGCTCAGAAAAAAGCAGTATGATAAAAAAGAGAATGGAAAGAGGAAGTTTGAGGAAAGAAAGAGAAAACTTTCATATTCTGAAAGCCCCCAGCTAGACCCAGGTCCAGATTAGTAGAATACAGCCTGCAAAAATAAAACCAACAAACTTACAGGACTTTCTGCAAGTTAAATTAAGTTTTCTTTGAGGCAAAAAAAGCTGCAGAGAGTAGTAGAAAATATGGTTATCTTCAAAGGCCACATGACCATATCTTTGCCAAAAGCTTAATAGACCTAAGTTAGCTATGAAGTATGAACTGGACGCTTCAGTAAATCAAAGGAACCAGGTATTTAGAACAGCTGTCCAGCAGGCCATGAAACCAACTTTAAGGTGGAACTGAGTAAAGGAATTATTAAAATTGCAGGACTGGTTTTCTGCAAGAAGATCTTATTCAGGGAAATACAGTGTTTTTGTGAGTCACAGAATCATAGAATGGCCAGGATTGGAAGGGACCTCAAGGATCATGAATCTCCAACCCCCCTGCCACATGCAGGGCCACCAACCTCCACATTTCACAGCAGCCCAGGCTGCCCAGGACCCCATCCAACCTGGCCTTGAACACCTCCAGGGATGGACGGGGCATCTACAGCCTTTCTGAGCAGCTGTTCCAGCACCTCACTGCTCTCATAGTAAAGAACTTCCCCCTGACATCCAACCTCCATCTTCCCTCCCTCAACTTCAAACCATTTCCCCTTGTACTGCAGTTATCTACCCTTTCCAAGAGTTGATTCCCCTCCTGTTTGCAGGCTCCCTTTAGCTACTGCAGGCTGCAATGAGGTCACCCCACAGCCTTCTCTTCCCCAGGCTGAACAAGCCCAGCTCCCTCAACCTGTCTTTGTAGGGGAGGTGCTCCACTCCCCTGATCATCTTTGTGGCTCATTACAGCTTTCTAAAAGTGATGCAAGGTTACAGGTAACACAGTTTTGCAGAATACAGTTTGTTTAGACTTTGCCTGTGAGGTTGGTCCCCTTAGTTGCCACTCCATCATCTGTCCCAGGTGTCAACAATGCGCACTACACAGAGGCAACACTCAAACAAGCCTTTGATGATGATGTTTCAGATTTCTCCACAATCTGTTCCACAACCCACAGCCTACACACAGCAAACCCACAGCAGCCTTTGTTTGTCCTGCCACCTGTCCCCCAGGTTCCTACATCCATGCCCCCCATCTGCCCTATGGCTGAAGCCAGTAAGACACTTCCTTCTGTGAGGAGCTGCTTGCAGGGAGCTGGAGATCCAAATCCTTTGGTCCCTCCTCAGAAACTAGAGGCATTCCCAATCAGAATGAGTTTCTGCAAGCCTTTTATGAATGCTGCATGTTTCTTGGGTGACTGGAATTATTCGGTTTCCAGCTTGCTGTCTCACAATTCATGAGAGCTTATTATTAATGGCCCAGTAAAACAATATACAGCCTGTCGTATCTTAATTCAATAGTCAGTAATGACCAACTTAGAGAGATCATTTTAGACCTATGGGTTTTCTAAGGCCTTTTGAAGGTAATGGCAGTAAAATATGCATATATTAATGTTACTTGTGGAAGGCAGAATATAGTGGCAGTATAAGCAATAATGCTGCACTGTGTAATAAAAATTGAAAATTCTTTTCCCTAAGTGTAAATATAAAATACCTCTGGGGGACATATCTAAAGGAAGAGTGTTTCAATAACACATAGTTAAAATTATATTTTTCAAAGCTATCCAAGTATAGTCTAATAAATAAACCATAAAATAAAGCAACATTTTACAAGGTATACTCATACAGTATCTCAAGCTTTTTGCCACTCTTAAAATCGTTATTTAATATGGACAGTTCTAGTCACAAAATTTCAAGAGTTTATTCAATATCTTTTATGTGCTTTACAAGGTTATTAGAGAATTTATTTTCTCTTTCCCTTACAGATTGGAAGGTGGGCAGTGATATATGAGCTTTCACATTTTATTTATTCACCAAACTGTTCCAGATGTGATCCCATCATTTATCCACTGACACATCAAACCTGCTGCGTGACCTTTACAGTGACCTCTTTACAACATTTGCTTTCATGCCCTTAAAGTTATAGCAGCTTAACAGTGCTTGCTTCAGTGGGAAGACAAGAGAACTGATATGGGGGGAGCGGGCTATAATTTAAAAATAATCAAAATTTAATTCATCTCCTACAATATAAAAACTAAGTCCAGGTGGTAAACTAGCCAGTAAAGTTATATTCCCAAAAATGTTTCAATCATATTTTACTCTGTGCAGTATTTCACTCCTTGGAGTTGGAATGTACTGGATTTGCACAGGCTAGATTTAGCAGGCACTGAGTGTTTCTCCATTCTTGTGATTTGTCACAGCAACAGTCATTCTTGGGGTGATACAACTTCCATTACTGCACATCAACAAACAGAATGATGAGGGTCCATAGGCAGTTTTCCTTCTTGAAGGGAAAAAAACTGCTCATGGTGAATCCGAAATTTCCATTAACTAAAAAAAAGAAATCTACACCATTATGCGGGAAAAGAAAGAAAGAAAGAAAGAAAGAAAGAAAGAAAGAAAGAAAGAAA
>NW_024884505.1:35023-48691 GCF_019232065.1 Centrocercus urophasianus
AAAGAAAGAAAGAAAGAAAGAAAGAAAGAAAGAAAGAAAGAAAGAAAGAAAAAGAAGAATTATTGGCATCATGTTCTGGGGAGTCAGTGAGCAGGAGAAACTATTTCAGATGTAGATCCCTTCCAGTCAGATCCCAGAGCCCAGAGCTGGCCAGCTGGGAACTTCCAAGCCTGGTGAACTTTTCCTTAGTATTTTTCTGGCTTATATGCTCCCACATTTGGGCTGATACCAGCAGTAGACGTGTCTCTATTGTGGTTCAAGCAATATTTACAGCCTAAGAGGTAGCAGGGAGTATCAAGAAGAAAATGCATGCACACGTAATTCCATACACCCTCACACATACACACACATAGGCTGAACCCACGGCAGTTCTGGCCAAAGGATGAAGACTTGATGAGGAGCAGCTGAGAGAACTGGGATTATTTAGTCTGAAGCAGAGGAGGCTCAGGGAAGTTCTTATCGCTCTCCACAGCTCCCTGAAGGGAGATTGTGGTGAAGTGGGAGTCAGCCTCTGTTCCCACGTAACAGTGATAGGACTGGAGGTGATGGCCTCAAGTTGCGCCAGGGGAGATTCTGGTTGGATGTAAGGAAAAATTTCTTCTCCCTATGAGTGGTCAGGCACTGGAATGGGCTGACTGGGGAGTAGTGGAGTCACCAGCCCTGGAGGTGTTCGAGAACCATTTAGGTGTTCTACTGAGGGACGTGGTTTAGTGGGAAATGTTGGCAGTAGATGGACAGTGGAATTGGATGATCTCGGAGATCTTTTCCAACCTTGCTGATTCTGTGATTCCGTGATGGCATGACAGTGCTGCACACCACATAACTACCAGCTCCCCAGCCCACACTGCCATCTCACATAGAAAAATTCCCATCATTTTAAACAGAATTGTTCAAAGAATGCTTAAGTAAGAAGTAAAGCCTGGAAAAGATGGTTGCGAGGGCCTCTTGGTATCCATATCCTCCACTCTTTGCTCTGCCCACACCCACTGCAGAGTCATTTTGGATGTCCAAATTTTAGATATTTAGACATTTAGATATTTACCAAAGCAAAACACTGAAGAACCCCCCCCACCTTTTTCCCTGTCCTCTTCTCCCTTCCCTCCCTGCTCTGACTTGGCCACTGCTTCAGATGCACTGTGACTGGACAGACTTTCTTCTGCCTTCTCCAGCTGTGCAGCTTGAGGAGGCACTCACTGGCCCTGAACACAGTGGAGCTGATCAGGTCACAGCCCAGCACCAGCTCAGCCCCAGGCAGCACTCCCTGTGCCCGCAGTGCAGAGCTGTCATGTAGGAGAAGAGGAACACAGTGATTTCTGTAACTGTCTTTCAGCAAAACCTCCCCAGAGCTGCATACAGATGCCTATGGTTAACCCAAATGTTTGCTTCTGTTTCAGTGACTTATAACACAGAGTCAAGCTCTGGGCTGAAGCTGAGCCTCTAAGATTAATACCCAAAGTAAAAAATCAGAATCATTCCTGCCACGGTTCTCCTCCAACAACAGTGTTCTGAAACAATTTGCAGGGGGCAGTGTTGTTTTGGGGTTGGTGGGGTTTTTCGTTTGTTTGTTTTAGTTTGGTTTTGGTGGAAATAAGGTTTCAGAGTCAGATTTTAAACAGCCTTTATTTTTAATATTAGTTTATCAAAAATGGAAAAATGGCATCAAAGAAAGCATACTTGTTTCTTTAGGTGTAAATCAAAGTACGAAGCTAAAGAAACAGAAAAACAATACATAAACCTAATGTGGTTTGAAAACAGACAAATGGTACAAATACCAGATCTGATGATGCCAGCAGGAGAATATTACCAAGACAGCTGCTAGTACACCTTCCAGGTTAAGCACCGCAGAAAGATTACTGTAACAACAACACAACCAAGTGATTAACTCCCAAGAAAAAAAAAGTGAGAAAGGTGCAGACCTTTTTTGATCACTTCTCTGGTTCACAGAAACACATTTCAGCTGGATTTTTTCTTTAAATGAACAATTGAGATTTGAAACTTTTCAACTACCCCCCACAAATCACATCCCAGAAAGCTCCCCAGCCCACTTGCTGTTACTTATTCCTGCTGGCAAAGGAAAGGCAACTGTGGGCTTCTGAAAGGCATAGATTTGCAGGGTCTGGGGCATGAGCTGGCGGGAGGATCAGGCTCCTAGTGTCTGTAATTGGAAAGGACATGAGGTAATGAAGTAATTTCCCCATCCCTGTTCCCCATGTTTATCAGAGGCTTGTCTGCAGTGGAGGAAGGGTGAGAGGGTAATCTGAGCCTCCACAGAAAACCTGCTTTTTCTCCAAAGTTATTTGGATTTCCATGAGCACTGGCAGAACTTTGGAAGGAGTCCAGGAGAGTGAAGGAATTTGGCTGTTCTGAAAATATCATACAGGAGCTTTAAAAATTGAACTGATTTATGCCCTGTAATGTTTTCAATACTGTATAAATTAAGTTTGAGTTCCTAGACTGGATTTTAAGAAGAAATTTTATACGTTATGAGCCATGAAAGAACTGGAGAAAAAAATCTTATTGTCTGATAATTCCACCTCTCCCATAAGAAGTGCTAGACTTTGCATATATAATGTGTTTAAAGGAATAATATGGAAAATGCATTACTTTGTAGCATCAAAGGATGTTCCAGAATACCTTGAGGCCCTGACAGCTATTTGGCATTTCCTAATATCTTACAGCACTGTGAAATAGATTAGCGATAGGAACTTTCTGTGCTCTGTTCTTCGCTGACCAGCTGTAAAGCTGGATGGTAGGCTTCGAAAGTACGACAGCTAGGAAGTGTAACCTCATTGCAGAGAGAAAATTGTCTCCTACAAAGCACTGCTTAAAGCCACCTTTGTTATTTCATGCACAGATGGCTATGCCCAGCCTTGCTCCCTTCATGCACACACCAGCCACAGCCCAACGCTCTCGGCAGTGGCTTCCATGGCACAGTCTCAGGAAGTCCTCTAGTGTCCGTAAGCAGCCACGTGCTTTCTGAGGCTTTATGATAAACTGAGAAGGTTTTCAAAAGAACCACAATTTGCACTTGTAACAAACATAAATACATTTATCCATGGTGCCTTGTCTTCAGTCAGAGGCAGATACAGCTGTCAGTAGCAACATACATTTTCCTCTTTTAATCATACATGGACACAGCCTCAGCTGGTGATGTAAAGGTTGAGTCACAGCCGAGCCCTGGTTTGATTAATCACCAGCCTCCTCTGAGGTTTAATGCTTGTTTTGGGTTCAGAGGTCAGCACATACAAAGACGGTTCCCCAGCCAAGAGCAGCAGAACAGCACTGGCAGCAAGCTGCCCCTGAGGCTGCGGCCTGAGGAGGAGCATCAGGAGGTGGCCAGCAGGTAGCTGCTGTGCAGAGACATGAAGAACAGAAGTTTAGGAGTATATAACTTTCTTCAGGAGCTTGACCTTAAAATCAGGATGTTAGCAGAAACTGACAGAGTGATCGGGGAAGTGAAAAGATAAAATTAAGGCTGTGCTGGCGACCAAACTGCTGAGAATCTAGGAGAGAAATGCAGATGGAGAGCAGCTCAGTGGGCAGACTGGAAATAGAGCTATTGCAGGAACTGCTTTGTGAGGAGACACAGAACTTCCACACATGGGTGCATAGCGGGGCTGTGGCTGGGGTTTGGTACAGAGCAGGAGGGCACAGAATCTGTTGTTTCTAACTGTTGCACACCTA
The DNA here is from genome assembly GCF_019232065.1 of Centrocercus urophasianus. Classification (NCBI taxonomy): domain Eukaryota; kingdom Metazoa; phylum Chordata; class Aves; order Galliformes; family Phasianidae; genus Centrocercus; species Centrocercus urophasianus. The sequence goes on from NW_024884505.1 coordinate 38,708, forward strand.
TTGTTCTCTGATCCCTAAATCTTGAGTTAGCTTTTCAAAAAAGAGCTCCACATTTTCTGAGAGCATTATTCAGCCCGTGACTGCTTGGAACCAGCGTTACCACCCATCACCTGTTTGTGTGCAAGCACCCATATCCACAGCTTTCCATGTTCAAATGAGATGCCTATGACTCCTCAACTTTGGTAGAAATGATTATGCATGGGTAAATTCAAACAAAAAAGAAAAGAAAAATGAAAACATTACTGTCTTCCAGAGGGTTTTTTCTCCATATATATACTTTGTGCCATCTACCAATATATCTTTCTTTTCTACCATGACATTGATGTCTTCACCCCATTTCATACTGCTGGGACAGGCAACAAGCCTTCCATCAAGCCTTTGTAATAAGAATGCATCTTCCTCTTTTTATTTCCTTTTAATTTATGCAGCATTTCCCTTTCTCCATCCCCAAAATCCCAGCATGCCTAAGTCATGAACAACAGCCAACACCATACCAATACTACCTTCCACATTTATGAAGGTGGAGCAGGAATAAATCCAAAGCTGTTCTTTGTTCTGTAGAGAAATCTAGAAATTTAACCCAATGGGAATGCAACAGGCATTTCCAGTGACCTCCAGCAGAGTGGAGAAAGTTCCAGATTTTAGTTATATTTTCCACTGTGAGGTGATTTGGTTTTGTTGTTTTTTTTTTTTTTTTGCTACGGGATTCTGCGGGCCTTAAAGAAGCGTCCCTGCATCTGAGCACACAGAAGTCTTGGGATATTGCTTAAAAAAAGTACACCAAGAGGAAATTGTGCAATCAATTCCATGAGAATGCCTCCCTCAGCAATAAACACTGCCTGTGCCAAATAAATGGGTGATGTGCGTCATAAATTTCCTTTTCCTGTCAGAGCAGCCACAAGAAATGGATGAAGTTATGCACATTTGTATAAAAATAAAAACGTGTTATTTGCTCTGCAGAGCGCTGCCGACACCGCAGAGCACCGCGCAGCTGAAGGCACAGCCCTCACACACAAAGGAAAGCACATCTAGTTTCTCTCACAGCCACATTACACCAGTTCCAGCCTTGCTCGTCACAAATGAGGAAGGAATGCCCTTCATTTTTACATTCAGCTTAAGCCTCTATCAAAGACATGTTGTTTTTAAAGGGGAGGTCTTTACCACTTGCTGGAACTCAGACCCAGCACACAGTTGTGGCTGCACAGCCCAAGCCTGACAGCTCAAACCACAAGCTGCCAGCCTGGAAAGTGAGGATCTTTTATGCTTCCCTCTAGGCAGTATTTTTCCCTCTGAATGCACTTACAGAGTGAGAAACTTGCTTGCACTGATATCAAAAGAGTACAACCCATCACCATCACACACCCAGTTCAGCCCCTCATCTGGCATAGATAAGCACTTCTATGTCTCCCACAGTGCCAATCCCAGCTGAGAATTCGGATTGTGGTAACAACAAAATTTTGGACTCTTTTATTCTAAGCTATTCTTTCTTTTGCCCCATTCTTCTATCCCCTGTCTGCAGAGAAATGTTACTCCCCGCCACCACCTGACCTCAAACACCTTTGTGTCTTTGTACAGCTCCAGAGACCAGCCTTGCCCAGGTGCACAGTGGCACAAAATAGCATCACCTTGCTCCTGTCCCTCAAGAAGCAGCTCATCTTCAACAGCTGCTTCCATAGGATTCCTGCCTCAGCTGGGAAAAAGAGGGAGCTGAAATCACTGATATATCAGAAATACAATTCAGGCAGATGGCCTTATTTTTCCTCCTTAGACTGATCTCGTTTTCTAGAGTATTATTCTTTCTCCTCCTAGGTCAAACAGCATCTGTTGAACAAAAAAGAAAGCAAGCTAATTTACATTATCAAGTCCACAATTTTCCATTTGTATTTTGTCTTCCCAGGAATTACCCTGCTCTGCCCTCTGATCCTTAGTGAATTACAGAGTCCATAGACAGATCTCAGCAAGACTTCAGCATCCCTAATTGCTATGCAGGCCTTCATTTGATAAAACACCTCTGCTCTGGAGCAGGATTTGGAAGCTGAATCAGCAACACCCAGAGAGGAGGGCAGTCGTGCAACTCTGGGTGCAGCATCCTGCTCCCACCTCCCACATTGGGTAGCACTGACAACACATGCTGCTGCTGCTGCTGCTGCTGCCTGAGGTCTGCTACGGCCACAGAAGGAGTCACTGAAGGTTGCCTTTAGCAGCCATCGTAGACACAGCTGTAATCTGTCAAAAACTACACAGAGATGTAATTTCAGCAACTGTAAACTGTCATAACACTGTAATGTGCTGCCGGCCACACCAGCGGGGCACCCAGACCCGGACTCATTGCAGAGAGGGCACTCTGTCCCATTAGAACTCAACAAACAGTGACCAAATCCCAGTCAGGAATTAAAAATCAAGTTCCTACATCCAAACCTGATTTAGTCCAGCAAGAGCAAAGCTCACAGAGGGCTCTGCAGTTCTGGCTATGGCTTTCGAACCTGAGGACCGCTGCCTGAGCACAACACCTTTGTTCTGCTCCACAGAAATAGAACTTGCAGAAAAATGAAATAAAAGATCCCAGCCCTTTGAGGCACAAGATTAAATCAACAGCTGTACATTCATTTGATCCCATTTCATACACTGAAATGCCAGGCTCTCCCCTTCTGTGAGAATCCTTCTCTGTTTTTTTGGCTCAAAGCTTGCTTCCTGAGGTTTTTCTTGTGATAAGACTCTGAATGATTTGTTGAGGAGGCAACTAATAGGTGCTAACCATGTGACAATGGATATCGCTTTGGGAACATTTGAAAGCCCCTTCCCCCAGAGCTGCTTGCTCTGTAGAAGAGCGGATGAGAATGCTCAGGAGTGTTTACTGGCGGAAGATCTGGCCTGTGACTAAACAGCTCCAGCTAGGTGTGGGAAAACTGGGGAACGATACCATCGTGTTCTGTGAGAAACAGGATGCAGATGGGCACCCCTGCTCCCTCTTATCTGCTGGCAAGGCCCGGAAGATGGGAACAAAGGAGTTTTTGCTGAGATCCCAGAGCCAGAAGCTGCCACTCAAAGGAGAGCTGACTCGACCACTTTGGATTTGAGCTGTCACTCCAAAGATAGCTGACTTCACCACTTTGAAACCATTGAAAAGGGGCCATCATCACTGTTGTGTTTCGTCGTCATTGGCAACAGGACAACTCTGCCTGGCGACCCACCGCTACTGAAGATCAAAGACCGAACTATGAACCACGCTGGATCCATGGCGGTGACTATGTCCCTCTTGCTTCCTATAAAGACTCCTTGTCTCTTCTTTTCTATCTTTCCTATCGCCCTCCTTCCCTTCCCCCATTATCCTAATTCATAATAGTGTCCGTCCTCCCCTTCCCCATTTCCCTAATTAACATTTGTAATAAACTGGTCGGACCAACATTTGAACCGTTGTTTCTTAATCTCACGCCGGGTATATAGATAATAAAAGAACCTCCTCTCCCTCCTATAAATTGGAGCGAGACACCCTTCTCTGTCAAAAGCAGCAATGAGTTACAGCAAGTGGAGGGAAAGAGAAAGATAGCAGTGGTTGCCCAGACGCGTTCCTCAAAAGCAAAGATATCATTCCCAGGTTGGACACTTCCAAGAGCAACTGGTTCAGCTGTCGGAGGACAGATGCACACAGGGGTCAAGGAAGAAAAGTCTTCTCTCATCAGCAAGGACAGGTGAGTACCTCAGAAAGCTAAAGATGTCTCTGATGAATCCCTGCTGTTTTCACTATGACTTACACCTGATCTTTGGTGCTTGCTTTCCTCCTCTACTGCAACTTCTGCTTTTCAACTGGTGATGAGGACTAAAGCTGTAGTAGTTTCCACTACATTTTTCACCTATTAATAAATAAATAATCTTGACTTTTCCATGAGATTTACTCAAAGATAATGACAATTTACAAACATGAAAATCTTTGTTGGTAAAGAAAGGTAAAGAAAAAAAAAGCTATCTCCATGCATTCACATTTGTTCTTTTAGTTGAGTAAGCTAGTATGCTGTTATTTGACTTAACTGCTAGAATATGATGGATTTCTGCAATAGACATTCTCTGCCTGAACATGGTATGAAGAGCCCTCGTGAGCAGAAAAGACACAAGGTGATCAACCACATGCAGAACTGATTCTCATTCTGATCCAAAATGTCAGTATATTCTAAGCAGCAGTAAAACCTTTATTGCTGATCACAAGAGCAGTAACTTTGTCAGCACACAGCTGGCCAGAAGAACATCCTCCCTGATTGTTTAGATTTTCTGCTGAGGATGCAATCTTAGAGGAACACAGGGACAATGCTCCGAGCCCCCCTCCTTCCAGATGCAGCTCAGGTAGGAGCACATTGAGTGGCTCATCTTCACTTTCAGAGACAATGTGAAGGACATCCCTGCAGAAGAAAAACGGCAGAAGTTGTTCCCCACAACTTCATGGCATTGCAGGGCCAGACTAAGATTCATCCTGTGGGCAAGGATGTGACAAGCACGCCACCTCACTGCACTGCAGGTGTCTAAGTGAGAGAATGGGCACGGCTCCAGCACTGCTGCCAGATCCACCTGCTGGTTTATACTGAGACAGGTAAAGTCTTGCAGGCCTTCAGTCAAGATACAACCCGAAGGCCAAATATTGAGATGAATGAAAGTCTTCCAACACTATCGCTTTCACCTGGATCCTCCTGTTCAAACTCACAGGGGAACAGGCACTTTGCTGCAGCTGGAATCAAGCAGAGCATCCCATCTTTGGCCATTACCAATTCACACCACCATCATCTAGGCAACAGAGCTCCAGAAAATGCATGGATGTCCAGATGCTGTCACACCCAAATTCACCCCCTGCTAAGGCGCCCCAAAAATCTCAGGGATGTTTTGGAGGGAGGCTGTAGATTTGCAACTAAAGTCAAAACCATCGTGCTCCAGGTCTAGAAAAAAAAAACTGCTGAGAATTGTGAAAGAGATTTTGTACAATGGATTGAATAGTTGGTGGTTCCAGTCTAGTCAGAGAGCCTCACAAGAAGGGCCTGACTTTGCAGCTTTAAGTATTTATGTTTCCAAACAGTACTAGGGTACAGTGAATCATGTCACAGCTTTTATGGTTAACTGAACATTTCTTTTCAATCTCTGAAGAGCTTGGGGTTTGTCTGAATTGTGAATGATGGCTCATGTCCAGTTCTGTGTGCAGCATACTCCTCTAGTGACAAAGTTCACACACTGAGCCTCAGTCAAGAATCCACACATAGTCTGAATATTGCTGGCACCCACAGCATGTAATTAAGATCATATGAAACAGCATTTCTTTCTCTTGCCCAGCTATATCCAACAGAAGGACCAAATGACCCTCCTTGCTCTGAAAATTTTAAAGTTGTATCTTATCACTTGGCTTTCATGTACATGCCTTCATTTCCAGCTATATTTTCTATGTAAACATTTTTTTGCACGTTCTGCAACAATCATGGTACTTCCTGTCATGGTCATTTCCACATGATAGCAAGGCAATGTTTTCAAAAGCAGCAAAGAGTTAAAAGCACAAGTTCCCAGTCAAAACCTCACCCAGGATGAGATGTTCCATGAGCAGGGAAGATGGAAGAGCAGCACAACATGGATATAACCTCAGTGATGCCAAGAGAGTATCTTGGCAAGTCACTCTAAATATCTGAATTTAAAGAGATAAAAGACTGGCTTGGCAAGTTGAAATAGCAAGGATAATTCCACAGCTTTTACAGCAGTAGCCAATTCTTCCCCAATTAATTTAAGTGGCAAGAATAAGAAGAACTACTTTTCCTTATTAGACAGATATTTTGTCCTCTTGTGCATCAACCTGTTGATTGTTTTATCAGAGGAAAAATCACTGTTTCAGAGAAATTTTTATTGCAGTCTTTTAAGCTGCTGTGCTCACTGTGACTTATGACCAACACCTCAAGGTCTTTACAAACCTTAAAGGCTCAGTATTCCTCCAGTGGTCAGTTCTGGTTAAAAGAGAGGAGCAGAAATGGATATTATGACAGTGTGCCGAGTGCGTTTCTTACCTGGCACAACTGCACTGTGTTGACTGCCTCTGGGCACTGATTGACAAGCTTACCGTAATCCTAAGGAAAGCAAAAATAAGATTGTCTGTTGTACTGCTCAAATGAAATCAGCTGTTCTCTATAGCCGGGTAAATTCTGAGCAACTTGCTGAACTTGCTCTGTGTTTACATCAGTGAAAACAAGGGAAGGTTTTTGGTATGGAATTTTTATTAGAAACTGCTGTACAATTGTTAACTCTTCTGAGCACAGAGGAAAGCCACATGTAAGAGTTTTGATGGTCAGTTTGTGTATTTTCCACACCCTGCCTTCAGTTTGATTGTTGAGTTTCTCCACTTCTACAACAACTACATTGATTTCTTTTCATCCACATCTATGTGCAAAAAAGTATTGTTCATCCTCCTGCGTAGTGCATGAAATTTGTACTACTTCAAGTACCGGAGCTGGGGCTCCTTCAGTATTCAGAACCTTGAGTGGTGAGTGATGAGAAATCATCTTGTTCCTCAGGTAGGGGTGGAGGAGGAGCACTGTATTAAGGAAAGACAAAGCAACCCAGCTTGGTAGTAGGAGAGAAGGAATGAAAGGGGAAAAATGGGAAGAGAAAAGAAAGGTGGAGGGAAGAAAGCATGAGAAAGGCAGAGAAATACTTTGGAGAGAGATGTCACTGACTTCAAAATTCCTAACCTCTGGTAGAGTGTAAAGGGAAAGTCTTTGTGCTCCTCAGACTTCCTCTTCAGATGATGAATGGATGGGGTGGGCAGAAACCTGCCAGGGACAGACCCAGTGCTCCTGCCTTTGTTCAAATGCAGGAGTCTGCAGGGCTGTTCTTTGCTGCCTCACACTACAGCACACTGTGGCACAGCAGCCAACACTGCTGACAATACTCCAGGTGAGATCTAATGCCTTTTGCAGTAACAGACATATGGCCTTTTTTGTTTTGTACCCTGTCCCTCTACTAAAGCTGCCCCGCCTCTCGGTTGCCCTTTTACTACAGCTGTGATCTAGGCAGACACTTAAAATGTCTTTTCCAAAAGAATCCTACCCCCACAAATCCCTCTCTTAATCCCTCTGTTGAATGCTTGCTCTGTTTAGCAGGCATTCCCTGCTCTGATTCCCTGCTTGCAGATTAACTGTTTTATTCTTGTTGCATTGAACTCCACTTTGCCATTTGTCAACATTGCCGCTGAAGAGATCTTAGCCCAGGTGAATCTGGTCAAGCTATGCTTGGTTCTAGGGGACCTTAGCTGGAGTAACTTCTCAGACATCAACACCTTCTCCTTTATGCTGTGCTGCAATGGGGCAGGCTCACTTTTTTCAGAGACTAAGTAATAAATACACTCACTTCTCTGAAACATGCGACAGCATAGCGATGTCATGGCCAAGGAACACCACTGCCTGCAGTCTTGTGCCAAGAACTGCTTCCACCCCACACAAATACAGAAAAGCTCCTGGCTGGGCAGTCAGAAGGGGTCGTAGCTAGGATGCCTTGCTGCTGATGATGCCGAATCTGGGCTGCCTGAGCATGATGGGGCACCTTTGTCTTCTCTCGATCATGCATTACAGAGGTCCTGAAACAGTTCCAAGAACAGCCTTCTGCCAGCTTGAAAAGTTTTTGTCTGTGCTTATGGTCTCATGCCTGCCCTTGAGCTGGTTTTGATCCAACAGCCCCTATTACCTCCTCTTCCTTTACCTTTTGCCTTAGCTATTAATCTCTGATGTGGAACTTTGTGAAACGCTCTTTGAAACTCTAACCGCACTGCTGAATTTCCCTTATCTAGCCTGGCAGTAATATCTTCAAAGAGCTCCAGGAGGTTAGTTAAGTATGACCTCCTCTAGCTTCAAGCTCAGCTTCCCAGCAAGCCCTTCACTTCATTGCTAGAGATGAGAGAAAGAGGACAGGGAACTCTGGGACAAAGAGGCACATCACAGTTACAATAACATCAGCAGCAGACACAGCATTGATCCCTCTGCCCAGCACATCTTTCAATTACACTGGTGACACCACACTCTCTGGCTGTGCCTTCTGTTTCTCAAGGGCCCAATGCAAATCCTGTCTTGCAGGCAAGCTGCCACTACCCTCACCAGGGTTTTCTGAAATAAAGCTGAGGACCCAAACCATTTGTCACACGTCTTTGGATAACCCTCCTCCCCAACAGACCCCATTAATGGCTGCCCAGCATCCATGGAGCCATTCTAGACTTAATGTTACAGCAAAATTTTTTCGCAGTGGATGTAGCCAAACACTGAAACAAGCCTCACAAGAGAGGAATTTCCATGCCTGAAACCCAGCTGGTCCAAGTGAGCAGCACTCAAACTTATCCCTGCTTTAAGCAGGAGTGTAGACAACTTGATAATATACCTCCACAGTATGTTAGGATAAGGTTTATTCATGGCTTTTTTTTCTTCCCTTTGGACCCAGCCCCATCCTCCAGATCGTATTTGGCAAGTGTGGGAGTCTGAATGTAACTGCTACCTTCCAGAATCTCAGCTGGGAGTATACACAACTCTGTTAGTTCCCTCCCTTCTGTGATCAGCACAAGCAGCATTTAAAGCCTCTTTCAAGTGAGTCCACATTTTAATTCCACCTCCACTTGCAACATGCAGATTTTCCCCTTCCACGTGCTTTCTGTTCCCTCACAGAGCACCTTGCTGTGTTTCCATTCTCACATCATCTCTTGCTGGTTTCTCATTTACATCACAATACTGGAGTTGCTGTTTACACTGAGCTGCACAAATGCTGCACAATGTTTTAGGTCTGACTGTGGTGTGATCATTAACATCACACCATAGGCTCCAGGGAGTTTCATGACTGGATTCAGATCCATCTGCCCTGTGTTCCCAACAGGAGTTCCCCCTGCAGGCCTGAATATTTTGGCAAGAAACAATTCACTACATGTCAGGCAGGGTGTGTTACCTTAAATGATGATCCATTATAAGACTGTGCCTGTTGTTTTGTATTTTATCTCTTTAATGAGTGGCCTCTTCAGAAGTTGTGGTGCAATCTGTGCTTCACCAGAATAAAACCACCACGTACCACTGGTGAGATGAACACCCTTAGCATTCTGGATTTGTAGATAAACTGCCCCCAAAAAGGATAAAAGAAGGGTACAGAGTTCATTATTTACAGATGATACCAGGTTAGTAGATTTCAGTGCATTCTCTTGTAGATTTACATCTCAAAAGAGCATGTAATATTTCTGCCACCAGCATCTGCATAGCCTGTCTGGAAAATAAAATAAAGGCACACTCTGCTCTGTGTGTTACTGTGGGGAAAGGCACAAAGCAAGCATTTCCAATGTGCCAACAGCAAACCGCCACAAGGCAAGGGGACAGTGAGCAGCTACTTCTCTAAGGAGCAAACTTCTACTTGGCAATCCAGGTGGAAACAAGAGCTACAAAGAAAAAAAAAAAAGTGCTTTCCTCGTAGGAAGTGCTGCAGATCTTCTGTCACTTTGAGGGCCAGTTTCAGCAGGAGGCAGACCAGCCTTTAATTCTCCTCAGATGTTTTTACACCTTGGGCTTACTGCGCCTGCCCTTGAACTCCTTTACACTGTGTCCATCCGCCATTTGTTTAAGTACTCTAAATCAAATCCCTCAAGATGAGATTTTTAGGAACACATGCAGATGGACAAAAAATAGCAGTTTTTTACCTTCAAGTATGAGAACAGAACTTAGCTTACTGTCTACCTCCCACTCTTCTGTGTCCACAGATGCAAGACACCTTAATCTGCACTGGTGGGAAAAGTCTCTCCATCTTTAAGGACAGTAAGTCACTCCTGATGCTTTGCACAGAGGAGGTTCAAAGTTGCAGCCTAAAAGTGGCTGTGTTCTCTGAAGAAGAGAAGGAAGGAAGGAAGGAAGGAAGGAAGGAAGGAAGGAAGGAAGGAAGGAAGGAAGGAAGGAAGGAAGGAAGGAAGGAAGGAAGGAAGGAAGGAAGGAAGGAAGGAAGGAAGGAAGGAAGGAA
>NW_024884506.1:0-16237 GCF_019232065.1 Centrocercus urophasianus
GGGGGGGGGGGGGGGGGGTCCTGGATCCCCCCATGGTGAGCAGTGCTGAGGGTCCCCTACAGCCGACACCGCTGCAGCTCTGGGCTCTGCGTCCCCACAGGCTCCGCTCCCTGCAGCTGTGGGGTGCATGGGATGCTGCCCCCCCCATTCCCAGCACCGCCGGGCTCAGACCCCCCCACCCTCATCACTCTGCTGCCCCCCAGGCCCGCACTGCTGGCGCTGCTGCTCCCCCTGGCCGTGGCACAGCTGCACCCCGAGCCGGAGCTGGACGCCCAATGGGACTTATGGAAGAGAAAGCACAGCAAGCAGTACAATGGCAAGGTGTGGGGCTGGGGGCTGCAGGGCGGTGGTGTCCCTATGGGGTCGGTGCTGGGGTGAGGCTGGTGTCCGTCCGTCCGTCCGCCCCAGCGCCGTCTCGTCCCAGGAGGATGAAATATCCCGGCGATTGATTTGGGAGAAAAACCTGCGCTACATCAACGCCCACAACGCAGAGCACGCGCTGGGAAGGCATTCCTTCCAGCTGGCCATGAACCACCTGGGGGATTTGGTGAGTGGGGCTGGGGGGCAGCAATGGGGGCAGAGGGTGGGAAAACAGTGGGGCAGCAATGAGGACAGGTGGGGACAATTGGGACAGCAGTGGGGACGGCGGTGGAGGCAGCGATGGGGACCACGATGGGGGCAGGTGACAGCGGTGGGGACAGAGATGGGGGCAGCAATGGGGACAGCGGAGGGGACGGTGTGGGGTAGCGGTGGGGACGGCCGTGGCACCCTTTGGTGCTGCTGAGCCCCAGGGCTGCTGCCCCCCACCCCTCTCCACCCCCAGACCAGTGAGGAGGTGGTGAGGACGATGACGGGGCTCAGGGTCCCCCACAGCCGCCCGCGCCCCAATGGCACCCTGTACGTCCCCGACTGGAGCAGCAGAGCCCCGCCGGCCGTGGATTGGAGGCGGAAGGGCTACGTGACCCCCGTTAAGAACCAGGTGAGCGCGGCGCCGATGGGGGTCCGCCCCGCATGGCGCCCCCCCGCGTCACCCCACACTGTCGCCCCGCATCCCCGCAGGGGCAGTGCGGTTCGTGTTGGGCTTTCAGCTCGGTGGGAGCTCTGGAAGGGCAGCTGAAGCGTCGGACGGGGAAACTGCTTTCGCTCAGCCCCCAGAACCTGGTGGACTGCGTCTCCAACAACAACGGCTGCGGCGGGGGCTACATGACCAACGCCTTCGAGTACGTCCGGCAGAACCGCGGCATCGACTCGGAGGACGCGTACCCCTACATCGGGCAGGTCCGGGGGGCCGGGGGGCAGCCCGTGGGCTCATCCCCCATATGCCCCCATCGCCGTGGTTCATTCGGCCCCGCGGGTCCTGCAGGATGAGAGCTGCATGTACAGCCCCACCGGGAAGGCGGCCAAATGTCGCGGCTATCGGGAGATCCCCGAGGGCAACGAGAAAGCTCTGAAGCGTGCTGTGGCCAGGATCGGGCCCGTGTCGGTGGGCATCGATGCCAGTCTGCCCTCCTTCCAGTTCTACAGCCGTGGTGAGGGGCGGGGGGACCCCAATCGTGGGGGGCAGTGGGGGAAAATGAGGCGTAGATGGGGTGAAGGTTGGGGGAACCATCTGTTGGGGGGAGACTGAGGTGTGGAGGGGACGAAGGACGGGGGATCCCATCTGATCCCTCTGGTTGGGGTTGGTGGGGGGAACTGAGACACGAAGGGGGTGAGGGGTGAGGGAACGCCTCTGTGCAGGGGGAAACTGAGGCACGGAGCTCTGCCCCCCCGTAGGGGTGTACTACGACACGAGCTGCAACGCAGAGAACATCAACCACGCGGTGCTGGCGGTGGGGTACGGCGCGCAGAAGGGCACCAAGCACTGGATCCTCAAGAACAGGTATGGCAGAATGGGACCCCCAGCCCCCATCCTCACCCCCCCGGCCTTGGGGTGGCCAAAGCAACAACTGATGCTGCGCCCCCCCTTGCACAGCTGGGGCACAGAATGGGGCAATAAGGGCTACGTGCTGCTGGCCCGCAATATGAACAACGCCTGCGGCATCGCCAACCTCGCCAGCTTCCCCAAAATGTGAGCGGCGCCAGCGTCCGTCTGCAGGAGTGGGGCTGGGGGGCTGGAACCCCCCCCCCCCCAGTGCATCTCATCTCTGCGTCCCTTGGGGGATGCGGAGGGCGATGGGGTTTTTTTTTTAAAATAATAGTGGTTGGGGAGAAAGCCGTGTGCACCGAAAATCTCTGCGTTATGGGGCGGGCAGGGGGGGCTGGGGCTGCTCGGTGGGGAGGGGTCTGGGTGGTGGTGGATGAGTGGGGGGCCGTGGGTTTGTCTCCCCCCCAGATGTCCCCTCCTGCTCCCCTTATTGACACAGAATGCGTTCTTTGCGGGCCGCCTCGCTCTGTTGGGGTGAAAAACGGTGATTTTGGTCAAGCAGAGGGGAAAAAAGAGGGCTTTTCTACACGAGAATTTTGTGTCCGCAAGGAGAAACGGCCGACTTTGGTCAAAGCGAGCAAAAAAAGGTGATTTTTTTGTACGGCCCTTTGGTCAAAACAAGTGAAAAAGCAGCGATTTTTGGTCAAGTCGAGCAGAAGAAGTGATTTTTGCCGTGCGCTCGTTTGGGTCTCGTGGTGGCGAGAGGTGATTTGGTGAGGAGCGATGGCAGCGCTCCGCCAATGGGAGCCGGCGGGTCGGGCTCAGCAAAGCGAAAATGAAATCAAAGCGTTTCCTCATTTCTGGGCTCACGAGATTCGCTGCGCTGCGGGCGCTGGGTGTGAGGTGAGGGGACAGCGGGGACCCCCGGGTGCCCCCCGGACGTGGCTGCGCCCCCCACCACCTTCAGGCCCCGCTGAGGTTCGTGCGTCGCGTCCGCGGTGCGGAGCTCTGGGAGCTGCGTGATGGGGAAGTGAAAGCGTGGGGTGCAGCCCCTCCTGCCTGGATCCATGGGGGGGGGCAGCAGCCCCTCCTGGGGGGATGGGGGGCAACGGGGCTCTCATGGCTTTGCCTTTTTTTTTCTTCTTTTTTGGGGGAGGTGCTGGAAAATCACAGGTTTGAGTGAGCGGCCATGGGGCGCAGGGAGCGGCGTGGGGAGGGAAGGAGGGCGGTGCTCAGAGGTTGTTGTGTCCGTGTGTCCTGATGTGTCCCCGTGTCCTGATGTGTTCCTGTGTCCCCGTGTCCAAATACATCCCTGTGCCTGGACACATCTCCATGTCTGTCTGTGTCCCTCTGTCCAGCAGTGCCCCCATGTCTGGCTGTGTCTGTGTGTCCAGACACCTTTCTGCGCCCAGATGTGTCGCCGTCTGTGTGACACCCGACCAACCTCCCCCCGAGGGCTCTTTGAGTCCATCCCAGAGCTGCGGTGCTGTGGTCAGGACGGGGCAGTCAGCATCATGCTGTGATGACACCCCGACCCGCTCCTCCCTCACCAAACCGGCTCTGTCACGCAGTGCTCACACTCACACTCACACTCACACTCACACTCACACTCACACTCACACTCACTGCTCACACGCAGCCTCACTCTGCTGTACAACATGGAGCTGCTGCGCTGCATCGCTGCCCTGCTCGCTCTGCTGGCCGCAATGGGGCACCCGGACCCTACGCTGGATCAGCACTGGCAGCTCTGGAAGAAAGCCCACGGGAAGGCGTACCGCCATCAGGTACGGGGGGAGGTCGGCCGTGGGGGCGCAGCGGCTGCCCCAGGGGTTGATCTGTGGGGTGGGGTTTGGTTTCAGATTGAGGAAAGGCAGCGCCGCGCAACGTGGGAAAAGAACCTGCGCCTGGTGACGCTGCACAACCTGGAGCACTCCTTGGGGCTGCACTCCTACCAGCTGGGCATGAACCACATGGGGGACATGGTGAGGGGCGCCGTGGGGTGGCAGGGAAAGCCTTAACGGGAAGGGCTGTCCGTGCAGGGGGGGGTCACCACCTCTGGAGGGGTGCGAGGAGCACGGAGATGCGGCGCCGGGGGACGTGGATGGTGGGGCTGGGTTGGGTTTGGAGACCTTGGAGGTCATTTCCAGCCTTGATGGTTCTGCGAGCGGCAGCGGGGGGTGGATTGGGGTTGGATGGTGGCCTTGGGGCTCCTCTCCAACCTTAACGAATCCACGGCTCCGTGAGCGGGGCTGGCGGCGGCCGTGTGTTGACGGTTGGATTTGATGATCTTGGAGGTCTTTTCCAACCTCGCTGACTCTATGATTCATCCCCTCCTCTCCTCGCGGCCTCCCATGGCCTCGCCATGCCACACTGCCCGTGTGAGGCAACGGGGTGTGAGGAAATCTCCCTCTTACTGCAGTGTTTGTGGTGCGTGGCCCCGGTCCCGGCCGTGACGTGCGCAAATTGTCCCCACTCCATTCCCCGGGGCTGCAGGGTGTTTCCGTGAGACACAGAGCTGCTGGAGCCCAGCTCCGTGCTTTCTATTTCTTGCCCATTCCAGTGAATGGTTGGGACTTAAACACCCACGTATCCGTTTAAAGAAAAAGCCACAGGTCTCCCCCCAAACCCCGAACTTCCGCATCTCGAGGGAAGCTCAGCCCCCGCGCGCTCTGTGTGAGTCCTGACAGAGGGAGGGACGTCACGAGTTGCTGCTTCTCCTCCCAGACCAGCGAGGAGGTGGCTGCTCTCCTCACGGGGCTCCGCGTCCCCCCTGGGCACAGCAGGACCTCCAGGTACCACCGACGCGGCGGCGCCCCGGATGCCGTGGACTGGAGGGAGAAGGGCTGCGTCACGGAGGTGAAGAACCAGGTGGGAAGTTCTCTCCCCATCCCGTCCCGTCCCGCGGGCCCGAAGGCAGTGCTGAGCACCAACGCGGGTTCTTGTAGGGCGCCTGCGGGGCGTGCTGGGCGTTCAGTGCCGTGGGAGCCCTCGAGGCTCAGGTGAAGCTGAAAACGGGGAAGTTGGTGTCGCTGAGCACCCAGAACCTGGTGGATTGCTCCACGATGTACGGCAACAAGGGCTGCAGCGGGGGCTTCATGACCAACGCCTTCCAGTACATCATAGACAACGGCGGCATCGACTCGGAGGAATCCTACCCCTACACGGCTCAGGTAGGCGGCTCTCCTCAACGGAAAGCAGAGCCAAGGCGGCGATTCCTCCAGAAGAACATTTCTGATAAGTCACCTGCAATGCTGTCCCCGTGCTGCGTCACATTGCTGAGCCACCAGCAAATTAATGTCCCAGTGCCGAGAGTCTGGATGTCAAAAGACAAAACCCAGAATGACCTGGAGTGACTCAGTGGCTTCAAAACACGGTGCTGGAAGGAGGTCAGAGGGAAGCTGCTCTGTGTCCCTTCCACTGCAGCCGTTCCAGAACTCCACGGTTCTGTGATCCCTGAGGTCCCTTCCAACCCAAACTGCTGGGATTCCAGGGTTCCGTGACCTTCGAGATCCCTTCCAACCCAAACACTCTAAAATCCTGACTCTAAGGTCTCTCTGAACCAGACCATTCCGTGGTTCTGCGGTTCTACATCTTTGCGGTCCCTTCCCGTGCTGTGATCCCATGGTTTCTGCGATTCATCCGTCTACTCCATAACTCCGTGTACAGAAAAATGGTGTCAAAGAGAAGCAAAGAACGGGGTGGTGGTGCAGGGTGAAGGGGCTGAAGCACCTGAAGGCTTCGAGGTCTCCTGGTGGTTTCCACACCTTCCTCTTGTTCCCACCAGAACGGGACGTGCCAGTACAACGTTTCCTCGCGCGCTGCCACGTGCTCCAAGTACGTGGAGCTGCCCTATGCTGATGAAGCTGCCCTGAAAGATGCTGTTGCCAACATTGGGCCCATCTCTGTCGCCATCGATGCAGCACAGCCCACCTTCTTCCTGTACCGGTCAGGTACGACCCTTTCCCCTTTACCTGGGGCCATGCAGATCCGCGGTCACGCCTTTGTCTTCTGTATCTCAGCGTAAAGCTGATGGAGCTGAAATCTGGGCTGAATTGGGCAAAAATTGGGGCGCAGGGCTCAGATGGAGGCGTTGGTCAGCGTTGGTCCCGCTGCGCCTGGGGGGCTCCGCTCCCTCCGAGCTCTGCTGCTTTGCAGGGGTTTACGACGACCCGCGCTGCACACAGGAGGTGAACCACGGCGTGCTGGTGGTTGGGTACGGCGCCCTCAACGAGAAGGACTTCTGGCTGGTGAAAAACAGGTGAAGGGGCTGCGGGTGCGCAGCGGGCTGCCCTCATCCACTGACCTGACAACGTCTGATGGTCACAGAATCATAGAATCGCTCAGGTTGGAGAAAACCTTAAAGGTCATTGAGTCCAACCCCGACACGAGCGCGCTCTGCTCGTACAGAGCAGCTGGACGCAGAGCGCAGTGGGGCTGCCGCTGTGGGACGAGGTCGGTTTCGGTCCTTGCGTCGCTCCCCATGGCTGGCGCTCGGCTCTGTCACAGCCTCAAAATGCCTTTAGGACACCTCACACCCCCCAAATTCCCCTTACGAAAAAGAATCTGGAGTTCAAAATGCCGTGCAGAGGTTGATGAAAGCACAGAACGGTTTCATCGCCGCCTGCAAAAAGCCGTGGCAGAGACCTGGGAAGCACGGGGGGCTGACAGCAGGCGCTTTGCAGAGAAGGGAATCCCGCTTTTCTAACCTGTCTGTTTCCTCTCCCAAAAGTTGGGGCGAACATTTTGGTGACGGGGGTTACATCCGCATGTCAAGGAACCACTCGAACCACTGTGGGATCGCCAGCTACGCCTCGTACCCACAGATATAGGAGCAGCCCTCCGTGCCTGGGGAGGCCTCCGGCCCAGCTTCTGTCAATCACTGCCTGCAAGAATCAGCTTCTGTCCCTAGGGGTGCAGTTCTTTGTGTGGAGCTGGTGGGAGGATTTTAGAGGATGGTTTTCAGGCGCCCACCGCCGGCTTCTCGGAGGAGAAAAAGAAAAAAAAGGTGATTTGTCCTTTTTTCCCCATAGTAAAATTGCAATGCCAACAGTTGTTAAAATGGAGATCGCGCCTTCCTCTCCGATCGCTGCGCTGACGCGGCCGTGATTTTCTCTCTGCCTGGTATCTACGAAATCGCAGGTTTTTGTTCAGAAAATAAAAATAAAGATGAGTTTCAGCGATCCCCCGAATGTGTGCAGGGCTCTGGAGGCTCCATCGTGTGCCAGAAGGGCTCCAGCCGTGCGCCCCCTGCTCCACTGTCTCCTTGTCCCTCCGCTGCTGGGATTTGCCTTCTTGTCGCCTTTGGCAGCAGTGCTGGAGTTTCCTTGTTGGTGCTTTGGTGACTTCATGGTGTCCCACAGAACCCTCAAAGCTCCTCGGTGTGTTCTGGGATGACTTTGAGGCTTCTGAGACCCCTCAGTGTGCTCTCAGGTACCCCGGAGCATACGCAGACCTTCGGACACAACAGACACTTCCAGGTAGCCCTGCTGCACTCCAGGGCGCTCTAAACTACTCCCAGACCTCCTCCATTTGCTCCTGGGTGAATGAGGGGCTTCCCCACGCGCCCCAGAGATCTCCAAGGGCTCCCCATCCCACCTCACCCTGCCCCCTGCAACGCTCCTCGTCACACCGCAGCACCTCCAGAGGAAGAGCACAAACCAGCGTCCAACCCGGAGCTGCAGCGGGATTCACTCACAGCAGGGAAGCAAGGAACGACAACCTGGGGCTGCTGGGCAGCTCTGCCAAGCACCAGTCCTGCAGGGAGCAAAGGAACGGACCCTGCAAAGCCAGTTCTGCTCCCCACGCTTCCACTGCTTCTCCTCTTCCGTTCTCCTTCCTGCCAGAATGATGTGTGGATTTCTTTTCCCCTCTGCACGCCCCTCAGCCGCTCCTGGAGGCACCTCCCAGTGACAGAAAGGCAGGCTTCTTTCAGGGCATTTATTACAAAATCCTCCGTACCTCCACACTCCTCCACCCTCACCAGAGCAACAAAGAAAAACCAAACCAGCAACTCTTCACTGCAATAAGAGTGAGAAAAAACAGAGCGGTGCCAGCAGGGGCTCCCTCTCACCAGCAGGGCTGAAATGCAGCGCTCTGCAGGAGCTGCTGCTGCTGATCTGAACACCCCTGCACCTCGGTGCTGCTCTGTGCTGCTCTGTCTGCTCTCTCCTGAGCTCTGGGGGGCCCACGGGGCCACTCTCAGTTCTTTTTGGTCTTGGGGGTGTCGTATTTTCTCTTGCTCGAGTACCACAGCAGCAGCGGGATCCCAATGGAGGGCAGAGTCATCACACCAAAGGCCGCCCAGTCCAGCTGGAAGAAACCATTCCAAGTCAAAACAACCAAGGGATTGCCCTCCCTCCTCCTGAAATCCTGCACTGCTCCTCTGAGCTGGGATGGAAGCCACTCTCCTGCTCAGCGATGCCCTTCCGGGCCGCCGATGTGGACTGACTGCGATCCCACTCCGTGTGTGGGGTTGAGCACAGAGCAACTGCAATCCCCAGCCGGCAGATACTCACAAAATGAGGGGAGAACCTCCTGTCGAACTCACGCTGAGCCAGGATTCCTCCCTGCCCAGGAGCACTCGTGAAACCAACCTGAAAAAGCAAAGGCAGAGGAATAGGATCTGCCACCTCCCCTGCTCACAGCAAAGCATGTGAATTTGAGACTGCAGGGACAGGAAGCATCCCCCAGCACACAGGACATGGAGAGGCAGCTCCACCATTCAGCGTGGGGAGATCCCACACGCAGCCGAGCCACTCACCACAACCTGCCCGCCCTCCTGTGCCAGGTAGGTGATGGTAGCAGAGGTGAAGTTGAAATATCCAGCTTTGAGAGGCCGCAGAACCACCGTGTGGGACACATTGCTTGCCCTGAGGGCCACAAGTTAATGAAAACAGAGGCACTCCAAAGGAAGGAACGCGAAGGTTTGGGTAGAAGGGCTCTCTGCAGTTACAGGTACCCAGGCCCACCCAAAGCTGACCCAACCAACTCCTTTTTCCCCAACCATACGAACTGATTTGGGTCTGTCTGCAAGCAAGTTTGGTTTGTTTGCTTCTTAAGGCACCCTCAAGAGGAGAGGTTTGCACCCAGCACCTCCCCCCAGGTCTGGCGTGGTGTCATTTCTGTGACACTGAAGGAGAATGGGAGAACTATGAGATGTCCGGGGGCAAAACTGAGCTTTGGGAGGGAAAATAAACCCAAAACGTGAAAAGATACGGAGCAATTCTGTCCCACTTGACGTTGAGCATCCCAGAGACAATGCCAAAATCCTCCGGGGGGAAGGAATCATCCGACAGCTCCACATCTAAAGCAGCACTGAATGCAACAAGAAAAGAAAAAACAGGATAAGAAGCGAGTCACAGCTGGGTGCTGCACTGAGTGAAGGGATGGCAGCCCCACAGGAATGGTTCAGCTGCTGGGGAAAGTGATTCGTGAAAGAAAAAGGGCACAAAGAGAAGCAAGGGGGGTTGGAGCGTTACAAGCAGAAAGAGGAGAGCAAAATGAAGCTGCAAAAAAGGGAACTGGACGCAAAGAAAACGCTCACGAAGCAAAGAAAGATTCTATGTGAACAGGCAGAAAAGCATCACGAGATGAGATGAGTTTCTGCTCCATGGCAGGCAGACACAACAGCTCCAGAAGGAGGAACTCAGCCTTCGTGCCCTGTGCTGAGCTCCCAGCCGGGGGAGGATAACAGTGCACCATGGAGCCCAGAGATCCTCACAGGTCCTCCAGGCACACACACAACACGAGAAGCACGGAGCAGGCTTACCTGGAGCCGACGTTGTAGATGTTGTACTGCAGAGTGAGGTCTTTGCCCTCCACTGCGTATCTGTTGAGCAGAGACTTGGAGGCCAGCAGCCTGGCGCCCTCCTCACAGCGGGCCACAGAAAAGAGGGCAAACGCAGCAAGAATCAGGAGCTTCATCTGCAGGCAAAGGAAGACAGAATGGCATCAAACTGCGGCTTTTTCGCCGGGCCGGGCGCTGGAGGCCTCGCAGCCGCATCGGGTGCCCGGAGATCCTCCGTGCGGCCCCCGACACCCAACACCCACCCGGCTCCAGCCACCAGGCCCGGGGCCGCAGCACCAGCCCCCCTCCCCCCTCTTCGCCCCCCGAGCCCCGCGGAGCGCCCAACCTCCGCGCCGGAGGAAGGCCGAGTCAGCACCCAGAGACCGGAAGTTAAAGGGGAAAAAGCGGAAGTCAGCAGGGGAACAGCGGAAGTCGGCTGGGGAAAAAGCGGAAGTCAGCAGGAGAAATGACGGAGACGCCGTGGAGAGAACGGAAGTCAGCTCAAAGGCACCGGAACTCTGAGCGGATTGACCGGAAGTGCACTGCAGACCGCAACGCGTGGCCCGGAAGTGCTCTGAGAAGCGCGCGTGTGCCTGGCTTTGCAGGGAGCTGCTGCAGCCCCTGCTCAGCCCTGCGGCTCCTCTGGCTCCTCTCCCACAGCTCCCTGTCCTGTATTGGAACCCCCAGCCCTGGACGCGGTGCTGCAGACGGGCGTCAGAGAGCAGAGCACAGAGGGACGATCGCCTCCCTGTCCCTGCTGCCCCCCCTCTGCTGATGGCGCCCAGGATCCCGTTTGCTTTCTCAAGGCTGAGAAGCTGAGCTGGGGGAGAGAAGGGGACGGGGACGTGGGAGCTGCTGTCACCATTATGTCAGCGCAGCACCGATCTCAGTGTCCCCAACCTCATCACGCCATCCCACCTCCCCTCCCTTTGCTGGTTGTCCCCACATCCCCTTCCCTTTGCGCCCATCTATGCCCCTCTTGCACAGCCACCCCATCCTCACGGTTCTGTTCCCCGTGGCCCCACTCCCACAGCACCCAGTGTCCCCCAGGACAGAAGGGATGTGGGGCACGGGGACACATCCCACAGTGGCCCCCACCCCATGCTCACCCCACAGCAGCGGCTCCGCGCCTCTCGCCGTCCCCATGCTCTTGCAACAGGGATGGAAGTGGCAGCGGTGACATCAGCAGCCCTGTCCATTTCTCAAATGCGTTTTAGTGGTGAAGAAACAGGAAATCGCAGCCTCACCCCCCCAACCACCCCATCGATAGCATCGCCCCAGAGCTGCACGTGGGTGGCACTGCTGTGGCACGGAGATGGGGAGGAGGAGGGCAGCGGTGATGGAGGGGGCAGGGCAGGCCGGGGACAGGGCAAAATATTGCAACACAAAGCACGAAGCCCTGACACCCCCTGGACCTCAACCCCCAGCCCATCAGCACCCATTCGATCCGCTCCGCATGGAGCTCCCGCTCGCGTGGCCACGCCCCTTCGAAGCCACGCCCTTTTAAAGCCCCGCCCACCTCGTTGTCCGGCCGCCAGGGGGCGCTGCAGTGCTGGGTTGCCGTGGCGCCCCCTGGCGGCTGTGCTGGGGAGGAGCCGAGGGGATGAATGCGGGGTCCTGAGAGCCGCCCGTGGGCTGGGGGGGCGAGAGGGGCTGCGAGGAGCCCTGAGGAGCTGCTGGCGTCCCCACCGCCGTTCCCATCGTGTCTCCATCCCATTCCCTGTGCCGGTCCCATCCCATCACCAGCCCTGTCTTTGTCCCCATCCCCATCTCTGTTCCCATCCCTATTCCTGACCCCATCCTTCTTCCTCTCTCCATCCCATTCCCTGTGCTGATCCCCATCCCGATCCCCATCCCTGCAATGTCTCCATGCTCATCATGTCCCCACGCCAATTCCCTCCCCTATCGCCACCCCGATCCCCAACCCCATCCAAGTTCCCATTCCTGTCCCCATCCCCATCCCTGTTCTCATTCTTGCCTCAATCCCCACCGCTGTCCCATCACATCCCTGTCCTTTTCCCCATCCTCATCCCTGTTCCCCTCCCCACGCTCACCCCACAGCAGCAGCCCCCCCCCCCCCCCCCTCCCCCTCCGCTGGGGTGGGGGTTTCTTTTTTTTGGGGGGGGGGGGGGGGGGGGGGGGAAGAGGCAGTGGGGAGCTTGGGGACATTGCCGTTTCCTTCCTCTTTTTCCTCAAATCACATGTAAGCTGTCACTGCTGTCACCTCAGTGCGAGTGCATGGGGACGGCGAGGAGCACCGCGCTGCTGCTGTGGGGTGAGCGTGGGGAGGGGGCCGTTGTGCTGTGGGGGGGTTCCTCTGTCGCCACTTCCCTTTGTCCACGTTGTGCCCCACATCTCCACCCGGCCAGGGGACAGCGGGTGCTGTGGGCACAGAGCTGTGGGGATGGGGAGGTGGGGAGGAGCACCGCGGGGATGGGGAGGTGGGGATGCGGGGTTGGGGAGGTGGGGATGCGGCAGCGGGGCCATGGGGACGGAACACGGGAGTGAGGGGACGGTGGCGACGGTGCCGTGGGGGTGGGCAGAGGCTTCCAGTGCCGCGCGCAGCCCCGGGGGTGGCAGGATGTGGGCGGCTGTGATGCAACGCCGTCCCCTGGGAGCCCCCAGCCGCCACGAAGGCGTCCCCAAACCCCATTGCAGTGGCAGCGGGGGGTGCAGCACGGGGCAGGGATGGGCGCTGACGTGACGGTGACAGCAGCTCCCACGTCCCCGTCCCCTTCTCTCCCCCAGCTCAGCTTCTCAGCCTCGTTGGTGAGTCCCCGACCCCTCCGCTGTCCCCCAGCCCCCGCTGTCCCCGGCACGCTGCTGTCCCCACGTCCCCCCTGCAGGCTCCCAACCCCCCCTGCTGACGATGGACCCCCCCTGGACACCGCAGTTCGTGGGGCAGAGTGTGAAGCTGACCTGCGGGGAGCCCAGCGTGAGCAGCTCCAGCACCTGGTACGTGGATGGGCAGTGGTGGAAGAAAACGCCATCAAACCACCTCCACGTGGAGCTGAGTGGCAAAAGGAAATACAGCTTCCAGTGCCGGACCCGAGGCTCTGAGCTCAGCCCTGCTGTTGACCTGACAGCCTCTAATGGTGAGCGGCAGCCGCCGGCACCCATGGGTGCTGGGGGGAGGTTCGGTTTCCCAACCTTTGCCACCCTGCGTGCAGCCATGGCACTTTGGGGACGTCTGCATGGGGTGGACGCACAGCAGCGCATGGCAGGGTGTGCAGGGTGTGCTTTGGGTGCATCCCAGAGCAGCTTGGTGCATCCCAGCGCCCTCTCTCACGCTCTCCCACAGACTGGCTGGTGCTGCAGGTGCCAATACAGGCAGTGCTGGAGGGGGACTCGCTGTCCCTGCGCTGCAGCGCCTGGAAAAACACAAAGCTCAGCCAGGTGAAGTTCTTCCATGACGGGAAGCTGCTGCAGGACAGACGTGGGGACGAACTGCTGCTGTCCCCAGCAGAGCAGCAGCACAGCGGCAGCTATCACTGCTCAGCCTACGTGCATTTCTTCAGCACAGGATTGAAAGCCTCTGCCCAAACTGACCTCGTGGTGCAAGGTGAGCCCGAGCAGGGGTGGGTTTGGGGGGGTTTGGGGGGGGTTGGGGGGGGTTTGGGGGGGGGTCCCTGCAGCAGTGCTGCTGTCACCCCCTGCTCTGTTCCTTCCCAGAGCTCTTCTCAGTGCCGGAGCTGAGCCTGCAGGGTCCCCAGGAGCCCCCCGAGGGCAGCGCCCTGACTCTGCTCTGCTCCACCCGTGGCAACGCACTGCGGCCCCACGTCTCCCTGCAGCACCTCTTCTACCAGGATGGGCGGCTGGTGGGGGGGCCACAATCGGCCCCCCAGCACCGGGTGCCGGCGCTGCTGCCGTCCCACTCGGGGTCCTACAGCTGCCAGGTGCAGACAGAGACGGGCAGCGTGCGGAAACGCAGCGCCCCCATCACCGTCACTGTGAGAAGTGAGCGGGCAGTGGGGCAGGGAGGGGATGGGGGGGGGTCCCAGCTTCCCCCCGGGCCTGCGTGGATCCCCCCCATCCCAATCTGGGTCCCGACATCCATCCTGATTCCCTCCACCCGTTCCCAGGTTCCCCATCCGCTCCCCAACTTTTATTTCCAGTTCTCCAATTGCTTTCTCAGTCCCCGCATTCCAATCCAGGGCCATCATTGCACCCCACGTCCCCCATCATTTCCACATCCTGCATCCCTCCTGGGTCCCTCCATCCAACCCCAGGTCCCCATCCCTGCCCTGGTGCCCTGCTCCTCACCATGTCCCCTCTTCTGCTCCCCTCCTCTCCGGTCCCTTCCAATCCCATCTCCTCCATCCCATCCCATCCCACCCCACCCCACCCCACCCAAACCAACCTCCCCTCTCCCCCATCCCCTCCCCAGGGATTCCCGTGGCCGGGGTTTCCCTGCACTCCGATCCCCCCGATGCTCAGGTTCTGTTGGGTGACCGCGCGCTGCTGAGCTGTGCGGTGGCCGAGGGCTCCGGGCCGCTCTCCTTCTCCTGGCACCGGCAGAACCGCACGGGAGCGCTGGGCTCGGGGCCGCTCTACGAGCTGCGGGCGGCGCAGCTGGGGGACGACGACCGCTATCACTGCACGGCCAGCAACGGCATCAGCACGGCCAGCAGCCCGCAGCTGCGCCTCGCCGTCACACGTGAGCTCGGCCCGCTGCGCCCCCTGCCCGCACCTCTCCCACCCGGTCCCCCCGCCGCCGCCGTTTCCAACGGCCCCGCTCCCTGCCGGGCTCCGCTCAGACCCTTCGGTCCCTCCTCGCGCCCCCGGGTGCCCCCTGTCCCCCCGCCTCTTCCCAGTCTCCCCGTCCCTTCCAGATTCCCCACGTCCCACCCCAGAACCCCCCTCTGTGCCCCGCGCCCCCCATCCCTCTCCGCTTGCTTCCATCCATCCCCGGCTCCGCATCCCTGCCCCAGTGCCCAACATCTCACTGCTCCCATCCCCACCCCACCCGCGTTCCCTGTCCCACACCCCCCCACTCCACCCACATCCAATCTCTCGGTGTCCTCCATCCCTCCTGAGTCCCTCCATCTGTCCCCAGCTCCCCATCCACGCCCACATCGCCCCCAGCTCCCAAATCCCTCCTGGATCTGCAATCCCATCTCATCCCACCCCATCCCACCCCACCCCCTCCCCTCCCTCTGTCCGACCCCATGCCCTCTCAGTGCCGGTGTCCAACGCCAGCATCGCGGTGCTGGGGACGGAGGTGGGAGCAGAGCTGGAGCGGACGGCGGGCGAGGAGCTGAACCTGAGCTGCAGGGTGGGGGAGGGGACGGGGCCGGTGGGCTTCGTGTGGCTGCGGGACGGGCAGGAGCTGAGCAGGGGCCCCACGTGGCACCTGGGGGTGCTGGGGCCGCAGCACGCGGGCACCTATCAGTGCGTGGCCGCCAACAGCCTGGGGACCCGGCGCGTCTTCAAGGCCCGCAGCCCCGAGGTTCTCCTGGTGGTGACGCGGCAGGGATGGGGACGGCGGCGGGCGCAAGGTGAGGGCCGTGGGGACGCGGCCTCGGGGCTCTGCCGGCCCGGCCCGTGCCGCACCGTCCCCTCTCCGCCCCCAGTCCTGGCTGCAGGGCTCCCCGCCTCCCTCCTGGTGCTGCTGGCTGTCGCTGCTGCGCTCGGTCGGCACTTCTGGCGGCGGCGGCGCGGCGGTGAGAGCCACAAACGGGGGGCGGCCGGGGTCCGACGCACGTGGGGACAACGGCGCTCCCCCGGGGACGCTCACCGCCTCCTCTCCCCTTCCTTCGCAGCAGCCTCCAAGAGGCAGCACAGGTGTGCGCAGCACCCGGCCGAGCCCCCGTGCGCCCTCCGGCTCCGTCCCTTACCCCCGCGGTCCCTTTGCCCCCCCAGGGACCCCGCAGCCCCTCCTGGCCTTTCTTCCCCCCCCATCCTCAGCACGGAGCCCTCGGAGCCCGACTACATCAACGGTGAGCGCCAAACCTCGGGGGCAGCGCGGCGCCCGCGGCGCAGCAACGACGTTTCGTCCGGGTTTGTCCCCGCAGTGCCGCCGCGGACGCCGAGCGCCGAGGACGTGCTGTACTGCACCGTCACCATCACAGAGCGCGGGGGGGGTGAGCGGAGGGGAAGGGGCTCCTCGGCGCGTCCCCAGCTGCCACCTGGCCGCCTTCTCCTCCTCCAGGCGCGTCCCCGCGGGGTCCCTCAGCCCCCCAGGAAGCCGCTGTCACCTACACAGACCTCCGGGGGATGCAGCATCCGAGCGACAGCTACGAAAACCTCCCTCACCAATAAACGCCGGTCGTTCGTTGCTCCAAAAGCCTGGTTTTTTTACCCTAAATCTCCTCCCGAGCTGCCGCTCGCCCGCTCAGCCCCTTCCGCCCCATCGCAGAACGGCGCCGCTCCTCTCATTTCCCCCAAACCGCCCCCAGCACAGCAGGGGAGAATGGCGGGGGGCTGGGGGGGGGCATTGCTTTCACCCCCTAAAGCGGCCTTTTGGGGTTATTTGGGGTGAAAACGGCATTTTCGGTCCCCACCCGCACACAGTGCCCCCATGCGCCCCTTTGTCACCATCCCCACCCCGCTCTGATGCTGCTCCCATAGAAGCGGGGGGGGGGGGG
>NW_024884507.1:0-18136 GCF_019232065.1 Centrocercus urophasianus
AGCCTCGGGTCTCTCCTGAGGCTCTTTGCCACAAACTCCAAGTGGGAGCGTTCTCTCCAGCAGCAGTATAGAGGATGTTCTTTATACCCTGTCCTGTCTGTACTGGCCCTAGGGCCACGGCACGGTCTATCTCCTGTTTAATCTGCTCAAAAGCCTGCTGCTGCTCAGGGCCCCATGTAAACTCATTTCTCATTCGCGTCACATGATAAAGGGGGCTTACAAGGAGGCTGTAGTTTGGAACGTGCATTCTCCAAAAACCCACTGCACCCAGAAAAGATTGTCTCTCTCTTTTGCTAGTGGGTGGAGACATGGCAGTGATTTTGTTGATCACATCTGTCGGGATATGACGCTGGCCATCTTGCCACTTTATGCCTAGGAACTGAATCTCCTGGGCAGGTCCTTTCACTTTGCTTCGCTTAATAGAAAAACCAGCACTCAGAAGAATCTGGATTATTTTCTCTCCTTTCATGAAGACTTCTTCTGCTGTATCGCCCCACACAATGATGTCATCAATGTCCTGCAGGTGCTCAGGAGCACTGCCCTGTTCCAATACAGTTTGGATCAACCCATGGCAAATGGTCGGGCTGTGTTTCCACTCCTGGGGCAAACGGTTCCAGGTATACTGAATGCCCCTCCACGTGAAATCAAACTGTGGCCTACATTCTTCGGCCAAAGGAATGGAAAAGAAGGCATTAGCAATGTCAATGGTGGCATACCATTTGGCTGCTTTTGACTCCAGTTCATACTGGAGTTCTAACATGTCCGGCACAGCAGCACTCAGTGGGGGTGTGACTTCATTCAGGCCACGGTAGTCCACCGTCAGCCTCCATTCTCCACTGGCTTTACGCACTGGCCATATGGGGCTGTTAAAAGGCGAGTGAGTTTTGCTGATCACTCCCTGGCTCTCTAGTTGACGAATTAACTTATGAATGGGGAGCAAAGAATCCCTGTTGGTGCGGTACTGCCGCCTGTGCACCGTTTTTGTAGCAATCGGTACCTGTTGCTCTTTTACTCGCAGCAGCCCCACAACAGATGGATCTTCTGACAGGCCAGGCAAAACAGACAGCTGCTTAATGTTGTCTGTGTCCACAGCAGCTATTCCAAAGGCCCATCGATACCCCTTAGGATCCTTGAAATGCCCCCTTCTGAGATAATCAATACCTAGTATACATGGAGCCCCTGGGCCCGTCACAATAGGATGTTTTTGCCAGTCCTTACCAGTGAGGCTTATCTCAGCCTCCAACACAGTCAATTCTTGAGAGCCCCCGGTCACTCCAGAAATATGGATTGATTCTGTCCCTTCATGACTCGAGGGCATCAGAGTGCACTGTGCACCAGTGTCCACCAGGGCCTTATATTTCAGTGGTTCTGATGTGCCAGGCCATCGAATCCACACAGTCCAATATACTCTATTATCCCTTTCCCCCCCCTGACTGAGGGCAGGGCCCCTCTATTCATTACCTGTGGTAACTGGAGCAACTGTACTGGTGGTTGATCTGCCTTGTAATTCTTTCACCCGGGCTCGTAGTACAGGAGTAGGTTGACCGTGCCACTTCCTCATGTCTTCTCCATGGTCACATAGGTAATACCATAAGACAATTCGCGGTGTATTATCCCTTACTTGAGCCAGAGAGCGTTTGCCTCTAACAGCTGAGATTTTTGATGGTGCACGCGAGAAGCAAGGTTCATCGTCTTTAGTTAGGTGGGATCGCTTAAATCTCATCATCTCCTTCATCTCCTTCATTAGACTCTTTTGATTATCCTGATCTTCATCAAGCGTCTCTGATACTGCT
This sequence comes from Centrocercus urophasianus, assembly GCF_019232065.1. Lineage (NCBI taxonomy): Eukaryota > Metazoa > Chordata > Aves > Galliformes > Phasianidae > Centrocercus > Centrocercus urophasianus. The sequence continues at coordinate 1,794 of NW_024884507.1, forward strand.
ACGGGTTTGTCACGGTTAATCATTTGAGACATTTGCTCCCGCATTTCATTCAGTTGGTCCGTCACTTTTGAGATAGCAGCAACAGCAGCATGAATTGGGGATAGCAATTGTTCATAGTTTTGGAGCGTAAGAATTAATTCGTAGACTAAGGGTATTCTCTGTTGTTCCTTGTATCTGTGACATGCTGACATTAGTGTAGCGGCATATTTGTCCGGTGCTGTTGTCATGAGTTTCTGCCATACCTCAGGCATCATCCTCACTTTTTCAGCGTCGTGGTCTTGGTGGGGGTGGTTAGGAACAAAGTTAGGATCATACAACATTTCCACCACAGCTATTTCCCTCAAATACTGGATACCCTTTTCAACTTTATCCCTTTTTTTTCATTGCAGTCTTGTTGCCTTTGCTTCGGCAACCTCTGATTAATGTCCCGTCGTGAAGTGCTCAGACAGCCCCGGCCAAATCACACGCTTTTATGCCACCAATGGGGTGAGCGGCAAATGGCCTTTACTGCAAGCAACACACTCTTCTTATAGTTGTCCCTTATATCACAGTGCTACCAATCACCCTTGCTACGGTTATCTGTGCCCAATAGACGTGTGGCATGTCTTGTCTTGCCATGTCTCATCATGGTTTCTCATGAGTCAAGGAGCCCCCGCAGAGGCTGATGACTGTCACAGCCCCCCTTTCATGTATTCGCTATCCACGCAAGGGGCCCACACAGATTACGCCTGGTTATGCCTGATGACCTTGACAGCCCCCGCTTTACGTATTTCGTTGACTACATCTCTAACTTGCATATTTTGTTAACTACATCTCCCCCTCCATAAGCTCAAGCAAATCTTCTACAACTCGAGAGGACCCTAACCGCGTACACCCCGAAATCCCCGCATTGCGCCTATACATGCTGTTGTCCTCTCGGTTAAGCCTTTTGCCCCGTTACATCGCGATTCGCCAAATAATCCTACCCTAATGTCTTAAACCATACTTATAAATGTAATATACCTATATGCCTGTATATAATATGACTATAAGCATAAAGCATATTAATATTAGTCCTAATACAACTATAACTGAATACAGAATAGAGTTAAACAGAGTTAAACATTCCCGTCGCTTTGGTGGACCATCCCAGAAGCACTTCCCATCAGTGGTGTTCTCTGTCCTTCTTTATTCTCTCTAGGACACGATGGATCTCTTTCGTGTCATGGTGAATGGTGATCAAGGTTTTCTGCCCATTGTCTCTGTCACGTTTCAGGATTGGTGCAGGTCATCATATTGCAAAAGCTTCCTTACCAAGTTCCTTCCTTGGTAAGCCAAAGCGAGATTCATCCCACTTGGAGTAGGTGATAGGTGTTAATCACGTGTAATTAGCCTGCAAGAACTGATGTGATGTCACCGACACTTAATAATTAAAGCCACATCCTACAATACTAGTAAAGTTATAGACAGGGAGATTAGAGATAAGAGATTAGAGATTAGAGTGATTGCTGATAGCTCTAGTGGCACTATCTATGCCCAATATATACCAACATTGTCTCAGGTACCTGTTGGAATGTACCTCAAAAATGAAAAACATTTGTTCAATAACAAGGCAGGTGTCTCAGGCTTTGAGAGCATTGCTCTCACAAACCAGCTGTATGGACTTGCTTGTTCTCCAGGCCTCAATCTGGCCACCTGTCCCTGAAGGGAAACCATTCTAATGCCCACAATGTATACTGCACTGGCTTAAGCACCATGCACATCAGATTTGTTACATGAGGAAAGAGAAGGCCTGATGCTGTCAGGACTTCTAATGCATTTAAAGTGAGGGATGATTTCAATCCCCATTTCTCTGCACAATCTATCAGGTGTGTGATGCCTTTCAGATAGAGGGATACCCCTCCCGGACCTCTGTTATCATTCCCTACTGTCAGGAAGGTCTCTAGTGCTCTTCCTTCCTCTATCAGGCTAGATCTAAACTTCTCACAATCTGTTAGTGCGTCTCTCTTAACTCCCAAATGCAGATTCACCTCTCTCCTTTCGCTATCCTTTTCAGTCACAGCTGGAAGCTGCGGGCTCCGCACCCCTCTCACTGTGCCCATCTCTCTTTGATCATGCACTGACTGTTGTAGAGGCTTCTGATTGGTTGCATGCGCACTCAATCTTGTAAAAGGATGTGTAGGTCGAGTCAGTGGGTCTGAACACTGTGGCAGAGAGTGGGTCCAGAGACTATCGTTATTTCTTTCTCCATCGGGTGCAACCTGAGCAGAGGGCACCGGCCGGACGCCACCTACTCCTTCAGGTGCAGTCAGGGTGGACAGTGCTGGCCGGACAATATCATCCCAGCACCTGTAAGTTACATCGCTTCCCTTTCTCTCTCCTTCTTTTCTATCGCCACTCTAACTTTTGACCAATTCGTACCCAGACCTTTCCCGCAGTCCCCACCCCCCTGGGTGTTACTGCATTCCACCTCCTGAGAGGAGACAGCAAGTGTCCCATCCCAGCTCACCATTCCCCCTGCCCCCACAGGTGGTGTTAGGTTACTCAGAGAAGGATACAGCGGTTGTCCTGGATACGGCTGGAGAGTTTCAGCGACCTTGGATTCCTGCACTTGTGCCGTTTTGCAAGATAAAAGTGCAGACAGTTCAGCGCAGTCTTCTTCTACTTGTTTATGCGAAGCTGGAGCCGAGGGGGGGAGCAGAAGGGGGTGCCGATGGTGCGGACGAGATGTTAGTCGCCATAGCTGAGGGCATATTTGCAGTGCTCTCTTCCTCAGGGGACCTGCAAGAAAGTACGCTTCCCGCGCCGTTTCTCACGGTGTTATTAAATTCGAAGCCCATCATAACGCGTGCAGCTTCAGGAATTCTATCTTCTTCTCTCGCGGCTCGGAGAGCGCCAAGGACCAACCCACAAATTTTAAGCTCCGCAACTTTCTGCTCCTCTATCGCACACTGAGCAAGCGGGAATGTAAATGCATCCCATCTAGTGGGGTCTAAAATGCCCTGAGGGGAGGGAAGATTCCACTCCTCTTCCAGGCGAGTAAGTACAGCGGCAATGTCCTTCACAGAAGGAGCATCCTCACCGAAAAAGTCCATACAAACTTGATGCAATACCTTAATGACGGATTCCATGGTTGTCCAGGGTGATCAGCCCTCCACCTTCGACAAGCCTACCGCTGTGGGATAACTTCGCAGCTGCGCTCACAGCCCCAGGGGGATCAGTCCCTCCGGCTCTTCCACCTCCTTACCGCGGCGGGCTCCTGCGTCTGTCGCGCAACCGGCTGTCACACATTCACGACTGGGACATGGCATTATCACGTCGGGGTCACCACTTGTTGCCTTTGCTTCGGCAACCTCTGATTAATGTCCCGTCGTGAAGTGCTCAGACAGCCCCGGCCAAATCACACGCTTTTATGCCACCAATGTGGTGAGCGGCAAATGGCCTTTACTGCAAGCAACACACTCTTCTTATAGTTGTCCCTTATATCACAGTGCTACCAATCACCCTTGCTACGGTTATCTGTGCCCAATAGACGTGTGGCATGTCTTGTCTTGCCATGTCTCATCATGGTTTCTCATGAGTCAAGGAGCCCCCGCAGAGCCTGATGACTGTCACAGCCCTCCTTTCATGTATTCGCTATCCACGCAAGGGGCCCACACAGATTACGCCTGGTTATGCCTGATGACCTTGACAGCCCCCGCTTTACGTATTTCGTTGACTACATCTCTAACTTGCGTATTTTGTTAACTACACAGTCTTCAAGCCGTTTTTGAAGGGATACTTTTCCTTTACGGCTATTAACACTCGTTCCCAGAGGGTGGCAGCCTCATTCGAACATCGACTAATTCCTCTATCAATAGCTGGATCTCTGGCAATGTCACCTAGTTGGCGAGCTTCATTACCATCTAGAAACAAGCTATTGGCCCCACTGTCTGTGAGAATCCTTCTTTGCTTTTTTTTGGCTCAAAGCTTGCTTCCTGAGGTAGTTTGTTGAGGAGGCAAGTGATGGGTGCTGTGTGGCAATCAACATCGCTGTGTGGACAATTTTCCATCTTTGGAGCTGTTTGCCTTCAGAAGATAGTGCTCAGGACTGTTTACTGGCGGAAGAACTAGCCTGTGACAAATAACTCCTGTTTGCTATGGGAGGCTGGGGGATGATACCATTGTATCCTGCGAAGGCAAGATGCAAGTTGGTGCCTCCCTGCTTCCTCTAATCTGCTGGCAAGGCCAGGAAGAACAAAGGAGTTTCCTGCTGAGGCCCCAGAGCCAGAAGCTGCCACTCTGTTGCCTTTGCTTCGGCAACCTCTGAATAATGTCCCGTCATGAAGTGCTCAGACAGCCCCGGCCAAATCACACGCTTTTATGCCACCAATGTGGTGAGCGGCAAATGGCCTTTACTGCAAGCAACACACTCTTCTTATAGTTGTCCCTTATATCACAGTGCTACCAATCACCCTTGCTACGGTTATCTGTGCCCAATAGACGTGTGGCATGTCTTGTCTTGCCATGTCTCATCATGGTTTCTCATGAGTCAAGGAGCTCCCGCAGAGCCTGATGACTGTCACAGCCCCCCTTTCACGTATTCGCTATCCACGCAAGGGGCCCACACAGATTACGCCTGGTTACGCCTGGTGACCTTGACAGCCCCCGCTTTACGTATTTCATTGACTACATCTCTAACTTGCGTATTTTGTTAACTACACCACTCAAAGGAGAGCTGACTCAACCACTTTGGATTTGAGCTGTCACTCCAAAGACAGCTGACTCGAACACTCTGAAAATATTGAAAAGGGGCCATCATCACCATGGTCGTCTCTCCTCGTGCTTCGTCCTCGTTGTCAACAGAACAACTCTGCCTGACGACCCACCGCTACTGAAGATCAAAGACTGAACTATGAACCTCGCTGGATCCATGGTGGTGACTATGTCCCTCTTGCTGCCTATAAAGACTCCTTGCCTCTTCTTTTCTCTCTTTTCTATCGCCCTCCTTCCCTTCCCCCATTACCCTAATTCATAATAGCGTCCGTCCTCCCCTTCCCCATTTCCCTAATTAACATTTGTAATAAACTGGTCGGACCAACGTTTGAACCGTTGCTTCTTAATCTCACGCCGGGTATATAGATAATAAAAAAGAACCTCCTCTCCCTCCTATAAATTGGAGCGAGACACTGTCCCAACAGGGAACCAACCAGGAAACAAGAGTTTCATTCAGGCGCCATGTAAACTCCTTTCTTGAACCTTGGATTTCAGTCATCTTTAGAGGCCAGCGAGTAGTAATAGAGACTTCCTCCTCATCACTCTCTTCTGCACGTCTCTTAGTTTTCCCTTTTGCCTTTCGCGATGGTGGTGGTTCTGAGGAGGGCCCCTTGCCTGGATCTTCCTCCACTTCCTCCTCCTCTCCTCTTCTTTTCTTTTTCGTTCAAGATGCGAAGACACTCGTTTCCATTTCTTGCCCTCCACAGGAGCAACTGGTATTGTTACTGGTGTCTCCTGTGATTGATTAGATTTGACTTGGGGATTTTCCCCTTTGGCTTGAACCTCAGCTGGGAAACTCTCTCTCTCCAGAATGGTATTATATAGGGCACGGTAAGCACAAGCCAAACCCCAAATAAGTTGTACCTCCTTAGATTTATGTAAACCGCATAGTCCCTGACTCAAATACTGGCTTAGCTTCTCAGGATCCCACAGGTGTTCAAGAGTGAAATCCCATGACACTGCGGGTCCCCATGCTTCTAAGACCTTTCCTAAACCTCTCCATATTCCCTGCCAGTCATCATTCTCTGTTTTTGGAGGAGACTCCTTCCTCTTATTATTCATAATTATGAATACGATCAGAGAACTTAATGACACACACACAAACATGAGCATTAATTTAAGATTCAAAAAACGTTTGACAAACTGAGAAGAAAACCCGGAGACTGGTCTGAACATCGTGTTGTCTGTAAAATTAGCTATTCCATTTGGGATGTAGTTGTTTGCGAAATTAGCCAATCCTTCTGGGATGTAGATGGGGATCTCTATCCAAGCAGGGAGCGAAATACTGAGTATATGATAAGTCTATAGGAATAGCTTTGAGAAAAAGAGAAATTGGTTCTAGGAACTAGAGCCCAAGGCCTTGATATGGCTAGATAATATGTATATAGCAGATCTCTTTCAGATTCGCCCCTGGAACCAAGCTGGGTAGGTCTGTTCCAGGTGCTGCTAACATCCCACTCAACAGTAAAAGCATTGTGGATACATCATACTAGAGTTAAGAAGGTCCCTAGAACACAATGAGAACTGAAGTCAGCTGGACCCTTAAAATTGTGAACACAAAGACAGTAATGTGGGCTCTTGTAATTGTTAGAAATGTTGATTTGATGAGTGCAGCATTTGATGTAAATGCTTATGTATCTCTTGTGAAAAACATCATTGCATATCAGTATTGTTTGGTATGTGGGCAAGCTAAGGATTTAAACTTTTCTCTTCTTGTTGTTCTCGATGATTTTAAGGCAAGAAATCGAACTGTTGCAGGGTTTGAGCCATTGTCCTGGTGAGTGATGATCAACAAGAATGTAGATTGGATTAACTACATCTGTTATAATCAATGGAGATTTACAAATTATACAAAGAGTGCAATAAAGGGAATTGCAGAACAGTTAGATGCCACAAGTAGGATGGCCTGAGAAAATAGGATATCCTAAGATACGATACAAGGGTAATGCAAGGATAAAGGGTATGAGTAATGCTGGGTACCTGTTGTTGCACCTTCATCCCAATAACACAGCTCCGGGTGACATAACAACTAAGGCATTGCAAGGGCTTGGTACTGTTTTATATTATGCCAAACAAATGGAACAACCCAATTATATATTCTGGAAATCGTCTTTTATTAAAGCAAGCAAGTAAGCAAAACTGCGCTGAGCGGCCGGGGAGTCTGTGCTCCAGCAACGGCGTGCGCTTTCCCTTTCCAGCTGACAGTCTTTATACACTTCACTATCCAGTGTTCGTGGCTTCACAATATCTCTTGCACAGGCATGGTCCTGTTGTTAGGCAGCCGTCCTTTGTCTTGTCAGGTGGGAGGGCCTGGGATCTTTGCAATACATCCGTTCATAATCCTTACGCAGCATCTTTAAAGCTGTGTAAGTCCTGGGGTCCATACCTAAAAGTGCTGTGTTTGTTGGTGTTTCCGGATGTGTGTATTAGGAAACTGGCCCCTGCTGTTGTTACAGTTTACTAGTGATAAGCTTACAAATGATTTGATTAACAAACAACAGATTGCTCCTATTATAATTCCCCATTTTGCTTTTTCCCATTTTGTTAATCAAATCGATTAACAGCTTCCCGAGCCAACTCAAGGATAAGGGTCTCATTGACCTCCTCCTCCTCTAATGGTTCATATTGTTTTCTGATCAACATTAAATGTGCCGCTTCAAGTCTGCTTTTTACTAGGGTGATTATTTTATTAAAAATACAGGGTGCAAAGGTTAGAACTAACATCAACAAAATCAAAGGACCAGCTACTGTTGATAATAATGTGTATATATATATATATATATATATATAAAATAATGTTTTCTTTGGCTATCCAGTGTCCCAAATACTTTACTTCCTCTTCTGTAAACTGTAATTTTGACTTTGATACTTTTAGTCCTTTTAGGCCTAAAAAGTTTAATAACTTAATACTTTCTTTTCAGACTGCATCCTTGTCTGCGCTTGCCAGGAGCAAATCATCTACATATTGCACTCAGGTTACCTGGGGATCTGGTTGATAAGTGCCCAGTACCTGTTCTAGTGCTTGACCAAACAGATTAGGCGATTCGGTGAATCCTTGGGGTAACACTGTCCACCTTAACTGTTGTTTCCTGTGAGTTCGGGGATCTTCCCATTCAAAGGCAAAGTAATTCCTAGATTCCTCCTTAAGGGGGCAGGCCCAGAATGCATCTTTTAAGTCTATGACTGTATACCACTTCAGTTCTGGTGTTAATTGGCTTAATAGAGTATAAGGGTTGGCGACTACTGGGAACCGGGTGATCGTTCGCTTGTTTATTTCCCTCAAGTCATGCACTAGCCTATATGACCCATTGGATTTCTTCACTGGTAGTATAGGTGTGTTGAATGGTGACATGCAGAGTTCTAACAAGCCTCTTGCTATTAATCGCTCAATCTGTGGTTGGAGTCCCTGTCGGCCTTCCTGTGAAATAGGATACTGTTTTATCCTTACAGGGATCTCTGGGATCTTAATGGTTACTTCAAAAGGAGCAATATCCAATTTCCCCACTGAATCAGAGGTACACCACACCTCAGGATTTATCTGTTCTTCATCCTTTATTGTCAGGGTGCATAATTTTAGTCAGCTCCTTGTTTCTGAGTTCCAAATTAACTCCTAATTCAATAATCTGATCCCTTCCCAACAAATTATACTCTGCTTCAGGCACTAACAAAAAAGATCCGAAGCCATATCTACAGGGTGCTTCTATCTCTACTCCTTTGATTATTGACACTTTAAATGGTTCATCCTTGGCTCCGACTACTTGAAGTTTTTCTGAGGAAACTGAGCATGCCCAGGGCAGCTTTTGGACAGCAGATTTTCTGCCCTGGAGTCCACAAGGAACTCCATTTCCTGGCGCTGAGGACCCACTTTCAATTTTATCAAGGGCTCTGTTCCTTTAAGTGTCCCCAGCACATAAAGCCCCTGACCGCACTAATCTTCCTGGAACATATTTTTGTCCTGTATTCGCTTTCTGCAATCTCTTTTCTTGTGTCCTATTTTCTGGCAATAAAAACATTCGATTTGCCTCATATACCTAGTCACTCTCTGTATGGGAACTACTGAGTCAAGGCCTGAACCTCTGATTGATCACCTGAGGCAAGCAATGAGTCAGCCAGAGTAGCACAGGTGAAGGCAATTCACCTGTGCTGCCGGAAGGGGGGGGAGCCAGGCTCCTAGACCTATTTAAGAGCTGGCTACGAGGGGAGAAGGATTTTTTCTAGAGATTGCATCTACTGGTGTTTTGTGGGTAAGCCCTGGATAAGGATAAGTTTTCCATTTATTCTCTTGTTTCTGTTGTTTATTTTGTCTAACTCTCTCGTTTGTTTTGTGATTATGACATTCTAATGTTCTTTCATTATTCAGTTGGTGAGCCTGGCAGGCCAAATATACTAAATTTTATTTCATGACTTTTCTTTGGAATTTCTATAAATGTGTCAAGGAGAAGAACAATATTCCTCTAGAGAAAATGGTTCCAAGGCAGATCCCAGGATTTGTGGGATTCTCCTATTATGAGTTAGCTGTTATCATTGAAAAATGGTGTCCTTTATGCGTTATGGGCAATATCTCCCCATATCACGTGGCAGATTACTTTTAGGGACTTAACAAGGATGTACTGATCAGTAAAGAAAGACAGCTGCCTCCATGGTGGCATGGCCACTTGGAAGTGCCTTAAACCATGCGGAAAAAAAAAATTAATACTTTAGAAAATGAAAATCAACTTATGAAAGTCTGTATTGAAAAACTAGGGAAAGAACTTGGCGTATTAACAGAGAAGAAGCCAATTCTACTTTTTCCCAATGGCCAAGTTGCTAACGTTTCAATAAACAATGACCAGACTCCTGAATCAACAGATTTCATAGATCAGGAAAATAAAAAAAATCTAAATTATATCTTAAATATCCAATTCTGGGTATTCTGCTGACAAGTTGCAGAGGCCCCTGAAGGGAAAGGAGAGTCAAGCCTATGTGCAGAGGTAAAGGCTGTCCAACTGGCCTTAGATGTTGCTGAACGGGAGAGGTGGCCAAGGCTCTATCTTTACACTGAGTCATGGATGGTAGCAAATGCTTTATGGGGGTGGTTACAGCAGTGGGAGCAAAATAACTGGCAAAGAAGGGGTAAACCTATTTGCGCTGCTGAACTGTGGAAAGGCATTGCTGCCCGAATAAAGGATGTGGTTGTTGTATGGGATCTGCTGAGTCATTGCTTGTACCTCTGATTGATCACCTGAGGCGAGCCATGAGTCAGCCAGAGGAGCACAGGTGAAGGCAATTCACCTGCCCTGCTGGAAGGGGTGGAGCCTGGTTCCACTTCTCCTAGACCTATTTAAGAGCTGGCTACAGGGGGGAAGGGTCTTGTCCGGTGATCCTTTCTTGTGTTTTTTTTTTCTGGGTGAGTCTAGAACACGGGTAAGCTCTTCATCTTTACTGTTTTGTATTCTTTGTCTACTTTATGTAACTGTTTTGTTCTTTTTTGTGATTATGTTATCTTAATATCTGTTGATTATACACTTTGCTAGCCAGGTAGGCCGTATTTACTTAAATTTATCTCATGTTTTTTCTTTGGAAATTCTATAAATGGGTCTAGGGGGAGAATAATACTTATCTAGAGAAAATGATTCCAGGGCAGATTCCAGGATTTGTGGTATCCCCCTGTTATGAGTGTATAACCAAGATGTTATAATTTTGTATAACCAAGATGTTGTAATTACAATATAATCAAGAGAGTAAGGCAAACAGACAATCACAAAAGAGAATAAGTGGAAGAGCTTACCCTTGGGTTGAGCTCACCAGAAGATACCAAAAGAGGAGATCTCCAGAAGAGATCCTTCCCCTCTGGTAGCCAGCTCTTAAATAGGTCCAGGAGGGGTGGAGCCAGGCTCCACCCCTTCCGGCAGCACAGGTGAATTGCCTTCACCTGTGCTCCTCTGGCTGACTCAAGGCTCACCTCAGGTGATTAATCAGAGGTTCAGGCTGTGACTCAGCAGTTCCCATACATATGAGCTAGCATTTATCATTGATAAAGGGGGTCTCTTAAACGTTATGTGCAATATCTCCCCGTATCGCATGGTGGATTGCTTTCTAGGACTTAGCAAGGTTGTGCTCATCACTAAAGAAAAACAACTGGTTGTCTCCACAGTAGCATGGCCACTATTAAGTGCCTTAAATCATGCGGATATAAGAAATAATACTTCAGAAAATAAAAAAAAAACAAGTTTTGAAAGACTGTATTGAGAAACTAGAGCTAGAACTTAATGTATTAACAGGGAAAAAGCCAATTCTACATCTTCCCGTAGGCCAAGTTCGTAACATTTCAGTAGACGATCACCAGACTACTGAATCAACCGACTCCGTTGAACAGGAGTATAAAAACTCCAAATTAGCTCTTGAATATCCTATTCTGACTGATCTACTCTAAGTCTGTCCTGTCATAACCCAGAAAACAAAAAAAGTGCAGGACTAACTAGCAGGGTTGCCGCCTGATCAGTGGCCCCCTGCCCGGATTCATTTACATTTAATGGCCCGGCCATACACGGTAACAAAAATGATGGATTTAGTACAGCGATTTCGGCTGATGCCTAGAGAAAGTGTGCTGGCTTGGTTATTAAGACTGTGGGATTCTGGGGCAGAAAGTGTCTTGGTGAATGGCCCAGGAATAGCCAAGTTGGCCGCCACGACTGTCCATCCTGCTCTCAGGCGGAGGTTATATGTGGGTGATCAATACCTTGATGAAAACCTTTTGTAGAATCACCAAGGTTGGAAAAGACCTAAAAGATCATCCAGTCCAACCGTTCACCTATTACCAATAGCTCCTACTGAACTATGTCTCTCAACACAACATCCAGTCTTTCCTTGAAAACCCCCAGGGTCGGTGACTCCACCACCTCCCTGGGCGTCCATTCCAGTGCCTGACCACCCTTTCTGAAAAGTAATACTTTGTAATGTCCAGCCTGAATCTCCCTTGCCGTAGCTTGAAACCATTCCCTCTGGTCCTATCACTAATGGCAAGAGAGAAGGGGCCGACCCCCAGCTCACTACAACCTCCCTTCAGGAAGTTATAGAGAGCAATGAGGTCTCCCTTGAGCCTCCTGTTCTCCAGGCTGAGCATTCTATAATAGAATGGTTAATGGTGGCCTGCCGTATGTTATGGCCAAGTAAATCGGACGTACCTTTACATACAGGTGTGTGGTCCTCCATGGAGGACCTCCAGAAATATATCTGTGAACTGGGTGTAAGAGAGGCTATCTATGAAGACACATTTGATGGCCCTGGTATGGTCAAATTTTCAGCAGGGATGAGAGATTTAATTTTAGAGCAAGCCCTCTCCCATCTTTATGCTATCCTAGTCTCTATATTAAATCCCCTGGTGGCCACAGAAGTCGTAGTCCAGTAGGCTGCCCAGTTAGGGGCCAACTTGGGAGGAACAGAACGGCTGCGGACTAGGCGCATTATTCGCCTGTTGGAAGAAGCAGAGGTTTTGCCAGTAAGTAAAACCAAAATGCCGGCTACTCGAGCTCCTTGATCGAGACCGATAAGGGTATCCTGAAAACAAATGTTTAATGATTTAATTCGGGCTGGGGTCCAATTGGCTAAGATTGACCGCCAGCCCAACCATGTCCTTCTCCAGCTCTGGAGACAACTAAAGGACAATCAAAAATTCCAGAACTACCCTAAGAAATCAAGGGTGAGGGTTATAGAGAGGGTACCAACAACAACATGGAACCTAGAAGGTTTCATTGTTCTAAATAGGAACAAAAAAAGCTGCCTCAGGTGTCTCAGGCCGCAATGGCTGAGCCACCAGAAGCAGAAGAATTGGCCCTAGCACAATTCATGTAGTGACAAGGGATGTTAGTCCCCCTAGGGCCTCCTGATGGGACCGGAGGCCCTATGTAGAATTAACAATTTATTGGTCCCAAAAATATATTCAGAGTTATGGCATTAGTAGACACCAGAGTAGAAACATCAATTATCTACGCAGATCCGGGGGAATTTGATGGGGACAGAGTTTTCCTGTCACCCAAACATGGTTGAAATTGGGGGTTGGGCGTCTCCCACCCCGGGAGTACAAGGTATCTATTGCCCCAGTCCAAGAATACATCCTGGGCATAGATATTCTATGGGGTCTGGCTCTCCAGAAAACCGTGGGAGAGTTCAGACTTCGACAGAGATGTATCAGTATCTGGGTGGGGCAGGCAATATTAGGAGGCCATGCGAAACATGGGCCTATTTGCCTGCTGAAACTGTGCCGGTACGTCAGACAGTATAGTCTCCCAGGTGGGCAAGATGAAATATCGAGAACAGTGCAGGAATTAGAAAAAGTGGGTGCACACAGTGGGTGCACCTGCACACAGCCCGTATAACTCCCCATGTGGCCTGTGCGTAAGTCGGATGGCACATGGAGAATGACAGTAGATTACAGAGAATTAAATAAGGTCATGCAGCCGTACCCAATATTGCCTCCCTAATGGACACATTGAGTAGGGAGATAAAAACCTATCCTTGTGTCCTAGATCTAGCAAATGCATTCTTCAGTATCCCAATTGCTGAGGAATTGCAAGATGAGTTTGCGTTTACCTGGGGAGGCAGGCAGTGGACCTTTCAGGTCCTGCCACAGGGGTACGTGCTTTTACCAACGTATTGTCACAATCTAGTGGCGCGTGACCTGGCTGATTGGAGAAAACCTGATGAGGTTAACCTATATCATTATATTGATGATCTCCTGTTGACATCCGACTCACTGGAGGCAGTAGGACAGGCAGCGGATTCATTAACCGCCTATTTACAACAGAGGGGATGGGCTATAAATCCCCAAAAGGTGCAAGGTCCTGGCCTGTCCGTAAAATTCCTGGGGGTGGTTTGGTCAGGAAAGACCAAAGTGCTACCCAGTGCTGTCATAGATAAGGTTCAGGCGTTCCCAGTCCCTACAACATCAAAGCAGCTGCCAGAGTTTCTAGGTATATTGGGTTATTGGCGTTCCTTTATACCTCACCTAGCGCAGCTGCTAAGACCACTGTACAGACTCACAAAAAAGGGGCAGCTATGGGACTGGGGGAAAACCGAACAGGATGCTTTCCAACAAGCGAAACTGGCAGTTAAACAAGCTCAGGCATTGGGTATATTCGATCCTCCCCTCCCAGCCGAGTTGGACGTTCGTGTTGCTCAAGACGGCTTCGGTTGGGGCCTGTGGCAACGCCAGAGTTCTGTTTGGACCCCCATTGGTTTCTGGTCTCAGGTTTGGCACGGAGCAGAAGAAAGATACAGTATGATTGACAAACAGTTATTGGCTGCCTATTTGGATTTACAGGACTGTAAGTGTCTACCATGTTTCTGGTCATCAGCCCATACAGTTGCTGGGCATCAATGAAGACGACACGCTGGCCTGAGTTTGACGGATTGAGATTTCACTATCTGATAACATCGCCCGCTAGTTACATCAGAAGCTACGGCATGCTGGACAAAAGACAATGTGGGCAGCTGCTAAAGCATGGGGACTGCCCATACAACTCTGATATCGTCCAGGCATGCCAGGATTGCGACGCTTGCTCCGAGATGAGACCGAGATGGTTGCCCGAAACAACAGCCCATCTTGATAGAGGACACAACACTCTCCAGCGATGGCAGGTCAATCACATCGGGCCCCTTCCTTGCTGTGAAGGGGCGAGATACGCCCTGCCTGTGTCGACCCTGCAAGTGGGCTACTGCAGGCCTATCCAGTACCGAGAACAAACCAGGCATATACCATCAAGGCTCTCATTAAACTGATGTCTGCCTCTGGGATACCAAATCATCGAGAGTGACCAAGGGACCTGCCGTAAAATCCTACGGGGGCAGACTTCATTGAATGTTATAACGGTGTTCTTAAGGCTGCCCGGAAGACAGTCTCCCAGTCCCTGCAGGGGTGAACAAAAAGACTTTTTGAAACCCTGTGGGACCTGAATGAAAGATCTCGAGACAGCAGACCCAGTGCCCTGAGAATGTTGCAGGCGACATGGGCCACCCCGCTTAGGATCCAGATTACGAGCACTGATAATCAGGTAAGACACCAGGTTGGTAACGAAAATAATCTTCTGCTCCCTGCCCCTGAGAATTTAGACCCGGGTACCCACAAAATGGCCCTGTGTCAACGGTTTAAGGGCTGGTTCGACTCTGTTCCATGACGAGCGGGGTGGAGCGATCTGCAGATCCACGCCTCTGGAAGAAAGGAATCAAGGGACCCCAAAATAATTAAAAACAGTGGCGCTAATCTGAGGAGAAACAAACTAATTTATGAAGTATATTATCGGAATGCAAGGTAACACACTATAATACAATATAATCAGAATTGAAGCTAATAAATCAAATATAATGAGAGAGAGAGAGAGAGAGAGAGAGAATGTCCGAAAGGGTGGATAGGCCTCACCACAATGCTGAGGTGAGAGGTGCAGTCCAGTTGAGCAGCAGGGAGACGGGAGTAGCGCCCATGATGAAGGGCAGGCGAGAAAGAGCACATCAGGTGACCTTGCCAGGAGTTGAACCTCCTCTCCCTGACCGCAAGGTC
The DNA here is from genome assembly GCF_019232065.1 of Centrocercus urophasianus. NCBI lineage: Eukaryota > Metazoa > Chordata > Aves > Galliformes > Phasianidae > Centrocercus > Centrocercus urophasianus. The sequence goes on from NW_024884507.1 coordinate 17,059, forward strand.
CCCTGGGGAATGTAGTTCTTCTCTTCAGGGCAGGTACCCAGGACTTGAGCATTGACAGTTGAAGTCGCAGAGCCCACGTGATGTTATGATGTGGAATACCGAAAACCAAAAATCACAAAACCATGACATTCCACCTCTTGTTCTGCATCACTACATCATGCTTAATATGTATACAAACAATAATTACCAAACATTAAACACATGTACGCAGAAACGTGTATATATAAAAGGAATTACTGACTGTGCTCCCCCAACATCAAATTCCCTTGTGGTACACACTGAACATTGCTGTTTCTCTGCATCACCCTTCAAGTGGACCCAGGTCCCTGGGCAAAAACAGTTCCACAAAGAGTTTTGCCCTTCTCTGAGCTGGGAAAGCCCAAACTGCTTTTCCCAGCATGTTCTTTACAGGTACTACAGGGACCTTATCTCCCTTGACAGTATGTAGGCAGCTAGCAGGACCATCGCGGTTGATTGATCCTCTGGTATTGACTACCCAGGTGGCATCTGCCAAATGCTTCTCCCAATGTTTACGTGTTCCGCTACACATTGCTTTCAACATGGTTTTTAGCAAACCATTGTATCGTTCAATTTTACGAGAAGCTGGTGCATGATAGGGAATATGATAAATCCACTCAGTGCCATGATCTTTGGCCCAAGGATTTACAAGAGAATTTTTGAAATGAGTCCCGTTATCTGACTCAATTCTTTCCGGGGTGCCATGTCGCCACAGGACTTGTTTCTCGAGACCCAGTATGGTGTTTCAGGCGGTAGCATGGGGTACTGCATGTGTTTCAAGCCACCCGGTGACTGCCTCCACCATAGTAAGCACATAATGCTTACCATTGCGAGATCGTGGCAAAGTGATATAATCAACCTGCCATGCCTCCCCATATTTGTACTTTTCCCATCGCCCTTCCTCCCTCAGAGGTTTCATCCTCTTGGCTTGTTTGATGATGGCACATGTTTCGCAGTTATGAATAACCTGTGCAATGGCATCCATAGTTAAGTCCACCCCTCGGTCTCTAGCCCATTTGTATGTTGCATCTCTCCCTTGATGACCTGAGGTCTCATGGGC
>NW_024884508.1:0-12928 GCF_019232065.1 Centrocercus urophasianus
GGACATTTTAGATCCTGATAAATGGGATCAGTTTACTTCCACGCTTGCGCAACGAGAGATGGGGGAACAAAAAGCGGCAGAGCTAAAAATCTGGGGGTTAATTCTTGGGGTTCTTAAAGCCCCTAGTCAGGAAGGTAAAACCACACAGGCTGCGCATGCTATGATGGGGTTTGGATCCACTAACACCGTGAGAAATGGTAAAAGCGTATTTTCTTGCAGATCCCCTGAGAAAGAGAGCACCGCAAATATGTCTCCAACTATGGCGCCTAACCCCTCGGCTCCTGTCTCACCCTCGCCTTCGGACCCCCCTTCGGCTCCCGCCTCGGCTCCAGCTTCAGATAAACAACCAGAGGACAGCACTGAATTGCCTGCGCCTTTATCGTTCAACACCGCTGAAGTGCAGGAACTCAAGGTCGTTGAAGCCCCTCCACCGTATCCACGACAACCGCTGTATCCTTCTGTGTGTAATCTAACATCACCTGCGGGGGCAGAGAACAGTACGCCTGTCTCCCATCCGAAGGAGATGGAACGCAAACCCCAGGGGGGCGGGAGCTACGGGAAAGGTCTGGGTACAGATTGGTCAAAAGTTAGAGAGGAGATGGAAGACAGAGGCTTAGACATATCTGCATTTGCAGTAGTAGCTGGGGAAGAGGGACCCACATGGATTCCCCTCGACCCAAAAGGAGTGGCCCGGCTAGTGGAGGCTGTTGAGAAAAAAGGTTTGAGGTCACCATTAACACTGAATACATTAGAAGCCCTTACAGCCCCAGGGCCTTTGCTACCCTATGATATAGAGAGCCTTATGCGCATTGTGCTTAAGCCAGTGCAATTTAAAGTTTGGAAGGAGGAATGGACTAAACAACTGAAAACAATAGTAGCAGCAGCCGAGAACGACCCTAGACATCCCGTTCACGTTCACGGCACGAATTCGCAAAGACTGACAGGTACGGCTGCTGGAATGCTTACCCCCCACGGTCAAGTTGCGCACTTACTCCCAGGGGAGTTGATTGCTTGTCATGGTTTTATGATTTTTGGTCATCAGTATTCCACACCATAACATCATGTAATGCACTGGGGGTGGGGTTTGATATCTGTCGAATGTTCGTCCCTCGGAGAAGAACTACATTTCCCCAGGAGACTTTGCGGTCAGCAAGGGGATATAACTCCAAGCAAGGTCACCTGATGCTTCTTCTTCGCCTGCTCTTCGCTGTCTGCGCTTCGCTATCTGCGCTTCGCCACCTGCGCTTCGCCGCCTGCGCTTCGCCATCTGCACTTCGCCGTCTGTACTTCAGTCACTCAACTGGACTGCACTTCTCACCCCAGCATTGTGGTGAGGTCTATACAATTCAATGTCAACGGTTTACGGGCTGGTTCGGCCCGGTTCCGTGACGAGCGGGGCGGAGGGATCCGCAGATCCACGCCTCCGGAAAAAAGGAAACAGGGGACCCCAAAATAATTAAAACAATGGCAACGATCTGAGGAGAAACAAACTAATTTACTAAGTATATTATTGGAATGCAAGATAACACACTATAATACAATATAATCAGAATTGAAGCTAATAAATCAAATATAATGAGAGAGAGAATGTCCGAAAGGTGGATAGGCCTCTCCACAACGCTGAGGTGAGATGCGCAGTCCAGCTGAGCTGCAGGGAGACGGGAGCAGTGTCCACGACGAAGGGCAGATGAAAAAAGAGCGCATCAGGTGACCTTGCCAGGAGTTAAACCTCCTCTCCCTGACCGCAAAGTCCCCTGGGGAATGTAGTTCTTCTTCTCTTCAGGGCAGGTACCCAGGACTTGAGCATTGACAGTTAAAGTCCCAGTGCCCCACATGATGTTATGATGTGGAATACTGAAAGCCAAAAATCACAAAACCATGACACTCTCTCTCTCTCTCATTGTATTTTACTAATACTATATTGAGTAAAATCATTTGTTCCACCTCAGATCAGTGCTGTTGTTTTCAAGTATTTTGGGGTCCCCTGCTTCCCCTTTCCCAGAGGCTCGGATCCGCAGATTCCTCCGCCCTGCTGGTCACGGAACTGGGCCAGACCAGCCCATAAACCGTTGACATTTTTGGTGGAGAATGCGGGCTGCAGTTGCTTTCTAGCTGTTTAGACTCTCTGCTCTCGGAGAGTTCCGTTGGGAAAGCTTATCTGTTTCACCGCTACTCTCTGAAAACGTGACCTTGAAAACTCCAGGCGGACTGCCAGTATCGTAGGATATTTGTAAACCCTGAGCTTTACTATCTTGCCTCTGTAAAAAAAAAAAAAAAAAAAAAAAATGCTTTCTGTAGTGAAACTTACTCTTAAAGGGCTGCATGCTGCTGCCTCTTCTTTCCTAATGCTCAAAACATACTGGGCATTAATTAAGCTTGCCACTTTGCTCTATGGAGCAATCGGCATATACAATCAATTGAAAACATGGGTGGAAATATGGACCTGGCACGTTCGTACAATGTGGCTTACAATTCCGGAGACAGCTGCCAATTTTACAGGACTGGGATTTCTTAAGGTTTCCAGTCTCACCTTTCAGCCTGTAATGCAGTTTTTGAATGAACACCTAGTCGCATTACTAATCTCCCTGAATGTATTGCTCATCATTTCGCTCAGTATTAGTATTTATTATATTTTGAGGATGCCCTCCCCAAAACCAGAGAATACTGAGTGGCAGGGAGTGTGGAGAGGTCTGAGAAAGACTTTAGACAAATGGAAATCTTCAGTCTCATGGAACTTTACTCCAGAACACCTGAAAGACCCTGAGAGTCTAAACAGCTATTTAAGGCAGGAATGTTGCGGCTTGGGCAGTTCTGAGGAGGCACATATGATTTGGGGCCTGGCTAATGCTTATCGGGCCTTATTCAATACTATCCTGGAGAGAGAGAGAGCTTCTGAAATTGAAAGGGAGAGTCTCAGGGAAACAGTTCAAAATGAGCAAGAGAGTCTCCTGCTCCAGAGGAAAAACCTCCGATCTGAGAGAGATGCCCTCCGAATTGAAAGAGACTCCCTGCAATCCAAACTCGACAATCTTCAATCTCAACAACACACCCTCCGATCTGAGCTAGATACTGTCATAATCGAACAAAACAAGCTCCAAGCTGAACTGGAGGATGAGAGCAACCTGATCAACCACAAGAGGCACCACAATCGATGTCAGTTGCCCCTGTAAGAGGACGGAAAACAAAGCGAATCTCGACTCAGTTGGAAGAGAAGAAAGAGGAGGAAAGAGGTCCAGAGGAGTGGCTCCGAGGTCCAAGAGAAGCACCTCTGAGTCCAGGAGAGGGGCCCTCAGTAAGACCACGGTCACCAACACCTACAAGGGCAAGAAGTCCTGGAAGAGCAAGAGGTGAGCAAGATATTGTTACCTTTGTGGATCGATCTCTGAAAATGAATGAAATTTGAAGTCTGAGAAAAGACTTCTCACGCCACCCAAATGAGCCTATTGCTACTTGGTTACTTCGATGCTGGGACAATGGGGCCAACAGTGTGTGGCTAGATAGTAGAGAAGCTCGTCAACTGGGTGGCATTGCTAGGGACTCAGCCATTGACAGAGGCATTGGTACATGCCAGAACCAGGCCTTCACCCTCTGGAAGAGGATGTTGTTAGCTGTAAAAGAAAGATACCCCTTCAAAGACGATCTGATGCCCAAGAAGAAGAAATGGGCTGATATGGAAGAAGGCATCCATTATTTGAGACAATGAGCTGTGGTGGAAACACTACATAGCCCCGATTTCATTCCTGATGAGCCAGACCAAGAGCATGATCCTGAGAGAGCCAGGTGTACACCAAATATGTGGCGTACATTCACAAAGACTGCACCAGAAAGGTACGCCAGTACATTTGCAGCAATGTATGGCAGAGGGGAAAGAAGACCCCTTATAAATGAGTTGGTTAATAAACTTCAAGACTTGGAGTTACATTTAAGCCCTCTATGAGCTTGTGTTTCAGCCACTGAAAAAGCAGCTGAAAAGCTGGACAGAATGGAGAACAAACAAGAAGATATAATAGATAAACTATCAATTGTGCCTGATGCCAATGAATACATGGTGGTAACAGATACATCCAATGAGGAAAAGAATTCCCAAAACAGCCTACTTGAGGGGCTAGCCAACTTGATTTCCTCCCAGTCAGTGTCATCCAACGTCTCAGCTATCAAAAGAAGACGTTCTCCTGCTCGAGCAAGTGACAACAGTAAGACCACGTCACGTTTTGCCTTGTGGCATTACCTATGCGACCATGGAGAAGATATGAAGAAGTGGCATAAGCAACCTACTCCAGCACTTCAAGCACGGGTAAAAGAATTACGAGACAAATCAACCACCAAGGTGAACTTCTCCAGAAAGGTGATTGCTCCAGTTGCTGCAGACAACAGAAGTAACAAATAGAGGGGCCCTGCCCCCAGCCAGGGGGGGGAAAGGGATAATAGAGTTTATTGGACTGTGTGGATTAGATGGCCTGGTACATCAGAACCACAGAAATATAAGGCCCTGGTGTACACAGGTGCACAGTGCACTCTAATGCCCTCGAGTCACCAAGGGACAAAATCACTTTATATTCATGGGGTGACAGGAGGTTCCCAAGAGCTGACTATGTTGGAGGCCGAAACCAGCCTCACGGGTAAAGACTGGCAAAAGCACCCTATTGTGACTGGTCCAGGGGCTCCATGTATACTTGGTACTGATTACCTCAGAAGGGGATATTTTAAGGATCCCAAAGGGTATCGATGGGCCTTTGGAATAGCTGCTGTAGACACAGAAGGTGTTAAGCAGTTGTCTGTTTTGCCTGGCCTATCAGAAGATCCGTCTGTTGTGGGGTTGCTACGAGTGGAAGAGCAACAGGTACCGATAGCTACAAAAACGGTGCACAGACGGCAGTACCACACCAACAGGGATTCCTTGCTCCCCATTCACAAGTTAATTCGTCAACTAGAGAGCCAGGGAGTGATCAGCAAAACTCACTCACGTTTTAGCAGTCCCATATGGCCAGTGCGTAAAGCCAGTGGAGAATGGAGGCTGACGGTGGACTACCGTGGCCTGAATAAAGTCACACCCCCACTGAGTGCTGCTGTGCCGGACATGTTAGAACTCCAGTATGAACTGGAGTCAAAAGCAGCTAAGTGGTATGCCACCACTGACATTGCTAACGCCTTTTTCTCCATTCCTTTGGCCAAAGAATCTAGGCCACAGTTTGCTTTCACATGGAGGGGCATTCAGTATACCTGGAACCGTTTGCCCCAGGGGTGGAAACATAGTCCAACCATTTGTCATGGGTTGATCCAAGCTGCACTGGAACAGGGAGGTGCTCCTGAGCACTTACACTACACTGATGACATCATTGTGTGGGGCAACACAGCAAAGGAAGTTTTTGAGAAAGGAGAGCAAATAATCCAGATCCTTCTCCGTGCTGGTTTTGCTATTAAGCGAAGCAAAGTGAAAGGACCTGCCCAGGAAATTCAGTTCCTAGGCATAAAGTGGCAAGATGGCTGTCGTCACATCCCGACAGATGTGATCGACAAAAGCACTGCCATGTCTTCCCCCACTAATAAGAAAGAGACACAATCGTTTCTGGGCATAGTGGGTTTTTGGAGAATGCATGTTCCAAACTACAGCCTCATTGTAAGCCCCCTTTATCAGGTGACACGGAAGAAGAATGATTTTGTGTGGGGTCCTGAGCAGCAGCAGGCTTTTGAGCAGATTAAACAGGAGATAGCCCGTGCCGTGGCCCTGCGGCCAGTACGGACGGGACAGGGCATAAAGAACATCCTCTATACTGCTGCTGGAGAGAACGGTCCCACTTGGAGTTTGTGGCAAAGAGCCTCAGGAGAGACCCGAGGCCAGCCCCTGGGATTCTGGAGTCGAGCCTACAGGGAGTCGGAAGAGGGCTACACTCCAACTGAAAAGGAGATCTTAGCTGCGTATGAGGGGGTTCGGGCTGCTTCCGAAGTAGTCGGTACTGAAACACAGCTCCTTCTGGCACCTCGACTTCCAGTGTTGAACTGGATGTTCAAGGGAAAGGTTCCTTCCACCCATCATGCTACTGATGCCACTTGGAGTAAGTGGATTGCACTGATTACACAACGAGCACGGATGGGGAACCTCAGCTGTCCAGGAGTCCTAGAGGTCATCACGGACTGGCCTGAAGGTAAAAAGTTTGGAACACCACCAGGAGAAGAGGTATCTCGTGCTAAAGAGGCCCCACCATACAATGAACTACCAGAGAATGAAAAGAAATATGCCCTATTCACAGATGGATCGTGTCGTATTGTGGGAAAGCATCGCAGAGGGAAAGCTGCTGTGTGGAGCCCCACACAACAAGTTGCAGAGGCCACAGAAGGGAAAGGAGAATCAAGCCAATTTGCAGAGGTAAAGGCTGTCCAACTGGCCTTAGATGTTGCTGAACGGGAGAGGTGGCCAATGCTCTATCTTTACACTGATTCATGGATGGTAGCAAATGCCTTATGGGGGTGGTTACAGCAGTGGGAGCAAAAAAATTGGCAAAGAAAGGGCAAGCCTATTTGGGCTGCTGACCTACGGAAAGATATTGCTACCCGAACAAAAAATATGGTTATAAAGGTGCGTCATGTAGATGCTCATGTGCCCAAGAGTAGAGCTACAGAAGATCAGCGAAATAACCATCAGGTAGACCAAGCTGCCAGAATTGAGGTGGCTCAAATAGACCTGAACTGGCAGAACAAGGGTGAGTTATTTCTGGCTCGGTGGGCCCATGAGACCTCAGGTCATCAAGGGAGAGACGCAACATATAAGTGGGCCAGAGACCGAGGGGTGGACTTAACTATCGATGCCATTGCACAGGTTATTCATAACTGTGAAACGTGTGCCACAATTAAACAAGCCAAGAGGATGAAAGCTCTCTGGGAGGAAGGGCGATGGCAAAAGCACAAATATGGGGAGGCATGGCAGGTTGATTATATCACCTTGCCACTATCTCGCAATGGTAAGCATAATGTGCTCACCATGGTGGAGGCAACAACCGGGTGGCTCGAAACATATGCAGTACCCCATGCTACCGCCCGAAACACCATACTGGGTCTCGAGAAACAAGTCCTGTGGCGACATGGCACCCCGGAAAGGATTGAGTCAGATAATGGGACTCATTTCAAAAATTCTCTTGTAAATACTTGGGCAGAGAACATGGCATTGAGTGGATTTATCATATTCCCTATCATGCACCAGCCTCTGGTTAGATCGAACGCTACAACGGATTGTTAAAAACCACGTTGAAAGCACTGGGTGGCGGAATATTTAAACACTGGGAGAAGCATTTGGCAGAAGCCACCTGGCTGATTAACGCCAGAGGATCAATCAGTCGAGATGGTCCCACCCAATCCAGCCCCCTACATATTGTAGAGGGAGATAAGGTCCCTGTAGTACATGTAAAGAACACGTTAGGAAAAGCAGTTTGGGTTTTTCCTGCTTCTGGGAAGGGCAAACCTCTTCGCGGAACTGTCTTTGCCCAGGGACCTGGGTCCACCTGGTGGGTGATGCAGAAAAACGGGGATGTTCAGTGTGTACCACAAGGGAATTTGATGTTGGGGGAGTGCAGTCTGTAATCCCATGTGTTAAGCATGATGTAGTGATGTAGAATAAGGGGTGGAATGTCATGGTTTTATGATTTTTGGTCATCAGTATTCCACACCATAACATCGCGTAATGCACTGGGGGTGGGGTTTGATATCTGCCGAATGTTCGTCCGTCAGAGAAGAACTACATTTCCCCAGGAGGCTTTGCGGTCAGCAAGGAGATATAACTCCATGCAAGGTCACCTGATGCTTCTTCTTCGCCTGCTCTTCGCTGTCTGCGCTTCGCTATCTGCGCTTCGCCATCTGCACTTCGCCGTCTGTACTTCAGTCACTCAACTGGACTGCACTTCTCACCCCAGCATTGTGGTGAGGTCTATACAATTCAAACAGACTCTCTCTCTCTCTCTCTCATTGTATTTTACTAATACTATATTTAGTAAAATCATTTGTTCCACCTCAGATCAGTGCTGTTGTTTTCAAGTATTTTGTGGTCCCCTGCTTCCCCTTTCCCAGAGGCTCGGGTCTGCAGATTCCTCCGCCCTGCTGGTCAAGGAACTGGGCCGGACCAGCCCATAAACCGTTGACATTGCTACATCAGACTCAGCACTCACTGCATTTAGGATATTTGCCTGAAGTGCTGAACCCCCCACCCCCTGGACAGACATTGTCCAAGGGTCGACGGAATCCTTCCAGGATTTCGCAGATAGATTAATAAAGGCAGTAGAGGCATCAGACCTGCCGAGAGCAGTCCACACTCCAGTGATCTTAGATTGTTTACAACAAAGATGCCTCAGTGACATAAGGACACTGCTGCGCGCTGCCCCTGAAAAGTTTCAAACCCCAGGGGAAGCTATTAAATATGTTATGGACAAACAACGGACTACCCCAGTAACTAACGAGGGGTTAGCCTCGGTTGTTGTTAATGCAATGACAGCAATGGATCAGCGTCGATCTGCTGGCCCTTGCTATCGGTGCAGGCAATATGGCCATATAAGAGCTCAGTGCAGAAATTCAGATGAAGATGATCTAAACGAAAGAGAGGTTGTGTGTCAATTATGCGATAGAAGAGGACACACTGCTCGGCAGTGTAGGAACCGTAGGGTACAGCCACAGGGAAATGATTTGGGGAGGGTGCCTCAGGCCTAGGGCCCCTCCCAGGCTTGTCAGGATGGGCCGACGGCACCAATGATGCAAACGCCTCCGCCTCTGGCCAGCCCATCAGTTGGGCAGACTCCACCCTGACTGCCCAACCCTCCGGTCCTGCCAGCGCCGCCTCTCAAATTTCTCACCCGCCCATCGTGGGATTGACACTGGATTGTCAAGACCGCCCTCTCATTAGGGCTTTACTCTCCTATGCTGGAAACCTTGCACCTGATTTTGCAGGCCCAAGGTCTATTCAAATTACAGCCCTAGTCGACTCAGGAGCTGATGTTACTATAATATCAAATAAAGATTGGACCATTAGCTGGCCGTTAGGATCGACCCAAGTGATTAAAGGAATAGGGGTGTAAGAGACTATTCTGTTAACTTCTGTGTCTCAAAGCTTGCTGGGGGCACAGATGGACTTGTTCAAGTCCAGACAAGTCCCGAGCAAGGACCGTGAAAACCTTTGTCTGGGGGAACGCAGATGGACAAGGCCAGGGGCAACGAGAGCGAGATGAACTGCAGCTAAATAGCTGTGAAGTGCTCCTTTGTGTGGACCTATCTCCGGATGATGGCCATCTCAGGGGGTACTCAATGACTCTTGCTCAAGGCCCATCCTTGTCACGTAGGCAGGAGAATAAGGAGGATAAAAGAGGAACTGAAAACCATGAGGATAGGTTTCTGACAACAGATTCCTCATGAAGAAGAACAGGGGTTTCTGACAGCAGATTCCTCATGAAGAAGAACAGAGGTTTCTGACAACAGATTGCTCATGAAGAAGAACAGGGGTTTCTGACAGCAGATTCCTCATGAAGAAGAGAGAGAGGAATTCCTGAAGATAGAAGGATTCCTGAAGATTGAGGGGATTCCTGCATACTGTTGAACTCTCCTGAGCCTGCTGCCTGACCGCTGTTCCTGCTTCAAGAATTGGCTCCTCGACTTCCTCGTCTACCTGCCTGCTGCCCAGGGCCGGCCACGCTGCTGCTCCCCGTCTTCTGCTGCGTTCTGCCCGGGACCTTCAAACACCGTGCAACGGGACCGCTGCTGGATCCTGCTGGTGACTATCCCCGCTTTACGCAACTCCTGCTTCTTTTCCATCTTTTCTGTCGCCCTCCTTCCCTTCCCCGTCTCCCTGATTAGGTCTTAGTAATAAACTGGATGCAACAACATATGAACCGTTGTTTCTTAATCTCACACCGGGTATACAGATATTAAAGAACCTCATCTCCCTCCTATAAATTGGAGCGAGACAAGGGGGAGCCATACCAACAGGAAAGTCAGGAGGAGAAATAGAGGTCATAGCAGCCAATCAGGATGGTTCATTAGAAAAACCTGTCTTGCTCATCCCGCTTATAGCTGATGTCCCGGGAACACTCTTGGCAAAGACTTCTTGACAAAATTGGGAGTACGTATTACAAATTTATGTAAGGGCCACTGTCTACCAGTTATCTGTTGCTTATGCTATTCCCTTGCGCTGGAAACAGGATGTTCATCCCGTTTGGGTGGATCAGTGGCCCGTTTCAGTTAAAAAGCTTACAGCACTTAGACAACTAGTTACTAGAGAACTCCAGTTAGGACACATTGAACCCTCACTTAGCCAGTGGAATACTCCGATTTTTGTCATTAAGAAACGTTCAGGCGCCTTTCGCCTGTTGCATGACCTGAGTGTCGTTAATGCTCAGCTCGTCCCTTTTGGCTCAGTTCAACAAGGAGGTCCTATCTTGTCAGCTATCCCACGAGGGTGGCCAATGGTAGTTATTGATTTAAAAGACTGTTTCTTCTCTATTCCTCTAGCAGAACAAGATAGAGAGGCATTTGCTTTTACAATCCCAATGATTAACAATGAGGGGCTGGCAGAGAGGTTTCAATGGTGTGTCCTCCCCCAGGGAATGATGTGTTCCCCCACAATTTGCCAATTGGTGGTGGGAAGGATCCTGGAGGCAGTTAGAAGGGATTTCCCTCAGTATACAATTGCACATTATATGGATGATCTTTTGCTTGCAGACCCTTGTTATTTAGGCTTGTATATGTTAGAAGATTGAGTGACAGAAGCCTTGACTGCGGCCGGTTTTGTTATCTCCGAGCAAAAGACTCAGAGAGGACCAGGAGTTGAATATCTCGGGTATAAGTTTGGCCCGGAGATGGTACGACCGGTCGGCCTTGATATTCAGCCCCATGTTACCACCCTGTGGGATGTGCAGAAGTTAGTAGGGGCAATCCAGTGGATTCGAGGAGTTTTGGGAATCCCACCTCGGCTTATGAAACCCTTTCATGATCAGCTGAAGGGATCAGATCCGAGGGAGCCTCGGAAACTTACTCCAGAGATGACCGTCGCATAGCATGAGATCCTACAGAATTGTATGAGAGCATTTTTAACGAGATGGGACCCTGATCGGGCTCTCGAGGTAGCAGTAACGAGATGTGAGGTGGGTGCGACTGCGGTGATAGGTCATTCCCTTGATGCTAAGCCCCGACCTCTATGGTGGCTGTTTTCCGTACAGCCCACACGAGCCTATACTTCCTGGCTTGAGATTCTAGCAATGTTGCTTAAGAAATCTCAATTGCTATCACTGCGAGCCTTTGCAAGAGAACCTGATGCAATATATCTACAGAGCTCATTTCGTGATATGCAACCACTTCCAGATATCCTTCTTACAGCTCTACAGGGATATGGAGGTGCAATTGAATATACTGACTCTCTGCCTATCTTTGAGCTAGCAAAACCCCTCCATGTTTCCCTCCGATGCCGGGTTCAAACCTCCCCTCTCGAAGGGCCTACCTTGTTCACAGATGCCTCCTCATCTACCAGACAAGGGGCTGTAGTATGGCAAAACTCAGACAATAAGTGGAGCTCAGCTATCTTTTGTGACTATCTGTATCTATCTGGATGACGTGCAGTGTGATATGGTTTAGTGCTAGTGGTGGCAATGGTGATGAGGAGACGGTTGGACTGGATTATCTTATAGATCGTTTCCAACCTTGTGATTCTATGATTCTATAATTCTATGAACGACCTTGGATTCCTGCACTTGAGCCGTTTTGCAAGATAAAAGTGCCGACAGTTTAGTGCAGTCTTCTTCTACTTGTTTATGCGAAGCTAGAGCCGAGGGGGGAGTGGAGGGAGGTGCCGAAGGTGCGGACGAGATGTTAGTCGCCATAGTTAAGGGCATATTTGCGGTGCTCTCTTCCTCATGGGACCTGCAAGAAAGTACGCTCCCCGCGCCACTTCTGTCAGTTTTAGCAAATTCCAACCCCATCATAACACACACAGCTTCAGGAATTCTACCCTCCTCCCTCGCTGCTTTCAGAGAGCCAAGGATCAGCTCCCAAACTTCAAGCTCCACAACTTTCTTCTCCTCTATCGCACACTGCGCAAGTGTGGACGTAAATGAATCCAATCAAGTGGGGTCAAAAATGCCCTGAGGGGAGGGAAGATTCCACTCCTCTTCCAGGCGAGTAAGTACAGTGGCAATGTCCTTCTCAGGAGTATCATTGCCGAAACAGTCCTTACAAAATTGAAGGATTATCTTAATAGCTTGCTCCATCACCAGCACAGAGCTGATGTCCCGATTCGAGAACGACCTGCCATTATCCACAGGCTATCACCACCCCCGAACTTCCACAGCAGCCAGCTGCTGCAGGCATGCCCTTAGGTGAATGTACCACAACCACCCCGGTCTTCCATGGCCAGCCTGTAACTACCTCCTCACAGCACTGGCAATTCTTCAGGCTCGCTGGAGACGTTAAATGCAAGTTGACTTCTCATGCAAGGGGGATACTCAAAAGCGGGTTCCTCACTGGTTCCTCACACGTGTAGGCTCTTCTCCCACGTGTAGGTTCCTCACACGGGGCACCATCTGTTGCATTGCCTCCTACGCTACTAACCCAAACAAGGTCACAACCAAATAACTGCACGTTCACACCAATATGATGAACAGCAAAATGGCGTTTATTACACGTGAACTCAAGCTTATATACCTTATGTGCTTCGTCTACGCCCCTAAGGACACGTGCCACACATCAATCATAGATCAGGGAGAGGGCCTATCGCATCACATCCCGTGGGGGGGTCCTGCAGTTGCCTCTTTTCGTCTCTTTTCTTTTCTTTTCGTCTCTTTTCTTTTCGTCTCTTTTCGTCTCTTTTCGTCTCTTTTCTTTTCTTTCCGTCTCTTTTCGTCTCTTTTCTTTTCGTCTCCTTTCTTTTCGTCTCTTTTCTTTTCTTTTCGTCTCTTTTCGTCTCTTT
>NW_024884509.1:0-24533 GCF_019232065.1 Centrocercus urophasianus
CCCATCCCATCCCATCCCATCCCATCCCATCCCATCCCATCCCATCTCTCTCTTCATTCCATCCCTTTTTCCACTCCATCCCTCTGACCTTGGAGCCATCTCCATGTGATGGAGATGTGGGGCTCACCTGAAAGGCAGCCGCCAGCTGCCATGGGGACCAGCAGCTTTATCTGGGCAGGAATGAGGAACACCACATCCTGGAGGGAGATGGTGGCATTATTTACAGCGCTGAGCTAAAGAAGGGAATGCAGTGTGGAGCTCAGCACCACGTAGGACATTCTGTGGTGTGAACGTAGAGCTGCAGAGAGCTTTCTGGATGTCTCCTGCATTCCGTGTGCTCGTGGTCTTCCTCAGCCCCAAAGGCAAGGAAGGGTGGGGAGCAATGAGACCATGGCCCCTGCGTGCCTATAGCCTTGTGATATATGGCGTTGGTTGACCTTTTTATGGGAAACCCATGGGCCAGGAGAGCAGGGAGGGCATGGTGTGATCCAAATAAGTGCATTTCCAAATGGGAGGCTTGCAGCACAGTTTTCCCCATCCTGAGGGGCAGAGCCTCAGTCCCATAGAGGACACAGATGGGGCCGGAGGCAGCGCCCTGCTAACTGCCCGTCCTGCTCTGCCTCAGGTGACCTTGAGCACGGGCTGTTATCTTACTTGTGAAATAGGCACAAGATAGCTGCCTCCTCTGAGGGAATGCAACGTGTGAGCATCAGCAGAAGCGCCGGGAGCGGGGAGCAGCCCCAACCCACACCTGGCTCTGAAAATGCCTTGCATTGCGGGGCTGGGGGGGAGGGGGGGCTCAGGTGCAGCGGGGCTGTGGGTGCTGGTGCTGAGGAATTTGGGCTCGGGGCTGGCTGCAGGCTCTGCCTCCCATTGCTGAGCCCTATCCCCCCCCGAGGCTCTCTTCCCACTCTTTGAATTAGCAGAGCCATCAGTTGTGAGGCTCTTTGGATTCCAAGAAAGGGAGGTTTTTCAATTTGTAAAATTCCCCCCCTAAATAAGTGTGGGGAGGAGGGGGGCAGCCCTGCGGTGTGCAGCTTCTCCCTCCGTCCTCTGACAGTGTGGTGTGAGGTGGTGCAAAGCTTTGGGACACTGCTGAGATGGGGAGGATGGAGGGGGGGCTGCTTATGGGGCTTGGGGGCTGCACCTGAAGAACGATCATGATTCCAGGAGGGCAGGAGCCATCACTGCTGGTGCACTGCTGCTGTTGGGTTGCATGGCCTTGGGCAACTCATTAAGGCCAAAATGCTCCAACTGAAGTGATGGGAGATAAGCAGTGAAATAAAATGCCTCTTTGTTAAGGGTTCTGAGGTCAATGTCTTCAGGAGTACTCAGGTGTTTGGGATGAGGATGGCAGTGCTGGAGGTCCTGTCACCCTGGTTAGGGAGCTCAGCCTGCTGGTGTTGCGATGAATGCTGCAGATTGGATGCAGCCAGGCCCATGGCTGAGCTCCAGCAACAGGAGGCCAGCAGCGAGCTGGGGCTGCTGCTCTGCATGCCTTTAAACCTGAATAAATCATTTCAGGCCCATGTGTTGTTTCACTTGCATGAAATCTACCCTGACAGCTGTGGCAGAAGCGTGGGGCTCTGCCCTGAGCCAGGCTCAGCAGTGGGTGCTTGTGGGCTGCTGGCATCCCCAGGGGCACTGTGTGCTGCCAGGGCAGCAGGAGGAAGCACTTTGCGTGTTCCCTTTGGTCAGTGTGGGTGGGTTCACCCACGGGGCTGCAGATCATTGTGGGTCACATCTGCCCGTGCTCTACAGGGCCGTCGGTTCATGCAAGACTGTTCTGAAAAGCAGAGGAGTTGGGGTGCAGTGAGCATCTCATCTGACAGCAGCGACACATCCACGTGTATGTAGGTGTGTATATTGATGCATGTACACATCTGTCCCCTGGAGGTGACCCCCAGCACCAAAGCCAGCACCCAGACTCACACACGTGGAGCTGGGGCAGGAGGATCCTGATGATGTGCACTATGGGGCTCTGTGTCCCTGCCCTTCCTTGATTTCACCCCAGTGAAACCAGTCCTTGCTGCCCGCTTATGGGAACCTTGCAGTCATTCAGCCCCTGCACGGCCCTCAGCATTTTTGCAACTGCTTTGCCAAATTGACATTAATTGTGGAAGGGCAGGAAAATCCTCCAGCTCCAGCTCATGCCCCAGGAGCAGAGCACAGATGGAGGAACCCGGGGAGTGCTTTGCTGTGTCGGGAAGGGCGTGTGGGGCTGTGGATCACTGCTGACTTCAGCACATCCCCTCGCTGCCTGCAGCCCCTAATCCTCCCTACGTGCAGCCTCACAGATGGCCCCAGGTCAGGCAGAGACCCACGGCCCTGTGTGACCCCAAAGTGACACACGGCCGGGACAGGGAGCAAAGGGCACTGCGGGGACCCCGAGGAATGGGTTTGAAGGGGAAGCATCAATGCGTGCTGTAAGCAGGTGGACAACAGAGCTCAGGAATGGGGAACGGCACGTGCTGATTGCACATCGCTGGTGGTGCCCACAGTGCCACAAAATGCCATTGGTGTCCCCTGCAGTGGGCTTTGCTGAGGGCTGGTTGGAAGTGAAACGATGGAGTAGTGAGTAAAGAGGCAAAGAATCGACGTCCGAATACTTAGTAACATCAGCAGTGCATGGTGCCATTGGAGATGATTTGCTCTGCCTCCTTCCTCATGCCACCTCCTTAGCAGGTGTCAGTGGATGCCCTGCAGTGCAGGGTGAGCAGCCCAGGGGCTGAGCATGGTCCCAGCACAGCAGCAGACGGGGAGCAGGCAGAGGTAAGGCTCAGTTTGATGCCATCACCTTATTTTTCATATCTAAAATGCTCGAAGGGTTCCCCGTAACTTTGAACGCTGGGGTTTATCCTGTTTGTCTTAAGACCAATTGCAACATCTTCAAGTGGCTGAAACTGTATGCAGTCAGGCCCAGCTCCGGGCTAATGGGGCTCTGCTTTGGGATAGAACCATTGCACAAGGACAGGCTCTGTCCTATGGTTTTCCATTTGGGAATTAGCATCCTCAGGTGGGCGTTCTACTGAATTTTGCGCATTGCTTCAATCAGTGAAGGGGAGCCTGCAGCTCAGCAAGGTGCACAGCACAGAGCCCAGCATTGGGGCTGGGAAACCTCTGACATGAAGTATGGCAATGCAGGGTCACAACAGAGTGAGGGCAGAGCTCAGTTCGGTCTGGTTTCTGTACGGTCTCCACGCTCAAGACGCTCTGCCGGGATGAGCTGGTGCCACCGACCACATAGGAACTCACTGAGTCACACAAGGCAAATATTTTTCCCTTTGATTTTCACCCTGAGAAAAAATCTAGAGCTGACCTTGTTAATCCCACGCATTACAAACCTCCCCCCGTCCTTTATCACCTTTCGGCTGTGGGGTAGAGTTACCAGCTTAGCACCTCTGCTGGCTCCTGCCAGCATCCTGCCTGGCGCCCGGCCACTTCATTGAGTCTCCAGGTCTTCCTGGAGCCCTCCTGGGCACCCAACCCTCCTGTATTGCCCTGACCATCCTGGGCATCCTGATCCCATGGCTGTGCTGCAGGAGCTGCTCTGCACACACAGCAGTGGGAAGCAGCTGCATGCTCCGACCACCCAACACACAGCTAGGGAATGACCCCATGATTGAGTCCGGGTGGCTCTGGTTAGTTCAGAAAGGACAACAATCCAAATCTTGGGGAGCTGTGTGTGGTCTGTAGCTGCAGCAAACACCCTGCTGTTCTCCATCCCCTTGAGCTGGAGTCCATTACCTCCAAAACAGCCCTTCTCTCCCTGCTTCTCCATCTCCCAGGCCACATCTGAACCACATCTGGCCACTGCAAGCAGGGTGAGCTGCAGCTGGAGTGATGCACAGCACAGGGCTGGGTGCTGCACCCCATGGGTGACACTGGGCTCTGATCTCACTGCAGACAGGCAGCAGCACAGCCAGCTGTGGGACAGGGCCTTTGTCTGTCTGTTTTGGGGGCACAGATAAAAACAGCATGGGGGAGGAAACAGTTAATGCCCTTCTCCTCTGAATATTAAGGGACAAATCCTCTCCCCGGCTTGGTGCCCAAATAAACAGGCTGAGAGCATTGCGTAAGGAGGAGATGGAACACTTCTGCATGCCTTGCTGGGACCTGGCAGGTGAACTGCAGAGCTGGGGCCCCTGCACCCTCAGCACCCCGTGCCCAACCTGTGCTCGGGTTTCACTCTGCCCTGCTGCCTCCTGCACACAGCAGGCACACGGAGTGCTGACACTGATGTCACAGCCATGGGTGGGCATTGCTTGGCTGGGAACAGCTGCAGTGGTGATGTTGCAAAGGGAAAGGTGAGGGTGATGCTGAGCACGGCTCCTGCGGGAGTGAGCCTGGAGGACGCAGGAGGCCCTGATGTGGAGACCTCCACAGGTGGGCACAAGGCAGGGCGCACGCTGGGGACATCAGGGAGGCATCACTCCATGTTCTGACAGCTCGTGATGAAGCAAGGAAGGTGGCACGGGATGGTGGCAGGAGGTGGCTGCAGCCATCAGGCTGTCCTGCCCCAGCCCTGGGCTGTGTCCCAGTGCAGCTGCTGGAAGGTGCCCCATCAGAAGCTGAGCTATGCCCTAAGTGCAGCGAGTGCAGCTCCCTTCGGGCTCCCTCTGCTGATAGCTGCTCCACCAAGGCCATGCCACTGTGTGCCCTGGGTGACTTCTCTTCAAAATTTGCACAGGAAAAAAATCCAAAACAAAGCAACAAATGACTCCCAAAAGCAATTCTCCTCCCAGCTCCTGACGCAGGGCTTTGCAACCTCAGATCCCTCCCTGTGCTGTCAGAACACTTTGCAACCAAACGTAGAAACAAAAAGGAAATATTTAATTTTCTTAGGAAAAAAAAAAAAAAATGAAAATCCCTGACAAAGTGCTTTGCAGAGGCTCCTCATCAACGTGGTGGGAAATGGAAGACGTTTTACAGAGTGGGAGAAACTGAGGCACAGGGCGGTGATGGGTGCAGCAGCCGAGCATGGGGGGATGCAGTGCTCTCAGAGCTGTGCCACCCAGCAGCCCCTCTCCTCTCCTGGCAGCAGCTGTGGGGTCTGTGCATGGCGAAGGCTGCAGTCACCCAGCGATGCTCTGGAGGATGTCCCATGCTCCAAAGGCACTGCCCAGCATCCTGGCACCATTACTGTAGGGTCGCTGGCACCGCAGGGACACCCCTGTTTGGGTGCCAGGTGGGTGGAGAACAGAGCTCACCAGGGGTCACTGTGCCTCGGTGGCTGATTTGGGAGAACAGATCCAAACAGCAGGAGCTGGGTGCACAGCCCAGCCTGGGCACATCAGGAGGTGACCGACCATCCCATATCCAGGCCTGAGGCAGAGCCCTGGCACAGCCAGGGGACACGGAGCCCCAGGCAGGATCCCAGCGTTGGCATCACAGCATCAGGGTGCATGGGATGCTCAGCCACGTGTGCAGATCACAGCACAGCTCCGGTGCTGGACTCAGCAGCATCTCTTGGTGGGTTTGTCTTCAGGAGTGAGCTTGATGGAGTCGGTTAAATAACTCTCGTAAATCCCTTTATACTGGAAAAAAAAAAAAAACAACAAAAAACAAACAATACAGAGAAGGGAAATGATGAGCGGAGCTGCCGCAGCCTGAGCACAAGCAGATGAATGCGAGCCAAGGAGAAAGCAGCGCAGGCTCGCTCCCAATTTGTGGGTAAGGACAAAATCCAGGCAAAAGGCACGCGGCTCGGAGCGGAGCCGCCGCCCCATCGGCGACACGGGGACACGAAGGACGGCCGCTAGAGGACAGTGGTGGCACACCATGAGCAGAGCGACAGCGATTCTTGCTCCTTCCCGACTTGTTAGAGATGGCTGCACGGAGCAGGCAGTGCTCACCGTGGTCAGGGCTTGCTTGGCAAGCGTCTCGAAAGCTTGTGCCACGTTGATGTTGTTCTTGGCGCTGACTTCGAAGTAAGGGATGTCTTTTTCCTTGCACCAGGCGGAGGCAAGCTCTTTGGGCACCTGCAGGATGGGATCCATGTCACAGCCCTGCATGGACACTGCCTGCTGTCCCCGTGCTCCCCATCACCCTTACCTCCCGGTCACAGAGGTCTATTTTGTTCCCCAACACGACCATGGGGAAGTCGTGATCCCTCGGGATGACCTTCTCCAGGAAATCATCTCTCCAGTTGTCCAGGGACTCAAAGGACTCCCTGTCTGTCACATCGAAGGCCAGCATGCAACCATCAGA
This sequence comes from Centrocercus urophasianus, assembly GCF_019232065.1. Classification (NCBI taxonomy): domain Eukaryota; kingdom Metazoa; phylum Chordata; class Aves; order Galliformes; family Phasianidae; genus Centrocercus; species Centrocercus urophasianus. Next base: position 6,211 of record NW_024884509.1, read on the forward strand.
GCCCTTGTAGAAGGTCGACACCATGGACCGGAATCTCTCCTGTCCCCCCGTGTCCCAGATCTAGGGCAGAGAAAGGCATGGACACACCAACAGGCATTTGGGGACACGGGTGTCGCGGGGGCAGGACAGCAGAGTGCCTCACCTGCAGCTTCAGGGGGGTTTTGTCCACTGCGACGACCTTGGTCAGGATGCTGGCGCCCAGCGTGGTGCGGTAATCTTCATAAAAGGTCTTGTGCACATATTGGTGCAGGAGGGAGGTTTTGCCCACACTGGTGGGATGGAAGGAACACAGGTGAGGGCTGTAAGCTGCGGAGCCAGGCTTGAGGGGTTGGGTGCAGCCAGCATGAAGGCCGTGCGCCCATAGGATCCCAGACTGGGGCATGCATGGGGTTTCCCCATTGCCCTCCCTGCAAGGACAGCGTGGGGTTTGGGCAGCACACAGTGTTTAGAAGGATTTCGCACTGCTTAAAAGCAAAGAGAGACTCAGCAGCCCCAGGGATCTGTGTGGCTCCTTACCCCAGAGCTCCTATGATAATGATCTTCAGATCCACCTTTTTGCTGGCGTCCATGGATGGGCCCTGCGGGGACAAGAAGAGTCACACACTGAGCGCTGGCAAAGGGACAACCAGTGCTGGAGGTGCAGGAGCAGCTGTTGGCCCCTGAAGCCCCCCCCTGCTCCCCCCAGCACAAGATGTGAACTGAGCTGTGCCAGGAGCAGTGCTGGGAGCAGAAACCCCTGTGCCAGCCCAGCCCACATCACCACCTGGGACTGCTCCCCATTGCCATAGCACGCCTGGACATGCTGCCATGTGAAAGCCTGCCGTGAGAAACCTCCCAGCCCTTCTGTCTGCTTCTGAAGTGCAACTCCCTGCTCATAAACCTGACGAACAGGGAGGGGGGAATTGCATTTATGAAAGGAGATCGTGGCTGGGTGGCGTTCCTGGCTGCTCTGAGCACTTCAGGAGTGCTCTGAAAGGCAGGAGCTTGTGGGGGAGATGTGACCTCGGTGACAGCTTCAGTCCTGGTTAATAATCACTGCTGAGGGCAATGCCCGTGTCAGGGACTTGAACCCTTTGCTGCCTCTTCAGCACCTGTAGGAAAAGCCCGAAACTGGAGCTGGGGTTTTGCTTCGGATTTCTGCACAGTCCCAGCGAGCACCAAGCCCTGAGCACAGCAGCACCCCCTCCCCAGCCGGGACAGCGCGCAGTTCCATCCCTCCCCCCCAGCGCTGCTCGCACTGCAGCGCCAGCCCTGCTCTGCCAGAGAAGCCCTTGAAGCCCTGGAAGCGCTCGCTAATCCCTGCATTTTTTCCCGATGCGTTGTCCGGCTCCGCGCCGCTCTCCATACACAGGGCGTGAGCACCACGCTTCCTCCGCCAGGACGAATCGCCCACCCGGATCCCAACTTTCCCACCCTCCCCATCCACGATGCTCACCGAGCCCCGTGCCGAAGTTCACCCAGCCCTCCCCGTCCCCGTGCCAGCCTTCCCAGGGCCGGCAGTTTTATATCCCGCCCCACGCGTATCCCAAAGCTTTGCTCCGAAGGGGTCTGAGGTTTGCGCACCCACCTGTTGAGGCATCGTCCTCCCGGGCCGGAGGTGCGGAGCTCTTTCGGGAAGAGCCAGAGGAGGAGCAGGAAACGGCGTTGGCCCCAGCGTTGGTTCCTTCTGCTCGAGGGAGGGCGGCTGCGTTCCCCCGCGCCGTGACATCAGCACGAAGGGGCCGGGAGCTGCGGGGCGGGCGGTGGTTCTGCGGGGCTGGGCTGGATCGTGGCGCTCAGCATCGCTTTATTGCACGGAAACCAGCGCGGACTTTGCTCGGTTGCTCTGCTGAGCAGCGCGGTGGGGTTGGAAGGAGCGGGGGCTGCAACGGTCCGCTCCCCCATCTCAGGGGCTCTTTGCGGCTCTTTCGTAGGCAGGCGAGGTCCGGAGCAGCAGCGTTCGCAGCCCTGCTGGCCGTGCCGTGTTCACGCTCAGCCAGCACCCACATGTGCGCTGCCATCCCATGCACAGCCCGGAAGACGGGGACGATGACATTAGGAGCCCTACGCTCAGATTCGGCGGCAGCTCCTGGAGCAGAACGCGCGCAGCACACGAGGAGGATTTTATCGCTCTCCTCGCTCAGCAAAACAGATCTACTGAGCGCGGGAGCACGCAGCCGCTCCCAAGCACTGAGACATCTCCCCATGAGCATCGGCACCCAGTGTGAGGTGTGTGCTGCAGAGACATCGCAAGAACTCCCAGTGCCACGTCTGCAGAGCTGTGCTTGGCGGTAGGAGCAGCGCCTGGGAGCGATGCAGGCATGCAGGGGCAGGTGCTGAGCGTTTGCCAGGGGTGCAGAAGGATTCAGAGCTTCCCCGCCCTCTTTTGTGAACCCCCAGCCTCCCTCACCATGAAGGGCAGCCACAGGCTGCTGCATTTCTGCTGCCTGTACTCATTTTTTGCTTTGCTTGTTGGCTGTCCCCAGCACCAGGGTGAATTCAGGAGGTGTTCCTGGTCACAGCCCAGCAGTGACTCATGCTCAGCAAGGCTGGAGCTTCCCACTTGCAGCCTCACGTGCTCTCTGTCAGAGGACAGCCCTGACCCTGCTGTCCCTTCTATCTGCAGATGCTCCTCAGGGGATCTAAGAGATCTCCGTGCTCAGCAGGACAAACTCTCCTCCTCCTTCCCAGGTGTAATTTTGGGACCTGTTTGGCCTGAAACTCTGCCTTTCCCCCACAGGGCAGGCACAGGGAGTGGTGGGGAGGTGGGAGAAGCACCTGAGCCTCCGGCCTGCGGGCAGCTCTCTGTCTGGTGGATGGCACTCCCCAAGAGCAGCTCTCTCCTGCCTTCTCCTGGTCCCTGTTTGTTGCCTTTTGTGCTGCTTCACCTTTCCCCTTGCAGGAGGACTCTGCGGTGTCTGTTGCCCCAGATCTGTCTGTCCTCCTCCTCCCCATGTGCCCATCAGCCTGGCAATGGGTGATGCTCACCGGTCAGATGATCCCCGTGTCTCCATGTCACCAGAGATGGGCTGTGTGGTTGCGTTACCACAACTGATGCCCACTTCTGCTTTTGTGCAGGAGGGCCTGGCCCCATCAGAAGCCCAGCCTGGGCCGGTGGCAGCTCTGGTTTTGCATGGTTTCTGATGAAAAGGGATTTTCCTGGGCTCCTGCTCTCGTCACCACTCTCAGAGCAGTTGGGGCAATCTTCGTGCAGTGCAGCACAAAGCAGTGCTGTGGGCTGATGCCCTGACAGCTCCCTTGCCTGCTCAGCAGCTCCTGCAACCACAGCTATCGTCCTGCTTGCTTCACCCATGGTCAGCAATTCCATGAGCAAAGTGTGGGAGTTTGTGCCCTGTGACAAGGAGGAAGGGCTTGCAGCTGGGAAACAGTGAGGCACAGGATGGCTGCAGGCAGAGGAGAGACTCGTGGGCAAAGAGAGGAGACGTCATCCCCTGCAGCAAGCAGAGGCCACAGAATGAGGGAAGGGGAAGGAAGCAAAAAGTATCCCAATGACCAAAGTATTCTCTATGAGTTGTGCAGCTACTCCTGCTCTCCAGGGACAAAAGGAGATTCCTACTGAGATACTGCTGGAGCAACACCCCTGAGCATCGGCTGGGTGCTGAGAGCTGTGGACCTCTGTCCACCTCTGCTGTCTTCCCTTTCTCTGAAGCCCACCAAGGGGGCATGGGATGCTCTGGGATCCCAGGAGCAGATGGCACTGGAGGGGTGATCCTGGATAGGTCCAGGCAGTGCCACCATCATTTAGGGACACCAGGTGGTCCCTCGCTGTGCTGGATGCCCCCCTCCCCACCCATGGCTGCAGTGATGGGCAGATCCTGCAATGCTTAGCAGCACTGTGGTGTGCAAAGTGTTAAGCTGTCAGGAGCTGCAGGAGGAGAGCAGACCTTTGTCCAGCTGCCCCTGCACCTTATCTGCACGATGCCTGGGTGAAGCACAGCGAAAGGTGATGTCAATACAGCAAACAGTTACAGAAACCATATGCTGGTCAGCAGCACAATCAGTGTTTCGAAGTAAGGCAGATATTTCCTTTTGTGGCAAACAGAAATCCAAAGCCTGGAAGTGTTTACTTCCAGCTCTGAGCTTTGCAGTGACCGTTCAGCTCTCCTCTGGAATCGCTGCAGGGGGACCTGAGCGCCCCATCCCCAGCCCTGCTCTGAGCTCAGCCCCGCAGCAACAAGGCAAGCTGTGCAGAGCCATGGATAAAAATAACCCTTCTGTGCACTTCCCCATGTGCTCAGGATGCATCATGCATGAGCCACCACACATCACCCACGTCCCTTGCACTGTCAGCAATCACATGTGCTGCGGTGGCTCCTGGGGAGGGATGCAGCTCCCTGAGACCCTTGAAGCCCCCAACCCACTGTGCTGGCTGCAGAGATTTGGCAGCACGCAGCTCTGTGCCTTCATGCACCCACAAACCACAGCCCTTTGAGAGCTCCTCGGGGGATTGAAGGAAAATCTGCTGGAAGTCACCTGCTGTGCAGGGAGTTTTGTGGCACAGAAAGAGCCGGGGGGTTTCTTTGCTCTCCTAATGATCTCCTCGTTTGTTGGTGGCAGCTCAGCCTGCTGAAGCCGTGCATTTTGCTGCTGAGCTCTGCCCTCCCAGCCCCTGCCCTGCCCAGATCCACCTCCCGGGGCTTTCTGAGCAAACTTTCCGCTTCTTCCACTGCACAAATCCCAGTGAGAGACCACAAAGGCCGAGCCTCCAGACCAAATGAACAGCACGGTCTCCTCCTGCAGCTCACTCCAGCACAGTCAGCACTGAGGGTGCACGGGAAGGAGGAAACAGATTGGGGCAGCAGAGACTTGCAGGATCACTGCTTTGGGAATGGCAACCACTCCGGGTTCTGTTTTACCAAAGCATTTATTGAGCTGTGTTCAAAAACATGACAATCTGCAGGGCTTGCTCCGCAGGGCCGCCCGAGGCATTTTGTGTGCACTCCTCGGCACGGAGTGAACCTCCGTGTGCTCTGCACTCCCCGGCTTGGGGACTTCTTCTCCATCCCCATGGCGCTGAGCAGCTCCTGCCCCACTCGTGGCCATGGCCGCAACCCGGCGGCTCCACTTCCCTCCCACCCCATAGGACTCACAGCCCTAAGGGGCAGCGGGTGCGAAGCCCACCCGGTTATTTCCACGGTCGAAGACAGAATAATACTGTCGGATGAAAACGTCACCCAAAATCCAGAGGGGTCCGGCAGGAGGGGGGACGTCCATACCCTGGAAGCCGCTGAGGCAGATGTCCATGCCGTCACTTTGCTCCTGCAGGGAGAACAGTGATGCTGGGGTCAACCCAAGAGCACACAGAAGGAGAAAGAAGGGGGATTTGGGGTCCTGGGAACCCAGCAGGTGGGAGCTGTGGGTACCATGAGGGTGTAGGCTTGGGCAGAGAGTGTGTAGGAGATCCCGTTGATGGTGAAGGTGATGATGGGCATCGAGTTCAGGAGGCTGCAGTCCACGACGTACTGCAAGAAAATGGGGATGGCTCACATGCCAGCACTGTGCGTTCCTCTTCTCCCACCACCACCTTGGCAGTGGTCCCCTGATGTTAATACATGGGCAGCAATGAATGCAGAAAATCTCTGCTGTGATTGCCTCAGTGCCACAGCAGTGCTACCCTCCTTCGGGTATCCTTTGAAGCACTCCTCCCTGCAGTGCCCATCCCCAGGGCTTTGCCCCTGCTCTCCCCCCTCGTTCTCACCTCACCATCCATAGGTGTGGCACCAATATATCTTTGCATCTCCTTTATGTCCTTGGTGGGACCAGTGAGCAGAGACGTGCCGGTGTCCACGATGGCCTGGCAGCCATTGGCACAGAAAGCCACCGTCCCCCCTACCTGCACACTGCGGGAAGGTGCAAGAGATGGGGAGCACTGGGGATAACTGGAAGGGACCCCAAACCCCCACGCTGCCCGGCCCCACTCACTTGTCCAGCTGGATCTGCCAGTAGCCCTGCACTGTGACCGGCACCCAGTGCAGGGTGCCCAGGAAGCGGGAGGGATCAAAGCCCCCAAAGAGCACTTCTCCACCCAAGGAGGAGTCCGGGTTCCTGGAGGAAGGGGGGGGATGTGAGCCATTTATTTTCCTTTTCCATCTTAAAAAAAAAAGTGGATTGATACCCATATGCTTCCCACAGATGCTCAGGGTTTTAAGCCTCACTTTGGTATGGTCTGAGCTCTGTGATGCTCAGCACGCTTCCAAAAAGCCTCCTTGCCATCCTGCTGCTCCCTAAAAGTAACACCTGCACCGGAACCACATCCTTACGAGCTCATATAGACGGAGAAGATGGGCAGTTCCACCAGATCTTGGGCCATCATGTTGTCAAAGACAGGGGTGACCCCATCCACGGCCAGCGAGGGGTACGCCAGCCCCAGGATCCCATCAAATTCTGAATCCTGGAAGGTTTTTCCCGGCTCGCTGACGCTCTCTGCAAAGGGCTGGTTGCACACAGTCATGCCTTCCACCTGTGGGATGGACGGGGCTCATTGATGGCTCTGGGACATCCCGTGTCACGACTCAGAACAGGCGACCCGAACGCGACTCACGGTGACATCATCAGAGCCGATGATGCCAGTCAGGCTGCCGGTCCCATACTGGAGGGAGATGGGGAGACCCAAGGGCTGGTAGGTGCTGGAGCGTGACGGCTGGAAGCGGGCGTGATTGGCTGGGGAGAGAGCAGCTTGCCAGAAAAATGGGCACGTAGGGGTGCTTTGGGGAGCTTTGCTGGGGGGAAGGGTGAGCTTGTGCAGTGTTCAGTGAGAGACGACGGTCGTCAGTGCTATTCCCAAAGCACAGACAGCGATTCTTGCAGCCCATCATGCAGGCTGTGCTGTTTCTGGCTTTGATCCCCAACCCCTTTGTGCTTTGCAGGGCATTGCTGCGTGATGTGCTGCAGTGCTGGGAGCTCAAACAAGCATAGCACTTGTCCCCAGCCCAACCCCGGGCACCCAGCCCAGCACTATGGTCTCTGTGCCTGCCTTGTTCCTGCCACTCAGCTCCTCGCTGACCATCCGCATTATGTGCTATAATCTCTCCTTGTTTGCTCAAAGGCCCTCCCATAAGAATGGCCCAAAGATCCTGGCTGATATCTCCCATGGGCCGATGGTACCGGGTCCTGGTGGTGTGATTGCTGCCGAGCAAATAAACCCACGCTGCTCCTATTCCCACTGCACCCCATGCAGAGTGCAAACACTGCACCTCCTGCATCCTGCTGCTGCTCTGACCCCATGGCCCCGCTGGGGCCACTTTGCACAGTCTGACTCGTTCAGGGATCCCCTACTCACTGCAGGCTTTGCTGGTGCAGTAGATGGATGGCACCCAGAGGTTGGAGGAACCCGTGTCGAATATCACCGTGAAGTTCTGCGGTGGGGTCCCGATGGAAATCTGCCCAAAGTACTCCATCTGGGAAAGGCAGAGCAGAGGCTGTTGTTGGCCACTGGAGCCCCAAAGCACCCTGGCGGAGGGGCTGTGTGTGGGGTGAATAGGGAACAGTGTGAGGATGGCTGCATTGTGAAGCGTTTGTCTGCCTGGGCTGCATTGTGCCGAGGGAATAGAGAAGCCAAATATTTAAGGAACAGAAGTGCAAGCTGAAAACAAAGGCAGGATGGTGGGTGTGGGCACGAGCCTCTTCCCGCAGGGCTGCAAGATAGGGTCCCCTTGTACTCCCCAGCATAGAGATGCAAACAATACACAGAGCTCTGGAGACCCCTTTTGCCTCTGCCCGTGCATCCCTTGTGCAGAGGCCTTCTCTGCTGCTGCAGATGGAGGGGAATTTGGCTCCCGGGCCCTGGGTGGGTAGCACAGAACAAGCAGGGGGAGGGCTGGCAACGAACACGCTGCCTTGTTTGTGCTCAGCATCATCTGCAGGAACAAAAGGAGCAGCTGGGCGCAGGCAGCCACCATCCCAGGCATGCTGCAGCTCGTTCCTTGCGCGGGAGCAGATTTATTTGAGAAGGATTTGGGCGTTCAGGAGCACTCATGCAGCACAGCAATCTTTCAGGACGCTCCGGGCTGCCACCGACTCCACTGCACTCACATCCAGGTAGTTGATGAGGGGCTCGTTGGCTTCCCCGAAGAGAGAGCAGTCCTGTGTGTACTGCACCATGTCCAGCCTGTGGGCCTTCCAGAACTGGGAGAGCTGCCCACGGTCCCGCAGCGACTTCCGCAGGGAGCGGTGCCGCGTCAGGGTCACCCTGCAGAGCACGGGTCTGCATCACTGCATGGGCACAGGGCTCGGGATGCTGCAGTCCCTGCGCCCCTGCACCCACCCCAAGCATCTCCCAGTGCTGATGCAGCCCTCAGCTGCGTCCTCACCTCCTGTGTGGGAGATAGCAGCGCTTCCCCCCCCCCAGGAAACCCCCAGCACCCTGCGGTCCCCTTTACCTCTTCAATCCGCTGCATGGAGCGAGGCAGAGCACGGCGAGGAGGAGGAGGAGGAGGAGGAGAAGGCTGTGCATGGCGGCGGTGCAGGGCTGCACGGCGAGGTGGTTCTTATACCAACAGGTACACCCTCGCCCCGCGCTATCAGCGATAACGCCCCTCTCCGTGTCAACACTGGGCTTTGGCTGTGGCAATGAATCACTGGGCACCTCTCGGTCAGGTCAGAGCGCCGGGTTGCTGGGGAGGACGAGGGGCTGGGCCACGTGGGGCTGTACGTGGGGTGGGTAATGGGGGACCTCTGGGCACCCCTGCTGTTTTTTTCCTCCCCATCCCAGGTTTTTTCGCTAGGGTTGCAGGAAGGGGATGTTCAGATGGTGCCGAGCTGCCTCGAAAAGGCAAAGATCTCATTAGCCTTGATGAGCTGCTCAGGAATCTGCAGCTTTGCTTTTTGTCATCGAAGCACGGGCTTTGGCAAAAGCTGCTCTGCTTTAGGAACAGTTACATGTTGCCTTACAGCCACTGATGGGTTCTTCCCCAGTGGTTTCTGCTTAATGCTGGACAGCCATCTCATTAAGCATCTGAGAATGCAAATAAAGGATGCTAATGAACAAACACAACTCCTATCTGCTGCTGAGGCTTTGTCTTCCTGTGGTTGTTTCCCATGTTTGTGGCCCTGCAGCGACTGATGATGGATGCCACAAGGAGAGGTGTGAGCAGCACTCACGTTATTAACAGCATTTCTACCCCTAGCGCAGCGCTAATCAATTTCCCATTTATTGTGGTTAGACCGTTTTATTCAATCTTATTTAATTAATGGCAAAGCAACCAGCGCTGAGGGGTCCGTAAATGCACAGCAGTCACCTGGAATGCTCTGTAATGGGATGGATGGGTGGTTCTGCTAACATTGGGCTGGATCCCAGGCCAGGAGCAGATCCTCTGTGCATCCCCACGTCCCTGCACCCAGGCTGGCAGCTGCAGCCTTTCCACTGAGCAGCCCTTGCACAAAGTCATCCCTATCATATTTTAAACACTGTTTCATACACCTTTCCCTATAGTTCCATGCATCCTCCCTCCTTGTCCCAATGATATGTGGGACGTAAAAGGATTAGAAAAAAAGCAACCCTTCTTGTAAGCAAGGGGAGGATCAGCCAAAAGCCGAGGAGGCACAGCAGCACATCCACTGCTCCAGATGTGACTTATCCATTGGAAATCCCATAATAAACCCCTCCTGCCCTCGGGCTGTGTGCTGGGGAGCATGGGCTGAGTGCTCCACGTTTGGCACTGGAAAAGATCCCTTCTTGGGTCAGGGCTGGAATGGCCACAGGGAGCAGGGATGCGCTGTGGACGGGAAGCGACCTCCCCTCAGCTCCATTTATGGCACCTGACTCATTACAAGAAAACTGCTCTCAGGCTAAAAATAGGTTATCTGCATTCTTTTTTCTTCTCTGTATTTCCTTTCCTTCAGCCACTTCCACTATTAGCAACCAGTGATTCACATCGTACCCGAGCATCACCTTCTGAAAAGCCTTTTTGCTCTGATTATCAAATCCATCTCCCACCTGCTCATCTGTTTGCATATCACAGAAGGAGTAAAACCCTGTAACAGCAGCGCTGAAGAAAATAAATATTTTTATTTCCGAGAGCGATAAACAACCAAACTCCAGCTAAATATTTACCCACAGCAACAGCAGCTGATGGGTGAAGGCTGAGACCCAATGGAATCACCCAACAGCTCTCGGGAGCCCAGCTCAACCTCCTCACCTGCTGGTGATGGGGCTCACTGGGGGCTCACATGGAGCATTTACCCCCAGAGCTGTTCTGTGTGCCCTGCTTGCAGTGAAGCAACATTTTCTCCCTGCGTTAGAGCTGCCCATGGGAGCACATGGTGCAGTTGGCCGGTGGGAGCTGTGTGGGGCTGCAGCTTTCCCAGCCTAGGGCCCAACCTACAGCAGAGAAACACCCCAAAATATTTAAATGAGTGAATGCAAGCGTCATGGAACCCGGTGCCATCACTTCTGGGGGCAAAGCGAGACCGCATCCGGCGCCCAGTCAGTGAGCACTGCTGCACCAGCTGCAGTCAAACATCCACCAAAAATGCTCCAGAAACATCCCTGACCTCTGCAGAGCATCCCATCCATCTGCTCTGTGCCCCGAAGGCAGGACGGACACACGGAGGTCTCTGCACCCCAGGTAACACCCAATGGGCACCCAACGTGCCGCGCTCCATGTGGTGCTGGGCAGCACAGGGCTGTGCTGGGGCTGTGCTGTGCTGAGCTCTACAGCTAAAACTGAGTGCTGAGGTCAGGCAGGAATAGGTTTGAAGTCATCTGGGGCAACGCCGTGGGTTTGCTTACCTTCAGATTGAGCGCAGACATCTTGCACTCGCAGCTCAACCAGCCAAGTGCTCTACAAACCTTGAGTGCAATGGGGCATCTTGCTATAGATGGGGTTAATACCCTGGGGGTGGGCAGGAGGGGGCTCACGGCCCCTGAGACACCAAAAAAGTACATGTGCTGCAGCCCTTATCTGCAAAATAGGTATTTCAAGGCGCATCTGTGCGTAATCTCTTCCATCTCAATGCACCCCAGCAAAGAAGCTGCCTGCTGCTGGTGTTTGGGTTTGGGTCCTGCTTTGCTGTTTCCTTCTAAGCAGTTCAATTCTCAGATTGCTATCTGCTGCTGCAGCAATCTCCTGCACCAAAATAGGAAATGAGCCACTCAAACGGCGGCCATTTGAGGAGGATATTTGGGGTGAGCTCAGATCAATAAGGAAGGGGGAAAGTCCTGGCAAGACATGGACTCCTAGCTCAGCAGGTGCCCAAGGGTTGGGTAAGTGGAACGGTGCAGGGGAACGATGCCATTCTGATGCTTTACTCTTGGAAATACATCTTTGGGCTTTTGGCCCATGGGATGGATGGGCCTTGGCTCTGTCGATCTGCGTTTATCACTCACATCATTATGGCTCCTTTAATCACCGTCTCTAAGCTTTAGCTGAAGATACCTCTGCACGAATACTGAGGGTATTTTTTTGCGAGTGAGCACTCACGAAATGAAGGCTCTTGATTGCTGTCCTTCATTATAAATCCCCAAGCAGTACAGCCAAAAATTGCAAGCCAAGGAGCCCGCTTCAGGCACACGTATTATCTGCCGTGCTTTAAGTCCTGACAGCTTCAGCAGGACTGAGGCACTCACCTACAATGAAATCCGAGGTGTTTCAAGCGCAGTTAAAGGGAAGTGCACGCCTCCATTTGCAATGGGATTGGAGCAAATGATTTCCTGCAGCACTTGGAAAATCCTCTCCCAGGTGCCCGGCGGGCGGCAGTGAAGCATCAAGCACAGCTTTGCCTGTTGGTTACTTTCTCCTACGATTTATTTTTGCCTCCAGATGAGAGTTATTGAGTATTTTTTTGCGGATTAAAAGAAAAAAAAAAAAGAAGTGAAGAAATGTGAAAGAGGATTAAAGCAAGGAGGATGCACTGCAGCTGGCGGCGATGGGGCTGTTATCAGCCCCGAAGCTCCGTGCTGGGAGCAGACAGAGCTGAGGGGATGAGGGCAGGGAAAAGGCTGAGCATAGGGGTGTGTGGGGCTGCCTGTGGCTGTCTGTCTGTCTCCAGGAACCTCAGGGACGTTGCTGGCACCACAGTGACGACGGAGATGGAGCACTGTGAGTGGTGAGTGCTGCACGGCCCCATGGCACAGCTGGGGCTTGGGGTCTGGGCTGAAGGTCGGTGGGAGCCCTCTGCATCACTGCTGCTTGGGGGTTTTCAAAATCCCTTCTTGGGATGGGACCCCAGAATGAAGGGTGTGGAGCCCGGGGCGCTAAGAATGAAAAGCAAAACCAAAACCTCTGCCTGCAAACTATGGGCTGAGCAGACTTGGAGGCCACGTCAGCCAAAGCGACGCCGAAAGATTTCAAATAATTCTGATATTTCTTTCATTTGGGCAAAATCCTTTTCTCCCATTCAGGTGGGTGCCTCTCGCCACCTCAGCTGTGACCCTGCTGCTCAGCTCTCTGCTCCTGCTGCTGCTTTACATCATGCTCAGCAGGAAAATAGGTAACGCACCACCCTGAGCTCCTCCATCAGCCCTCAGCTCAGAAAAGGAAAAGGGATCTGCCCAAAGCCTCAGCATCCCCATCCTCGAGGCACCCCAGCGCCCCAGCACCTTGTCTGGCCCTGATTCTCTCTCCTGCTATGGGGCACTGGGTCTGGGCACCCTTGCAACCATCAGACCCCCCCTGCTCAGCACCGGTGTGGAGCCGTATTGATCGCAGCGCAGCAGAGCAGCCATGCACAGTGATGGAGTTGCACAGCCCAGGATGCAGTGCTGCTCCAAAAACATTTTGTATTATTGCTCTGGTTAGAAGAGCAGTGGGGTTTCCTCGCTGACAGAATCGATTTGCAATATCAGAATCCAGATGGAGCTGTGATTTCCAGCAGGAAAAGAGATGCTGCCCACATCTGCACCCAATGCGTGCTCTGCCGGGCCTGTGGGTCAAAGCAGATCTAACCTTACACATGGGAAGGGTCCCCCATGTGCTGATTTGACTTTGGAGCCTGACATCGCAGAGAACAGAGAGCACACTTCATCAGCTCAGTAATTGAATTGACAGATATTTGCCCACTCCAATACAAAATAATAATTGCTGCTGTGCTACGGCCCGCACCGAGCTGCTGGCTTTGGGGAGCGGAGGGGGGATGAGCTGTGCAGGAAGCTGCAGGGGAGAGAAAGCACCCAAATGGCACTGGAGGGATGCGGGGGGGGAGGCTGCAGCCGGCTTAGAGCTGCAGCAAAGGGCTGATCCCCCTCCCCACTATTGCAGACAGGCACTGCTGCAGCGCACAGGTGAGCAGTGGTCCCACAGCACAGCCCCAGCAACCACCCATCTCTTCAGCTGGAGGGGAAGGGGTGCAGCAACCAAACTATACGGGTAAGGGGGATCCTGCAGCACGGCCATGCATTGCTTTGTGCTTTGTGCTTTGTGCTTTGTGCTTTGTGCAGTTCTTACACAGAGCTGCTCAGTGCTGCTCCTCCGGGTGCCAATGCGGAGCAGGCAGTCTGCAGCCATGCACTGGGTGCAGCAGCTGTGTGCATTTTGGGCCTCTCCTGCTCCCTGTGGGCACTGCTGGTGGGCAGGGGGATGGATGGGGCGGGATCACACTGTGCCATCTGCATTTTCACTTTTCACTTTCGTGTACGCGAGCCTTATTGGGCTGAGAGCATTCCCATGTGTGTGTCACTGCTAACGATGGGGAGCACAGAGGCGGCCGCTTCTGCTGCTCACACTGTTCTCTGATTGCTTTTTCTCCCTGATTACACATTTCTGGGATGCATGTCCCGTTTAGAAGGGAGCAGCGAGACGTCTTCAGAGACCTCAGAGGACTCGGACAGCAGCTCTCTGCACCCACAGGTACGGAGCTGTGCTCCACGGGCAGAGCTCTGCCAAAAGCAATCACAGCTGCTACAGCCGTGGCAGCACGATGAAGGCAAACACACTGAGATGTATTAAAATAACCAGCGGTACAGCTGTAGGTGTTGTCCCCTGCCCCACGCAGTGCTGACAGGGGGATGTCCCCACGGGTAATGGCGGTGCCAGGGCACGGTGTGCTTTTCGGTTCCAGGGCGCCGGCACCCTGAGGTGCTGCTGTGTGACCCAGCACTGTGCCTGCTCCCCTAGGAAAGGAAAACCCGCTCAAAGGAAAACCTCAACTACACATCCGTGCTGTTCCCTGGGAAAGGCTCTGATAGGAACTACGAGAACATGAAGATGGGCGCTGATTACGTCAACGTGGACCCAAAAAAGAAGAAAGCAGAGTTTTGGACCTGCTCCAGCCCTGTGGCATCCAAGTCCATCGAGTACACAGAGGTGAAGCTGTGACACTTCCCTGGGGTCCCACAGCAGCCACCGCTCTGTGCCCAGGTCAGTGCTGGCACAGGGCTGCTGCCATTCCCTGGGATGGTGCAGCTCCCCCAGGGATCTTTCGGGGTCGGAGGCTGTGGGTGTGGGGTGATGTGGGGCTGCCCCACACCTCCCTGTGGGGAAACGCTCCTTCTCAGACTGCCACAAGCTCTGCACGTGTGTGTGAACGCCGTTTTCTCATCTTGTGAAAGCAAATGCTCCCCCAGCGGGATGCGGGTAAGAGAGGGAAATGCAATCATTTCCAAACCATCCCTCCATTGGGCTGACACATCCTGTGAATAATGCTTCCTTCGCTGATCGCTGTCATAAAAACCTTTTAAATACACTCCATCCACCGGCTTCACCCTTTCTGCCCTCACACCGATCCCTCCTCTCTGCACCCCATTTTCCTCTGATGCTGAACCCCCTCAGGGCCCCATCAACCCATCACCTGGCACTGGGGTGGGGGCATTGCCTTTCTCAGCTGCTGGAGATGACTGGGGCTCTAAACCTCCTCTGGATGTGGGAGAAGCAGGATGGGACTACGGCATCTGTGCATGACTAAATCCCTGCATTGCATTTTCCCTGCCCTCCACCTTCCCTGCAGCAAACGTGTGGGGTGCAGGAGGTGATCTTCCCCACCCGAGCTGTGCCCACCCCAGGGTGAGTGTGGCTCCCACCTCAGTTGGAGCTCAGTGTGACTGACCGTGGCTCACCTGGGATGCTGCAGGGACAACAGGAAGAAATCCCATTGCCTCCAGGTCCTGTGCCCTGCAGGTGCTCTGCTCCTCGCTAAATAAGACAAAAGCAGCAGCAGCGATTTGAGAACGGTTCTTTAATGTGCAGCAGCTGTTCAGCAGTGCAGAGCAGCACTGTGCAATGGCTGCTGACTGCAGGAAGAAGAAACCTGGTGGGAGGGAGGCAGGATCTGCCTGGATGAGGTGGAGGTGGGCCAGGGCTCTTCCAGGCATCTCCTCAGTGATGTCTGTGCTGCATTTGGGGTGCTTGTACTACTGCATTGCAGTACTGCAGAGGGGAAATACCTGGTGCAGTGCAATGCTGCAGAGAGCCATGCAATGCAATGCAGTGCAATGCAATGCAGTGCAATGCAACGGTCGTGTCTGCTGCAGCCCTGGGGACATGTGCAGAGCCACAGGGCAGGGGGAAGCCATTTGCATTGGCTGCTCCACCAGCAAAACCATGAGGCTGGGAGACGGCAGTGTGACTGCAAGGAGCTCTCAAGCAGATGTGGCTGCAATGCCTCCTGCTGTGCTCAGACTGCTTTGCTGGCAGCTGTCAAACACCCAAAACTCTCATAAAAGGGTCTTTCTTAAAAGATGCGCTGATGCAGCATCCCCATCAGACATCTGGGTAATGAGCACGAAGGGGAGCAGGGTGGTGGATGGGGATGCATCACAGTGCATGGAGAGGTGAAAGCTGCACATGGTGGTGGGCTGCCTCCGTCTCCTGATGCACACAGCAGATGCAGCGCATGCAGCAGCAAAACCCACGAGGACAAGAAGGCTGGTGATACATTCTGGGTGAAGCACACAGCTCCTGGTGAAACACAATGCTACCAGGAGGGGAGACAGTCCTGCCTGCCATTGTCCACGATGCCACAGCAGCACCACAGCCTACAGTGTGCCCGAATCGGTCACTGCTTCCTCCTCGAGGGGGCTGAGGTTGCTGCCACTGCCCCTGTGCAGGGGGATGCCAGCACTGAGGCCGTGGCTGAGGATGGTGGTCCTCCTGCTGCACAGGCTGCCGGCCGAGCCCTGCCTGCGTGGTGCGGATTTGGGGCAGCCCCATAGGACCAGGCAGCGTGCTGCATCCTGCAGCGGGCGCCCGCTGAAGAACATGTAGATGCAGGGGTTGCAGCAGCTGCTGAGGCTGGCCAGCAGCATGGTGATGGTGAAGGCTGCGTCGGCGGAGTCTGGGGAGGCAAAAGGGGGGGGTGTAAACCTCCACTGGAGTGGGCTCAGGGTGAAGGGGGCTCAGCGTGCAGAGCTCAGGGCTTCTGAGGGGTTCTGTGTGGCTTCAGTGCTGAAAATTCCCTCTTGTTCTACTCCCATCCCATTGCTGGGGTGGCAGCTGGCAGCTTTCAGACCCGCTGCTTCCCTCAGTCTGCTGCCAGAGCAACTCCCAGAGGGCTGGCAGGCTGGGTAATGCCTCAAGCAGGCCAGGAGAGATACTGAAATTAAAAACATATGAAATGAAATCCCAAATCAGCTTCTCCAAGCTCTGCAGCTGGCTCAGCAAAAGCCCAATGGGCACTCAGTGCTCTGTGTGAAAGAGCAGCGATCCTTCCAGAGGGAGGAGGGGGAAAGCTGCACAGATAAAACTCTTCCTGCAGCCACATGGGAGCACAGCAGCTCCTGGAACAAACTCCCAAATGAGGGGAGAGACACATGGCAAAAGGTTTGCATAGCAACTTGATGCCTCCCTACAGCTGCTGGTCAGAAGTCATTGGTTTTCAGTGGGTTTGATGGAGAAAAGCAACGATTTGGCTCCGCTGTGGGGGAGTTAAGCAGTGCTTTGCCAAACAAACAAACAAACAAACAAAAAAACGCCCAAGAAAAGAAGTGAGCTCCTGCTTGTTAAAAACACAAAGGGCTCCTCCCTCATCCCCACCACTACTCACCATCATCAGGAGCATCCTCGTCCCACACCGACCACATCTGCATGCTGAAGAAGGGAGCCCAGCAGGCAACGTAGGCCACTACGATGACAAATGTCATCTTCACCGTGCGGATCTTGGCGCGGGAGATGGTGCGCACGCTGCTGACACGCGAGGGCTGCCCGGAGTGGCACCTTGTGCCCTTCTGACTGCAGTACAGAGCGCTGGGGGAGGCTGCAAGGAACCCTCCTGCCACGGGGACGCAGCTCTGCGTTTTGCCTTTGAGGTTCTTGCAGATCTCACGGCAGATGAGGCCGTAGCAGGCGGTGAGGATGCCGACGGGCAGGAGGAAGATGCACAGCGTGGTCCAGGTGATGTAGGCACGGGCGCCCCATGGGTACCCGAAGTCAGCCCAACAATCCAGCACCCCTGAGCCTGGCTTCACCTCCCGTAGGGAGAAGATGAAGAGTTGGGGGGTGCTGAGCAGGCAGCTGAGCAGCCACGCAGCCCCAACCATGGCGCAGGGCTGGCGGCTGGGCTGGCGCAGGGCGCGCAGCGGGTGGCACACGGCCACGTAGCGATCCAGGGTCATGGCCATCAGCATGTAGGTGGAGGCGAACATGCTGAGCACCTGCAGGTACTTCACCAACCTACAGAGCAGATCCGGCCCTACAAAGCGGTACGTCACCTCCCACAGCATCTGAGGCAGCACCTGGAAGAACGCGACGCCCAGGTCGCTGAGTGCCAGGTGCAGCACAAATTGGTGCATGCGGCTCAGTTTCCTCCCAGGGCGGCACACGGCCAGCAGCACGGCCAGGTTGCCCACGGTGGCCACCAGCAGGATGGCTGCCAGCACCCCCACCTCTGCCCTGGCCAGTTGTTCATCCCGGCCCTGCAGCAGGGTCCGGTTGGGGGTCCCCAATGAGGGTTGAAAGTTCTGCAGCTCTGTGTTGTGCGTGGTCTGACTGCTGTGAGAGCTGTTCCAGTCCCAGCCTGGCTCCATCCCACTCCTCTGTGTGTCCCCCAGCACTGTGGCCGGTTGCCACCTCTGTCCCTGTGCACCCACTCGGCGTGGGTTTCCTGGAGGGGTGCTGCAATCCCGGCTCAGCCTTTGATCTGGGCTGCACTGAGCACCCCTAAATCCTTAAATCTCCCTGCACGGCTCATCTTGCAATCCACCTCTATCCCTCAATCGAAAGAGAGTTCCTCTTCCTTGCTTCCTTTTAGTGCAGCGACGGCAACAGAGGCTGCATCCCTTTGGCCTTTTCCCTCCAGGAGCAGGCAGGACACCAAGAAACCAAGCACACAGAATCCCTGCAGTGAGAACTGCGGGCAGGGATTTATAGTGGGATCCCTCCCTCCCCCCCCCCGCTGCGTCCAGCTGCTGTATTGCTGCAATCAGAGCTGTGATCCCAGACTCTGAGGATCTGTGC
>NW_024884509.1:24633-45355 GCF_019232065.1 Centrocercus urophasianus
GTGGTATGGCATCCGGTGCCCCCCCCCTGCAGCCCCTCTTTATTAAACTCCACCAACACATATTACGTACACACGTGCCGTTCCATGTTTGTTTTGCCACACTGAAGCTTTGGTTTTCCCCCTCCCGGCTGTTGATTTACGCCAAGAAGAAACAGAGATATGCATCTGTTTGTGGAGTTGTTACTTTTCGGGGGAAATGCAGCAGCAAACAAAAGGAGTGCATTGGGAGAGGCTTCTTCCCAGCAGCTCCCTGCCCCACATTGATCGGCGTGTGCACGGCTCTGCCCCACTGGGTGTGATATCACCGTTCAGGTGCCCATAAAAGGCAATTATTTGCCGAGTAAAGATTTGCAGATCACCTCTAATAACCGTAAATGAGCACAGTTTGTGTCTAATTAAAAGACATTCATCCTCATAAGAGACCCTACGGGTATAAGCTACCTATCATAGGAAAGAGCCTCTGTGAGTTGGTGACAGGAGGTGTTTTGGGGAATGATGCAATTTGCTGCGGCTGTGATCAGACAGCTGCTTTGCTGGGAGATTAATAGAGGGCAATGCAAGAAAAAAACCCAACCAGCCCACAAATCAATACAAAGCAAAGCTGAAGGCAGAGGCGGAAGGGCTGATCCTGCACAGATGAAGCAGCACTTCAGCATTTTGAGGCCACACTCAACTCTCACTGCCACCAGTTTGATTTGGAGCAGTTCCCTCCGCATTGGGGCTGCTGCTCCAGATTTGGGTGTTGAGCAGCAAGGAGAATCCTCCTGCAAAGGTGCTTATGGGAAAGCAGAGCTCATCCACAGAAGGCAAACGATCCTCAGAAGGTAGATGTGCATTTTCTATAGGGAAAGATCATAATGGAAAGGAAATTTCTCAAGCAGAAGGATTGAAAAATAAACTCATTCGCTCCCATTGGTTTCCTGCACTTTTCTGAACACGTTCCTGCTGTTTCCAGGTTGTATTTCAGCCAAACCAGAGCTGCTCCTTCTGCAACGGCAGTGCAATGCAGCCCCTTGTTTGCACAGCAGCCCTGAGCTCAACAGCTGGAAGGCCAAGCTGAGCAGGGATGCACAATGCATGGCGTCCACCTGCAATGCATGTCCTCCTGCTTGGCCTGAGGTCCTGGCCATGCTGCAGCCGTGAGTTCAGAATGGCCACAGCTCAGGAATTGCTCACACAGAGCTGTGCAGGAACCCTGGGGCTGAGTGTTGAGCAGCACACAGCTGTGCCCTCAACCAACACCCCCAGCTGCAGCCACATGGAGCCATTTCCCAACCATCAGCCCCCAGGAGCAGACTTTGGCGTGGGCTGGTGGTAGAACTGTGCTTTGTTGGTGCTGCTCCTGTGAGCGTGGTTTGCTTCCCAGCAAAGGAAGGTAGCAAAGGAAGGAAGCTCAGGGGGCCTTGGGGAGCCCCAGTGCTCTGCATGCTGCTGGGTGCTGCTGCAGCACTCTGCGTTTCCTCGTTCCTCCTGGGTGTGACGCTGAGATACCGGACCGTGAAACTCAATTTGTAAGTCCTTAATGTTGCATTTGTCAAGGTAGAACCGTGTCACAGAGTCAATTTTTGGCAGCTGGTAGCATCAATATGACACGGAGCAGAGCACGTGAAATGTACTCTGTGTTCCTGCACCCTGCGGCACAGAGAGGGAAGTTTAACAGCAATTCAACCTCTTGGCTCTGTAGCTGGTTCCTTCGTTTTGTGGGTAGTTAATTAATAGGGAAAAAAAAAAATGAACGAATGAAGGTTGTTGGCTTGGGTTTAAGCACTGCCTTGGCTCTCAAGACAAATATTTTCCTTGCAGTAAGTGATGGGATTTAATCTCGTGTTGCTGACAGCACAAAGCGTGCTCAGGCTGTCTTTTGTCTTTAGACTAAAATGCCTTTTGTAGTTCAAGTCAGGAGGGGTAGATCTGCTCGTGTCACATTGGGTGAATGCTGTAGGATGGGTGGTGTTGCAGTAGGTTGGGATCGTTGTGGGGAGGCTGCTTGGGGCAGGAAAGAGAGCTGGTCCTCCAAAGCCAGATAGCCTCCAAAATTAGGCCCCATGTATTCCTTCCAGCCCTGAAGATTCCCCTGCTGAGGGTTCCCAGTCCTTACAGCCTTGTGTGCTCTTACGACCCCAGCTTGGCTGTGCCATTGATTGCAGTCTGTGCTCTTCTCGGGCCTGGGGAGCTGCAAATCAAAAACGTGACATCATTGCTTCTGGTTGCTCGCAGTGTTTGTGAAGAGCTTTCAGAGGAGTGCCCACGTGGCGCTCCTCTTATCAGGGCACCGAATGTCTCTGTGCTGTAGTCATCAGTGATTGCACCCATCGAGGGCAGGGCTGGGATCGGGCACAGCCCAGTGCTCCCATGGGCAGACCCAGCTCAGCACCTTCCTGCCATCGCCCTGCAGACCTCTGTGCGCTTGGGCAATGTCGGCTGTGGCACAACCCTGCAGGCAGGAGCTGCTGTGATTGGAAAGCAATTAGAAACCAGATGTGCCCATCGGCCGCCCCTTTTTCCAATCCCTCGTTTCCTCTTTCAGAGTTGTTTTGCGTTTTTTGCCCTTTAATTAAAACCCGTGATGCCGCTTCATGTTGGAGAGCAGCCATAAATATGCTGAACGGGTCGCGATGGAAAGCTGTGCTCTGGGGTCAGGGCAGGGCTGCGTTTGGTGCCCATCTGCAGAGCAGCAATGGCAAAGTGCAGAAAGATGGGAGGGCCAAAGCACATCGCATGGGGCTGGAATCCTTTCCTTGAACGTATTTGTTTTCTACTGAACTTCTAAAGTGTGAGGGGTGACCCTGAAGTGGTGGATGGCACCAAGGGGTTTCCAATCAGTGAAATGAACGCAGCCCTGGGGCTATGGCAGCTGATAACTCCATTTGCTCTTCCTGCTCGTTCTGCTGCACCTTTTAATTGGACACACACGTGTGGAAGCAGTTAACTTCAGTTCAGACAAGGGCCTGAGGGCAAATAGAAGCTGTGCACCTTTGTGAGGGCAAATAGCTTGTTTGCCAGCCTGCGTTCTCCTGCTGCTCCCCGTGTGCTCACAGGGCGGCTCAGAGCAATGGGAGCTGCAAAGTGCTTCAATTTCCTTCATCTCCTTCTGCTGTTATCACCATTAGCATTTAAAAACCAGACCCAGAGGGTGAACGGCCTTAAATAGATAATAAAAAACCCACGAGGTTACATTTCTAGGCTGGAAGCCGATGGTTTGGGATGGGTGTTTTTCTCTCTTCCATTTATTTGCGTTGTTTTCCCCCTCCTGATGCCACTGTAGGACATCTCCATGCTGAAGTCCCACTGTAACCAGGTGGGACAGGTCCCAGATTTTGCTCTATACAGTGGGAATCTGATCTGTGCGTGTGATTTTCATACTCTGCAGCCTGTAGGGATGGGAGGTGTTTCTTTCCATGAGAAACCCTGCAAGCAAACCTGCATCCATGGGACAGGCAGCTCCAGCACCTGCAGTGAATCCAGGGCTGCAGTGGGCACTGGAAGGGAGCTCTGATGCAGACTAAGGAGAGCAGAGGCTTTAGGATGTGTTTAATTCAGTGTAAGATGACTGAGACTCTCTCCGTGACCCCAGATTCCCTCTCTGCTCTTTTCCCTTCTCTCCCCATGTAAGCACTGCAGTCATTGGGAGCCCGTTGCCTCCCAGGTGAGAAGCATCAATCAGGGTGATGAAAGCAGAGGAGCAGCTGCTTTGGGATGTGTATTAGGAGATGATGGATAACAGGAAGGATGGCTGCAGTGATCCGTGCTCTCCCCACTAAAGCAAAGTTCAAGGCTTCGTGATTAAAGGCTGTTCTTGCCTGCTTGATAACCAGGCTCAGGTTATACCCAGATACAGGGGAAATTTGTTTGGGGTAATGTACTGCTTCCATAAGACTACTTCTTGCTTAAGTGGCTGGTGTTGAGGTCAGTTGTTTCCTTCAGTTAAAATAGGTGATGCTGGGTATTCCTCACCTGCCTCGCTATCTCTGCCTTTGGCATTACTACTGAATGCTGTTGGGTGGCCAACTATGGGCCTCCAAGAGGTTGCAAGCAAGGACTTGGCTGCTAGAACTCCTGTGGGTTGTGCTGTTCAGCATCTGAGCAGCGTGCTTTGCTCTCCTGCTGTCGTTTTGTGCACGTGACAGGGAGAAGAGGACAAAATAAGCCCAATTATGGTGCATTATGGTGGCTCCATCAGTGGTTTAGCTCAGCAGATCTGAAGTGCCAGTGGGATTTTTACCTTCTGCCTGCACGATGTGTGCATGTCTTATTTTTTTTTCTTTCCCCCCTCCCATCTAAGTGTGTGAAAATCTCCTAGGAAACGAAGCCCTAATGATCTGCCTTCTCCCCATGCTATGCTTCCTGCAAATGGAGCAGAAAGCTGCTCTCTAAATATGCTGCCTGCTTCTCCTAATGGAATGGCTGTGGGCAGAGGACGGAGCAGTGCTGATGGAGTTATGGCATTGGGGTGATGGCTTTGTTTGCTGGCTTCCTGCTGGAGGCCTCAGTTTTTGGGATGCACAGTTTGTTGCAGCGCTCTGAGCATTTCTATTCCTGCAGGATCTGGCAGGAGGCATGAAGAAAAAGCACAGCAGATGCTGAGAGATTATCACCCTGGGGAGCAGCCTTTCTGGAGGTGAATGGGGAGAATCAGCTTCACCCTTTGGCAATGGGTGGGTTTGGGGTTATCACCCTGTGCTGTGGGCTCATCCCACCAGGCTGTTTTCTCAACGCTGCTTTCCCCACACCACGACTTGTTTGGGTGCAGGCAGCAGCTGGCAAGGGCTGGCGCAGCACGATGAGCCTTTCCCTTTGTCCTTTGGTTGGGACGAAGCCAAGCTGACCCCGCTCCCCTTCTCTTGGGTCCTCCAGCAGATTGGAGCCCTGGGCAGGCAGTTAATGCTGCTTAATCCCCTTCCGACGTGGGATGTGTATGAGGGGAAGGTGACAAAGCACACGGCTGCACACAGTGTACTGACTGATGCTCAGGTCACTGTGGGTCGCTACCCAGAGTTCAACCTCTGATTCCTTTTTGGATCCTGTGAAGAATGGACAGAAATTGATATTTTTCAGCCTACAACGTTAGAAAATTGTCCGTCTGTTCCTGAAGAGCTTCTTGCAGCCCGGGGCAAACAGCATTTATAGGATGGTTTGTTGTGTTGGTGGTAGAAAAGCAGCTCCCTGGGTGATGGCTGCACAGTGAAATTGGGCACAGGGCAGCATGGGTTGGGGGTGAGCTGCTCCCTCCTTGGAAACTGATTGATAGAATCATAGAATGGCTTGGGTTGGACCTCAAGGATCACGTATGAAGTGCCTGACGTGGTGCCTCTCAGTGCCTGATAAAGACAAACCAAGGTGAAAGCCATGCTGGGAGCATAACTCCTGCTTTTCAGGCAGAGCACAGACTGAAGGGATGACTTCAGCTGAAGCTCTGTGGCAGCCTGGTTTGTGCATCCCTAAGAACCCCATTTAACATCACAGACGATTACTTTGTCGCTGGCTCTTCCCTGCACCCACGGTGCTAATTGCCAAAGCATCTCCTAAAAGCTGTTTTCATATGCATTTGCACAACAGATTTTTGAAAGGCCATGAGGATGTACTTAAGGCTGCTGCAGATGAGAAATGTTGCCCCATGTTTCACAGTAATGACATTTTGGGAGCTGCCAAACGCAGAGTTTTATCACTTCTCATACAAATGATCTGTGTACCCGTGTTGTTGGCTGTAATGGATTGCCACTTCATCATGCAAGCAAAGCACAGCCTGCACTCAGAGCCTGCTGGTGGGGAAACCACAGCCTGAAATCAATGCATTTTTTCAGGGGCCTCTGTGTTATCTTGCTGTCTCACTGAGCTGCTGTCGTCTGGAAAATGAACCACATTATCATGCAGGTCAGGCTGCGAGGGGTGATTTTTTTCCTTAAGGCTTCTGTATGAGTATGGCAATACGGATATTGTAGCAGAGACAGATTTCCATCTGTTCTGCCCCATCTCCAGCGCTGAGAGCGGGGAGTCGAGTGATGTGCTGGGGTGGGAGGGATGGATGTTTGTTTCTCATGCATTGGTGGTTTGAGGTTATACAAGACAGAACCAAGGTGCTCTCTGGCTGTGGACCTGGGCCTCTCAAAACTCTCCATTTGCTCACATCTCACTGATAGCCTTGAGATCATTATGGTTGGAAAAGACCTCTAACATCACCCAGCCCAACAACCCACCTGCCACAGAACCACGTCCGTAAGAGAAGAGCAAAGGAAGAAATCCGAGCATCCTTAGCCTTGCCGTGGAGCAGAGATGCGGTGCTGTGGGAGTTTGAGGTTGAACCATGCAGGTCTGCAACCCACAGCACTGCTGGTTCCCTGCGTGTCATTCGTAACCATTGGGTGCTTTGGGTTCCACACCGAGGCTTAGCAATGTGCCTCACCTGTCACATGGAGGTGACAGCAAGCACAGCCTCGGTGAGGGGGTGGATTTACAGCTAAGTGCTGGATGCAGGCGAGATGCGAAAATCACTGCTCACCCCTTTGTGCTGAGCTGAGGTTGGAACCCTCACAGCCTGCGGTCTCTCGGGTAGCTTGATTTGATGGTGAGGCTGGAAAATAATTAAATGAATTTCTACCTCCCTGAAAACTAATTGGGAAAGGATTACTGGGAGGAAATTGGAGATGCTGAGGAAAGGTGCCTGTCCCTGATGTGACCCATGCCTGCTGCCTGGGCGGGCGCTCGGCCAGATGCTGCTTTCTCTCTTGGGTGATTTGTGCAGAACAGCGTGGCTCAGGGCTGACTCTGCTGCGCTCAGGATGGATGCTGTGCTGCCATCAGCACTGTTGAATCTGCCCTGCTTGAAAAACCCCATTTGGGATGCAGGGGAAGGAAGCATTGCTTGGGAAGTTACAAAGGTCCCCAGAGCCCTGGGCAGCCCCATTCAGCTAACATCCCGACTTCTGACAGCCAATATCCACTGTCCTGCCCCACAACTAATTAATTTTATACATGAGTGGATTTAACACCATCGTTTAGCTCCGTCTGCTAGAGGAGGCTTTGAAGTACAAACTGATTATGCAGGGAGCAAGCTGGGAGCTGGTTAATAAGCTCAAACAAAGTGTGTGCTGCTGGGAGGCCACGTTAGATGAAACGTAGAATTTTATTGTTGTTTTGTCTCAGACCTCAGCTTGAAGACGAGGAGACTTTGTCACCAGAGAGAGAGAAACCCAGTGACAGCACTGGGTTTAAAGGTATTCACGTGCAGGGTCTGGCTCTGCTGCTCTGAGAGCTTCGTTCGTTCTTCACCTCATTTGCTGGGCTCTGCTTTGCTTCAGGCAGACTGTGTTAACGGAGGAGATCAAATTGAAGCAGCTGAACAACCCTGCTGGTTGGGTATCATTTCTGGGATGTTCCCCAATCCTGGTTCTCACGTCTCCCTCTGCTAAAGGCGTTCTCTCTGGGTGGGCTCTGCATAGCCACGTTCTTTCGTTTTGATCATCTTGAACAATAGGCAAGGAGGTTATTTAATTGATCACCTTCTCCTCATTCCCAGAGGTTTGCCAATGGGAAGCCAAGATCCAGCCAACGCATTCCCCAGGGATGATCCAGGTTTAGGCAGTAATGACAGATCGATTAGGAAACCTTTCCTATGTGGCCATTAAACGGCTCTGTGCAGGACAGCACCCTGCAGCCTTCCTTTTCCTTCTGGTCCTTGCTACAGGCCTTCGTTTCTTGCTTTTGTTGCCATTCTGCTTATCAGATCGGTCTCAAAGAGAGAACTCTGAATAGCGGACTGAGGGGCTGGAGCATCACCGAGGGCACAGCTGTCCTTTCCGGTGAGGCACTGTCCTCTAGTGGAAAAGGGGCTGCCTGGAGATGTTGGGCAAGTTTTGGAACAGGCGCATCGCTGAGAGCATGCACGGCTCCCAGCGTTCTGCATTGCAGCGAGCCGGCAGTGCTTGGAATCTACCTTGGCCGCCAGGAAGGTGAGAGAAAAAAACCTCTTCAGCTTCCCTAACGCTGAGCAGCTTCACCCCTTCCGTGCCGAAACCGCGGGGCGTTTCCCGCCGCGCTGCGCTTCCGCGCTCCGCTAGGTGGCGCCATAGTGCCGGCTCCGGGCGGCGCCCGGCGGAGGGGCGGCCGCTACCCGGGGTGGGGGAGAGGAAAAGGGGGAGGAGGGGAGGGGGGTGCAGCTTTCTGGAGGTGCTGTCAGCTTCAAGGGAGCCATGCTAGAGGTTGGAGGTCCGGCAGCGATGCGCTGCTGGGGGAGGCGTTGTGCGTTTGCGGTGCGATGGAGCCACGCGAGTGGCAGCGCGCTGGGAGAGGAAGGGATGTGAAATGAGGCTGAAGCGGGCTGATCGCTTCGGTTCCCGGAGAGGAAAAGCCTTTCTAGCTCTGGTGCTGCCCCGGAGGTATCTCTGGTTTCCACCACAAGTGACAGAGGAATTACCCCTCGGTCTGCTGCTCTCTTGCTGACGTGGCCGAGTTTGGATGTCAGATGCTGGAAATCGTTTTTGCAGTCTCTGAAAGTGCTGGGCTGGAGGAGGGGGACTGAGCTGCAGATTTCTCCCTTGAAAGCATTACAGCTCGGTGGGGACAAGTTCAGGGCCTGTTGGTACTGCGCTTTGCACTGCTGTGCCATTCGTTCCCATCTCCTGGCTTTGGTGTGAGGATTGTAGTTGCCAAAACGTGGCTCTGGTAGCCAAGGAGGCAGTGCCAAGTCTGATGCTTGCAGTTACCAGCATGTGGCCAGACCACGTCTAAGATCTTATTTCAGAAGCTGTACATTGCTCGAGTCGCTTCGTGATGCTCGAGGAAAGGGAGGCTGCTTCTTCCTCTGCTGGGGCTGCATGTAAGGCTGGATCAGGGCAGATGCTGGCACTGTGCTCGCTCAGCTCCCTGACGTTCAGCTGCTCCCAGACTCTGCGGGTCAGTCAATGCATGACATGCCCAGCAAAGTATGTCTGTGCCACCAAAGGTCAGCAGTTCTGGATGAGGGAGGCTCGCCGCAGAGCTGCTGCCATTGCTTTTGCACTTGTTAATTCCTGGCCAAGTCCTTTAGGAATGAGACTGAGGTCTTTGCCCCAAAACGCCTGCCATGACATTCTTTTGGTTCCACATAAGCAGTTAAGAATTCTGGAGCTGGTTGGGAAATGTTCGCCGTTATTCGAAGGCTGATCTGGTTGTGACTGTTTTGTTTTTGCACATGTGAAATGTCTGCATCTTTCTCGTTTGTCTGACAGCAGAGTTGCAGATGCTCCAACCTCACTCGAGCTGCTTTTATTCCTACCTCGGTTCTATCTGTACAGTTCTTTTCCTGTTCAGAATAAGGCGATTATGTCTTGCATGCTTCAAGATGTGACACATATGAGGAGGGATATTTCTGGGGCTGACTGGGCACATGGTACAGACGCTGCCCTGATGTCTGCATTTAACCACACCTGCACAATGGCAGATTGATTTCTGTCTTTTCACCTCCCTTTGAAGCTCCTGATACGGCCTTGGGCTCCTGGAGGGCATGGCAATGAGGAATAAGAAAGTAAGGAACGTTTCTTTTGAGCTTAATGGCAGCATTTCTTACCCCTGCTGCATGCCTCGGGAGTGACTCCAGGCTTAGCCCCACGTCTTGCAAAACCCATTTGGCATTCTTAGGAGAGCTGATGTTTTTGGCGAGTTGGAGCTTCTGATAAATGTTGTTGGCACATCTGATTTATTGTCTGCCTCTGTTCCCAAGGAGACCACATATGTAGCAGTCTGAGATAAGCAGCTTATAACCCAAAGGTGGCTGCCTTAAAATATCAGCATCCCTTCCTCTGTTTCTATTGATAGTGAGCTCTTGTTTTTTCCCTGCTATCTTTATTTCACTCTGTTATCAGAGAATTAAATGCTCAGCTCTGTGCAGAGGAACCTCTCTGACTTTAGATTTGGCTGAAGTTCCGCATGGATTTTCTGTTATCGCTCTGAATGTGGATCCATTGAATATAATGGATGGGCATTGAGTACAGTGGGCTGGTGGTGGTTTGTGCCAACATCCAGAGCTGGCAGCCTCTGCTCACCATGGAACGAGCACAGGGGGCATCTGTGAGCTCACCTGCAGGAATAAAGGCAGCTGCCTCCTGAGCTGGCCAAGGCAAAGGGTCACATCTGGGCTGGAGGGACCGGGGTTCTGTATCCATCCATGGATCCCATGTGCTTCCTCGCTCTGCTGTGTTGGATGGAGGGATGCTTCCCCTCGCCTCTACTGAGCAGAGCTGTGACCCAGCATCCAAGCAGAGAACGGCCATCTTACGGCATCCTCTGTGAGTTCCCAGCTCTGCTCCCTCCTTGCGGCTGAGTCAGCAAACGGAAGATGAGTTTCCTGATTTTCATTTCTCATTGCTCCGATTGCCTCATCACCAGCGACGATGGAAAAGCAACCAAATAAAATCTAAAACCTCAGGGAATGGGGAACGTAAAGCTTTAGAAACACATCACTGGGTCTGAGCTACAGCCTGTGTTGGTGTTGAGCTTCTGCTCTTCCCAGCGCCCGTCTCCCAGCCGTGAGGTTGGTTGCTGCCTCTTTGTCCCCAGGCCATTTGCAATCCGAGTTTGGTTTCAAGGAGCAGATGAGGACAGTGTGAGAATTTGTGAGGGAGAGGTGAAGGAAATGACAAAGAGGGAAAGAATTCATTTCTAGCAGAGAGATTTTCAGGCCGTAATTAACGTGGGTTCTCCATGCATGTATGTGCACGCACACAGCCAAGCAGAGCTGTCTTTGATCTCCCCAAGGCTTGGGAGAGCAGAGGCTGTGAAATCAAACTTATTAGGGCCAGAGCATGGGGATAACTGCAGTGCTTTCCTTGGGGTGCTGGAAAACAGCAGGTTTGGGTTCACCCAGCTCTTCTTGTAGCCTACAGAGCACAGGAAGAGATGCAGTGGAGCTAAATACAGCAGTGAGAGGGGAAGTGATGCTGCATCTGTCAGGTCTGGCAAAGTGCACTGCAATTAATTAACCCCCAAATCAGCTGTGCCCAGGTTTGCACCCCCCTCAACCCCCCTGGCAGGAGCTAGAAGGGCTGAAGTGATGCAGGATGAGTGGAGGGTTGTTATCAACGTGCCTGATGCTTTCATTGAGCCCTGTGATTTTTGTGGTTGGCTTACAGCAAATGCTGCTCCATGAGCATCACCACTGGGATGGCACAAAGGGGGGAAGCCACTCCAATTCTGGTGTCAGCACTGGTGTGTTCACAGCAAAGCCACGTGGGCATCTAATTCAGGATAGGAATAGAGGAGTAAAGGCTTCTTACAGCGGTCAGAACCGGATGCTTCAAGTAATGGTTGATTTTTTGATTACGCAGAAAATGTCTGGAATTAAAAAATGGCCACGTTTTGCTCAGTATGTAATTCCTGACACCTTGTGGATGTTGCCTTCTGGTTCCAGGTGAGGGGAAAACGTGGATGGCTGTGAATTTTCACTTCTGAGCTATAAAATCATGTGGATTTTTTGGTAGAATTCACTTCCAGTCTGTGTTCCAACCAAAATCTACGAGAGCAGAGCGACGTTATGGAAAGTCGTGTGCTGAACCTTTGCACAAGAGAGGATTGCTTCGTTTTTTTCCCCAAATATTTTTGGCATTTATTAATATCTGAGCCGATGCTCTGTTAGCTTTCACAACAGTCCCTCAGATGTGACCCTGTGCCATTCCATCTGCCTTTAAGCAAACTGTTCTTGTGTTTTGTGAGATTGGGTTGGCTTCCTTCACCACGCTGTTGGGAACCTATTGCAGTTTTGGTATTCTGGTGCCCTAAAACCTATTTCTTTCTCTGTATCCACTTGCACAGTGATGAGCCAAAGAGAGTGAGTGAATCGGCCAGAGGAATGGCTCTGAAATGGATTTTCTCTTTAGTTTGGCCTTTTGTATGAAATCAGCTGTGCCCAAAGGACACAAGACCTATTTTTCCCTTTTTGGTTTGATGTCACGCCTGTATTTCTGGCATTGCCTCCTCATCTAGCAGAAATATCTGCTCGCACCAATCTCTGTGTGCTTTGATGTGCAGGTGGGAGTGCATGAGAGTGCTGTGGTGCAAAGTTCCCTCGTGTGCCATTACCTGGATGCATCAAACTGTCAGCATTCCGATGACACCAGAACCGAAGCACTGGGGATTGTGTTTGCCTGACATCTGACCAGCTTTGTTCCTTGTCGTTGTTTTTTCCCCCCTCAACGCTGTCCAAAATGTGAGCCTTGCTTTCTAATGAGAAATCAATAGGGTGCAGGCTCACTTTGTTAAGCTTGTGTCACACGTGCACGATGACAAGGCTCTGCAGACAGCAAAGCAGCTGAAGCGTCCCTCTGGTTGTTAAATGCCTGGAAAATGCTGGTGGTTTTTGAAAGCATAGCATAGTTGATATTTCCCAATGAGAGGGAATTTTGGGTGGTGCATCAGCAGCTTGGAGGTGATTTCACAGGAGATGCTGGAGGCATCCTGGTTTTCTCTTTTGTTGTTGCATGGTGCATAACTTGGAGAGCACGTCTCTTAGTTCTGTGTATTCTGAAGCTGTGCAGGTTTGGAAGAACCTGTTTTCCATGCAGGCTTTTGATGCCTGTTTGGCTAAAGGGAAGGTTTGCTTTGTGTGATAGAGCAAGAGGAGAACCTAATAGTGCAGCAGAACTGTGGGAATGCTGGCATAGAGAGAGCTTCTTGCTTGAAGTATGGGATGACTAAGTACGTGTGCTGGGAGAGCTGAATCTGTTCATAGACTTGCAGATGCAGCTTGGAATAGGAAGAAGTGATCCACAGCTGCAGGAGAGGCCCAGCTCAGCTCTCTGCTGCAGCATCAGAGCTTGGAGACTCCTCCAGTTCTGCCTTTAGCTCTGCTGGAGCCACTTGTGCTGTTCCCTTACCATCCCTTGGCTGTCCTGTTTACAGTGTAAGTTCTTGGAGCCTACGAGTTGCTGTGCTTGTGCAGATTCTTGCACAATAAGCACCCATAGCAGTTGTACTCCACGAGCCTGCAGACACTCCCTTAATCCAAATAATAGTATACAAAGGCTGTTTACTTGGGATGTGTGCTGTTCCTTGGGGTATGCTTTCAGAAACCACACAGACGTAATAAACTGTGACAATACCCTCTCAAGACAAAGTAATCAGATGATTTATAATGAGTGACCTTTTTACCTGACTTAAAAAATCATGCTAGCTCTTGGATGGCAGAGAGAAGAGCAGAGGTGGCTCAGCCATTCCTGCCTCCTATCAAACCCTGTGGATGCAGGTCTCAGCCCCAGGAGAGGTGACCCATCTTCGTCTGGTTTGAAGCAGATGAACTGCATTCCAGGCTACAGAGTGAGTGCCTCTCATGTGGAACCTCCCTCAATAATCAACATATTGGTTTGTGCTGATAGAGATCACGTACTGAATTTCATTACAGGATGATGCTTGCCGTGGTCTTTGCAGCATGCTGTCGTCTCCTTGGCAGCTGCTTTGCATCTTGGAGTTGGCCGCAGTTCAGTGCTAAAGGAACTCTTTACTCTTTGTCATTGGAAAGAGCTTTGGGGTGAATGGTGTTACATAAATGTGAGATTATGATTAGGCATTAATCTGTACTGGAATAATGAAGAATATTTAAATGTGCTTCTTCATCTAGCAATCTTCGCTTAATAGGAAGAGGAATCGATCAGTTTATCACTGTCTTGCTATGACATTCTCCTGCCCCTCCAGCTAGAACAGCAAACTGCAGATTGCAGGAAAGGCTTGACCACGGATGGCAGCGTGATTGAACAGAGCCCTGTGATCCACACTGAAGCTGCTTCTCCTCGGTGGCTTTGGGAATTCTGCTTTCCAGTGTTTTCATCCAAACAAGTCTGCTACCCTGAGCCTACAGGCAGTGTTACACAGCCTCAGGGAGCTGCTGGGGGGATTCTGGCATGTGACAGATGAGTGGCCTGTGGCAGAGGTCAGGCTGTGGGCATTGATTTCAGCTAAGTGGTCAGTGGCAGGAGGCTGTGTAAGGCTGGTAGCACTGGCTAAAGTCTAAAATTGCCTGTTTAATCTCTACTGAATAAAACCAGATCTGATTAGAGACACTAATGTTAATGGGGAGAAAAAGGCCTTAGGATGCTGTTCTTGTTTTCCAGCTTGGTGCTCTGCTTTAGGACTGCATTGGCTGCTCTGTACAGGTCATTTGAACTTGCACTGTAAAATCCTCAGCACAGACAACAGCCACACATCTTGTGTGCATCTGACTGACTGATCCCTGCTGTTCCTGCTCCATTCATTCTGGAAGTTATCTGTCATGTTCACTGTGAGCGTGCCACGTCCTTGCCCAGCCTCACCTTCCAAGGGATTCATGAGATTGCAGGGCTGTGTTACAGTATGTGAATCTTTATGCTAGAGAGCACAGAGGAATCCAAAAAACAAGTGGTGAAACTAACAGGAGATGTTAGTTACTGAATTTCAGCAAAGCCCTGGGAAGTTAAAGCACGTCGGAGGGTTTCTAGAAGCACTGATCTAACTGTGCATCAGCTGCTTTATGTTAGATGTATCTGTCAACCTGGAAGGGAACTCCAAGCGAGTCTTGGAACCTTAACCCAAAACATCAGGGCCCCAGAAAGAGGCAGTACCAGCTTTACCACAAACTGCTTAGTCAGGTCTATTTTAATTTCAGAGAGAAAGCAGCTCGAGATAGGGCCAGTCAGTTTGGTAACATTCCTGACAGCTGGAGCAATAGATGATGTTTGTTTACTTCTCATATACTACATACAATTTATTATTATTATTATTATTATTTTAAGGATAAAGATAGAACTTACTGAAGAGTTGGCTCATGTTTCATTTCGAGCTGATGCCTGGTTGAGATGAACTAGCTCCAACAGGCCTGGGTAATTATAGTAGTTCATAGTAGAACTTCCAGTTCTGTGTGCATGAGCAGATAAGAGCAAAAGCAGAATCAGTGACTTGCTGTGAAGTCCTCTGCTGCTCTATGGGGAAAGAGGGAGAACAGCTCTACAGTCACCTCTGCCACCGACACAGAACTGACTCCTAATTGTGCAGATGAGTTTTTGGGAAGGCTGAAAGTGGCAGATGGGGAGCTCACAACAAAGCAGAATTACATTACGGGGTCTTTTTTGAACTATTTGTTATTTTGAACTGTTGTTTTCATCACCTAATTGATGCTGCTGCTCATCATTACAGCCCGTGGAATACAGGATCCAAGCAATTTATTCCATGAGCAAACACAGGAAATCCACATGAGGCATACAGATATACATAGGCACACAAATATATACACATCAATACCCATTTACACAGCGCAGAATTAATTCCATTAATTAATTAAGGAATACATCTAACACAGTAAAGACATGAGACAAGTCAGATCTGCCTTCATTGTACCTCTTCAAAGCATCGTGAGAGGTTTTGGGATGATTTATTCAGCATCAATCAGAGTTTAAAGATGTAACCAGGTCTCTTACATGGCTGCAACTTGAATTTTCCAAAGATAATCCTTCAGGTAATTAGCTGAAGGGGACAGTGGTTAGTTAATAAATAAATTACTATGGCTAACGACTCACATAATGAACTTTAAATCCATTATTTCTTAGGGGAATGAACGTGTCTGTACACTTCAGGATGTAAAGCTTGAATATTTAACTTGACTAAATTCTGTTTTAGAGAAATGCCTAACACAAAACAAAGAAAAAACAGCAGAGTTGGATGGATTTCAATGTTAATCTTAACCAAAGTTCTGCTGTAGTCCCAAAGTTACATTAGACAACAACAAATTTCAGGGTTTAGGTTTACTTGGTATGTGTATGGGGGAAATAAACTGAAAATTCTGAACTGAATTCCTGCAGAAACACGATCCTAAAAGCACTGAAAGATGAAGACAGGCAAACTCAGTAAGACAGCTCCCCAGTCCTTGTTCAGGAGCTTTCTTACATGCCTCAGATGTCTAGAGAACAAGCTGCTAAAAGGAAGAGAGACAGATCATAGAGCCAAAGCTACAGCACTTGAAGACATTTGTTCAGCTGCTCTGGAATGCTCAGAAGCTCTGGGCACTGAGTGGCCTTGTGGCTGCACAGCAAAGCTCCTTCAGACCATTATCCATCAACCAAACCAACCATTTTTCAAGACTTTTAAGCTGTATTTCCAGCAAGTGAAAGACCTCTCTGCTAATACTGCTTTAGAAAAGAAGAAAAATACTGTTAAGAACAGATGTTAATTGAGGAGATTGAAGTGTAAAAGGAAAACAGACCAGGACCTCAGTGTAAATGCACCTGCTGTCTGCATGTCCAGGTATTGCAGAGGCAGATCTCATCAAGCCATGCCTGTGGTCAGAATAATGCATACACACCAGGCAGGGGGAAGAGTTGAAGGAAGGCTACAGTAAAAGATGACAACTTCCTTTTTTAGGGTCGCTCTCCAGATTTCCTCGCTTCCTCTGTTGTTGAAGCTCTGATGGGTCAGCGGGAAGAAGAGTCCAAACCAAACAGCAGTGCAGCGCGTCGAGGGGAAATGCTGTGGTGTCTCTTAGAGAATTGTCATCTGATAAAGTCCTCCTCAGAGATGCACGCGTCTTCATCTGTGTTTTCCTCCAAATCTGGCAGGTTGCCCCATAGCAACACATTCACACCTGGCGGAAAGAAGGTGAGACGGGGCGAGGAAGAAAGCAGAAAAGGTATTTTTGGATTGTGACCTTGTTTCCAGGTTGCTCTAGGGTCTCTTTTCAGAGGAAATAACTACTCTGATCGCTGCAAAACCTGGTCAATCACATTCATGTTAAATACACCAAGACTATTTCCTCCTTTGCTGCCAAAGCGATCTTAAGTTGTTTACGGCACTGTTCACAGAATTAAGTCCCTGCATCCTGATGTGCTTGTGTACAGCTAATTCATGTGGTTTTTGACAGTTCCCTCGTGGCTGATTTACTTCTAAACGTGGTGATTTGAAGCACAGGGTGACACTGAAAGGTTTAGACAATAAGTTTCTGTCGTGTGCAAGGCAGAGAAATGATTTGTCAGAATGCTACGCACCCCTGAGGACTCGAGGCAAATTATGCCAGACACTTGGCATCCAAACAAGATCCAGCTGAATAAAGCAGTGAGCTGCAATTCCAGCTTGAGCTAATGGGGACTCAGTTATATAGGGTCAGAGTGACAACATGACTCACCCAAAAAAAGAGAGCCCACCAGACAGCTGCCTGATAGCACAGTAAAGCCATACATGCTGTTGTGGCCACGTTGCTTCCACTGGTTATAACATTGCCTCAGAAAATCCTGACTTCTGTCCTCGAGAGCAGTAGGTGAAGTTTTCTGATGAAGCTAATCTCTGCTAGAAATACTAACTTGCCCAATAACTACCACTACCTCCTCCATAGTAGCTTGCTAGATTAGCAGTACTGTAACACTTGCTGCATGCCTCCATATGTTACATGTTCTCCATATGCTGTAACTGCACTGAGGTGTCTCATTAGAAAGTGGATTGGGAATTCAGGATTTCAGGGAGGAGAAGGAAACATGTTCCTTACCAGAAGAGTCCAGTCTGTTGATGCCAAAGACTGCTTGGCTATAGAACATCCAGAAGTGACCATTATTACAGGACAGTAGGCAAGGTTTGCAGGGAGAAATCACATGATAACCAACAGTGTTACCACTGGAAAGACAAGTGAAATAGTGAGCAACGCAAATGCCCGATGGAAAGGTAATTTTTTTAATTGATCTGACTCAAATTAAGGTTCTATAGCCAGGGTACAAGACAGCTATGCGATGCTTCTCTTGTGATAAAGTTAAGGGAATGCAATTAAGCAAGCATCAAAAATATTTAGAGAACATCTGTCAGAAGTTACAGAATATCAAGGTTTTAGATCTTTGGCACAGAGAACCATTTAGTAACATAAATTGTGTAATCCAGAGCAGTAATCTGGAGCAGTTTGCATACCAATGGTACTGGATCACTAATTGTAGTATATTGTTTGTTTTTTTTTTCTTCTGCAGGCCAGTGATTCCATTGGAATCAAATCCACCGTGTGCATACAGTCCCTCTGAAGGGAAACATAGTGTATGAGAGAGTATCAGGAGTAGGAGGAGTACTGAGACTGAGAACATAGATGCCTTATCTGGTTGGAACTTAATGATAGGTTTTCCACTTTCTCAGTCATGTACTCCAGTGAGATATTTCTGTCATAAGAAGACCAAATTTTACCATAACTCACTCCTACCCTTTAAATCAGAACAAGGTAAAAGTCACAGCTATGAAGCAGAGAGGATTCTCTCAACTCTGCAAGGAATGTGTTGGGGTTGTTTTTAATCTTAAATATCATGCATTAGTAAAGAGGATAAAAGAACTCCAAGAACTTTAGTGACAGCATCTTCCATCTGCTAGCAACAACTAGATCTGCCAAGAGGATGTTCTATTAATTAGAATGAATAACTACTTCTTACTGCGGCCTTATTCACACAATTATCTCAGTGTTGAAGCAGACATTTAATCAAGCAGGTGGCAAGCAAGCCTTCCCATACACTCAGACTACTGACAAGGTTGTCACATTTCCACTTGGGACTTGCACAGAAATAGACTGGCAGCCAAGCCCAGAAACAGTGGGCTGAGTTTCTATCAGGCAGCATTAAATCTGAAATGGAGCATGCAATCTGTTCCAAAACTGAAAGCTGAAGGAACTGCAGCAGTCTGCAGTGAGAAGGCCGAGCAGCGCTGCATGCATGGTGGGTGCTGCTGCCACTGAACGGCATCCTTACCACTTCAAACACGCGATGTTCTTCAGTTTGCACTTGCAGATCTCAGTGAAATAGCAGCTGCCGATGAAGTCAATGGTGCTGGGTGGGAAGAATGGAAAAGTTTAGCTATGGCTCTGCTTCCAGCAGGAAGGATTCAATAATACATTGATGTGAAATCACTACAAAGACGCAAAAGTGTCACTCTTGTGTGCTGCTTCATTCATTTAAAGCTCTTCAAAGAGGAAACCGTGTCCAATCACAGAATGGCCTGGGTTGCAAAGGGGCACAGTGCTCATCCAGTCCCAACCCCCTGCTGTGTGCAGGTCGCCAACCAGCAGCCCAGGCTGCCCAGAGCCACATCCAGCCTGGCTTTGAATGCCTGCAGGGATGGGGCATCCACAGCCTCCTTGGGCAACCTGTTCCACTGCCTCACCACCCTCTGGGGGAAAAACTTCCTCCTAATATCCAACCTAAACCTCCCTTGTCTCAATTTAAAGCCATTCCCCTGTCACACCGGGGTGATGCTCCCAAGGGAACAAGAAGACCCACACGATGTGTCCCATTAAGGATCCCTTCTGGAGAGCCCAGAAATTTCTCCCACAGCGCAGCAGCTTCAAGCCTTGCCAAAACAGGCCTTGGATCCCTTCTCTCCTTTTGAACCCCTACTTTCTTATCCTCGCCTCGCTCTTCGATCTTATTTCCTCAGCCTTCAAACGTTATTATGGAAAAGCAGCACAGCCAGCTCGGAGCCCTGCTGTTCAGGGAATTGGGCAGAGCAGGTCGGTTGTATCTGAGGTTGGTTTGCAGGTTCTCAGGGCGCAGTTTGTGTTCTGGAGGAGCTCCCTGCTCTGTGTGCGGTTCGAGGCCCGGCCCGGCGCTCCTGAGGCGGCTCTTACCCCGAAGGCGGGATGTCGGTGGAGTAAAGGTCGATGTCGGTGTCGGCCAGCAGCACGGCTTTCATCCCCCGCGAGCTCAGCACCTGCTGGCAGAAGCGGCAGCACAGCACGGTCACGCTCCGGTCCGCGAATGCGCAGCCATCGCCCGACATCGCGAGCGGCCGCCGCTCCGCTCCGAGCCGCCAACGGCCACGCTTCTTCCTGTCAGTTTGAATTCCCAACCTCGGTCACCTATTGGTCGTAGCGGGCCACGCCCCCATATTCTGATTGGTGAAGAGTAGGGGCGTGGCGCTTTCTTTCTTGCACGCCGTTGGAGGAGTTGGGTGGCACCACCCCTACCGCCCGGACATTGGCGGAGGTGCACGCCCCGCTTCGCTCCCATTGGTTCGCCGGGGAAACTCTTTGCATACCGTGCCCCGCCGCTCCGCAGTCCTCGGGGCGGAGGCCGCAGCGCTGCGCTTAGCCCCGCCCACTGGTCGGCGGGGGGGCGGAGCCACGAGAGCCAAGCGGTGGGCTCTCCCGATTGGCTGTCACTCCCGCTTATCTCCCCCCATCTCTCTCCGTCTATTGGCCGCACAGCGTGGCGGGGGCGGGCTCGGCTGCGGGCTGCCGTGGGTGAGCGGGTGGCGGGCGGGCGGCAGCGGCCGGAGAACGCCGGGCTGCGGGAGGTGGCTCCGCAGTGCCCAGGTAACCGTCCCGCCCGGCCGTGGGGCACCCATACAGCGGGGAACAGCCGCCGGGCCCCCCCTCAGCCCCTTCCCTTTTAGATTTTCTCCTTTGGTGGCGGCCCCCGAGGCGGGGCGTGGGACACGGGAGCCCCGCTGCGTGTTCTCTGTGTGTGTGTGTGTGTGTGTTCCCCCCCGGGGATCCGCCGCCGTTTCCTTCCCCGCCGCCCTCATTGTTCTGCGGGGCGGGATGCGGATCCGCTGTGTTTATTCTCTCCTTCCTCCCGCGGGGTTAGGGTAAAAAAAAAAAAAAAAAAAAAAAAAAAAAAAAAAAACAGGGGGGGGGCGAGAAAGAAACCCAACCGGAGCCGAACCGCGCCGTGCCCGGCTGCCATCCGCGGGGTGCCGCCCCTCTCCGCCCCTCACCTGCCCGCCCTAAAGCTCCGCTCCCGCTCTGCAGGCACACAGCGACGGAGCCGCGCCGCCGGACGGA
>NW_024884510.1:0-1392 GCF_019232065.1 Centrocercus urophasianus
CCAGCCCTCCGCTCATCTCAGCGCCTCAGGACCCGCTCCCAGAGCTCTGCACCTTCCTTGTGCTGGGCCCCAGGCCTGGACGCAGCGCTGCAGACGGGGCCTCGCAGGAGCAGAGCAGAGGGGGACCATCGCCCCCCTGCTGCCAGCCCTTTTTCATGCAGCCCACAACGCAGCTGGCCGCACGCTGCTGCCTCGTGCGCAGCTTCTCGTCCCCACGACCCTCGAGTCCTTCTCTGCAGGGCTGCTCTCCAGGTTTTGCCCCACTTGGTGGCAACCCCCAGCACTGCAGCACCCTGCACCTGGCCCTACTGAACCTCCTTCAGTCTTCATGGCCCCACTTCTCACATCCCCCTGCACGGCTCCCAATGCACCGACTGCACCCCG
Source organism: Centrocercus urophasianus (assembly GCF_019232065.1). Taxonomy (NCBI): domain Eukaryota; kingdom Metazoa; phylum Chordata; class Aves; order Galliformes; family Phasianidae; genus Centrocercus; species Centrocercus urophasianus. The sequence continues at coordinate 385 of NW_024884510.1, forward strand.
GCTGGGTGCCACCTGCTGAGGCCGCGCTCGATGCCATTCCCTGCCACTGATGGAGATGCTGAAGAGCCCCAAGACCCCCTGAGGGACGCAGCTCGTGACCGGCCTCAGAACCGCTCATCACAACCCTTTGGCTGCGTCCAACCAACCCCAAACCCACTGAACAGCGCAGCCTTCACTCACCCGTCCTTCTTCTCTGGTTTGGGGGCAGCGTTGGGGCAGCGCTTCCCATTCTTGGCTGAGATGTAGCTGCACTGCTTGAAGGGAGCGCTGCGGTCCTCGAGGATGTGCTTGAGGCAGAAGTCGTGGCCCTCCAGGCGGGGCTGGGAGCACTGCCTTTGGCTGAAGGAGCAGCACTGAGGCTCCTGAGGCCGTGGGATGGGGGTGAGGCGGCCGCGGTTGGAGGGCAGGACGTGGATCCGGATCCTGTTCATATCCTATAGCTGCCGGGGGAGGGGGGGGGGTCAGAATGAAGCACAGGAGGAGCCCCTGCTGCTGGCTGATCGAATTCCTCGTGTGGGGTTGGGGAGAGAGAGGAGCAGATCCTACAGAGCGCGCAGCTCCCGATGCTCGAGGGATGGATGGGGGCTCTGTGGGGCAGAGGGGGAACTACGGGGGAGGACGGGAGCCTGCAGAGAGAATGGGGAACCATGGGGACGATGGCGGCCCTGTGGGTAGGATGGGAGCCCCGTGGGTCCCCGCGCCCTCCTGCTCTGCCCACAACCCCCAGCCCTGCACCCCACGCAGCACCACCTCCCCACTCCATAACGCACCGCACAACCCCCCCCCCCCTGGGGGCGCTCGGCCCAACAACGAACCCCTTCCATCCCCCCCCCGCCCACCCCCGCAGCGCACAGCCTCCGGCTCCGGCACCCACAACCCCCACCGCCCCCAGACCCACACGGCCCAGAGCCGGACGCCACGGACCCCCTGGGCCCCACACACCCAGCGCTCCTTCTGCCGGCCCCCCCGCCACCTGCGCCCCCCATTCCCCACCCTCCCTCTGCTCCC
>NW_024884510.1:1492-8483 GCF_019232065.1 Centrocercus urophasianus
CCCTCCCCACCCTTCCCGTTCTCCCCGACCCCCCGTTTTGTCGGTGCCCCCCCACCCCCACGTGCTCCCCCACCGCCACGCGCTGGCCCTCGGCGCATGCGCACTGCCGCCTCCCGTCCGCGCCGGCGCCGCCATTTTGTCCGCGGGCGGCGAGAGCGAGAAGGGCTCCCCGGGGGGGATCGCGGCGGCACCGCCGGAGCCGAAAGACGGAGGTGAGCGGCCCCGCGGGCGGCGGATGGCGGAGGGAGCGCGGAGGGAGCGCGGGAAAGGGCGAGACGGCCGCGATAGGGAGGGCAGCGCCGCCGCCATCTTACCTCCGTGCCGCCACGGCCGCGATGAAGCGGCCCGCCTCCCCATTGGCCCGCCCCGCCACCAATCGGCGGGGAGAAGAGGGGCGGTGCTTCGCGCCGTTGGCTGAGAGAGCCGTCGCTCCGCGGCGGGCAGGCCACGCCTCCCGGAGTCACGTGAGGCGGTTGGCGGGTGGGCGGCACGTGGGTGCCGACACGTGGGCAGCGCGTCGCCCGGCCCGCCGCCATCCGAAGCGAAGCCCCGAGCGCGGGGCTCAGCCGCAACCAGCGGGAGAAACGGGGCCCAGAGACCCGACCGTGAGCTCCGTGCTCACGTAGGAAAGGGTTTCGTCCCTCCCCCCTCCACAAAAAAAAAAAAAAACCATATGGAGGCAGCGCGTTTATTGAAGCTTGGAAAAGGAACAGAACCAGCGGGCTTCACCCATGCGGCCGGAGCGCTGAGGCTGAGGGCACAGCTGGAGCTGCAGGGCTCCCACTGAAGGGAGCCGCGGGCTGAGCACAGAGCAGGGCCCCAAGCTGCCCCCCAGCCCCACTCGGGGCTCCTCCAACCCCAAACCTGCAGCTCCAAACACCAGGGACGGACGCGAGGGCTGAGATGGGGGCACGGAGCCGTTATTCTGCAGGCAGCGTCACCGCACAGCCCTCAGCCGCCCGCTGCCCCGCAGCCAGAGCCTCCACCACAGCCCGCCCCCATCCACCCCACACATCCTGCGTGCCCCCCATCGGCCCCTCTGCCCCCCCCCCGTCACCGCCCAGCATCCCGCCCCCACAAAGGAACCAAACGCTACCATATAAGTTACTGCTTAAATTATTTGTAAAACGTCGTAGATTTTTCTGTGACACGTCTTAAATACCCCCCCCCCCCCCCCTTCAGGCCCCCACCTCCCCCTCTTCCCCCACAAGGACGTGGTCCCCCCCATTCGGGGGCTTCGGCTGCAGCGGGGACGGAGCCACTGCCGACGGGGAGGCGGCGAGGGAGGGAGCGAGGAGGAGGAGGGAAGGATTCGTCCCTTCACAGCTTCGCCATCTCCGCGCTCTGAATACCGATATAATAAAAGTTATAATAATAAAATAAGTTCTTCGTGAGGCAGTGGAGAACAAACCAGCCCTTCCTCCCACCCCCCCTCCCCACCCCCCGGTCAGCGCAGGGTCGGGGCTGCAGGAATTCAGTAGTAAAAAGGGCCCTATTTGGGGAGGGGGGGCAGAGGAGGGGGAGGTTCTGAGGGCGGGGGGGGGGGTCGGGGTCTGTCCGTGTTGGCGGGTCGGCCGCTTTGCCTGGGGTTCAAGAGCTCCCCGTACGCGTGGAACTCGAAGGGGGGGGCCGGGCCGGGCTGCACGCCCTGCGCGCTCAGCAGCGAGTGCAGCATGTTGACCGTATCCTGGTAGTCACTGGGCTGGGAGGCGTTGTGGCCGTTGGCCCCCGCGGGTCCTTTGTCCGATTTGCCGTGGGCGCCGCCCCGCGCTTTGCCGGGGGCCGAGGGCAGCGCGGGCAGCGCGGCGACGGCGTCGGAGCCGTGCGGCCCCGGGAGGTGCGGGAAGGGGAACGGCGGCGCGGCGCCCTTGGGGCCTTTGCTGGCTTTGGGCGGGTGCTCGTGGGCCGCGCCCTCCTCCGGCGGCGGCCGCTTTCGGGAGGAGCCGAAGAGGCCGTAGCTCTTATGGGGGGCGGCGCCGGCCGTCGGCGCCGCGTGCTTCGAGTCTGCCGGGCGCTTGCCGAGCGCGGCGCTGGGCCCGGCGCCGAGCTGCGGGTGCAAATGTTTGTGCGAGTGGTGGTTGTGGTGGTGGTGGTTGGACGAGTGGCCCTTGTGCTTCTCCTTGTGCTCCGCCCGGCTCTTGGCGCCGCCGTCGTCCGGCCGCTCGCCGGGCACCTTGATGCGCATCTTGATCTCCTCCTGCTTGGAGGGCAGCGGCCGCTCCGCCCCGGCGCCCCCCATCGGGATCCTCAGCTTCAGCGCCGCGCTTTTGTCGCCCTTGTCGGGGCCCGGGGGGCGCTCGGGGTTCTCGGCGATGGGGATCTTCAGGATGATGGGCGACGGGTTGCCGTCCTGCTGCACCTCCCTCTCCCTCTGCTGCTGCACCAGGAGGTTCTTGGCCGCGTACGCGTACTGCGAGCGCACGTTGGCCTCCATGTTCTCCAGCTGCCTCTTCTGCGCCGCCAGCTCCTCGGCGTGCTTGGCGCGGTATTCCTTCAGCGACACCTTGGCCGACGGCGCGCTCTTGGCGCCCTGCTTGCCGTAGCCGCCGCCGTCCTGCTGCTGCGGGCAGGGCTGCTGCTCCGCCCCCGCCGCGCCCTCGGCCGTCCGGTGGCTCTGCGCCGCCTCCAGCTTGGACGCGGGGTGCTGCGACAGCCAGCGCTCGGCCGGGGCCGCGTCCGCCGCGCTCGGAGCGCCGGGAGAGTCGGCGGGCGCCGGCAGCGAGGGCCCCGCGGAGGCGGCGCAGGACGTGGACATGCTCATCAGCCCCGCGATGTTCATATCCGAGCTGTTGTTCCTGGAGATCATGTTGAGGATGGTCTGCTCCGACAGCCCCTCGTCTTCGCCGTGCTCGTCGGCTTTGGATTTCCTGGCCGCCTGCGTGGCCTGCAAGGGAAGCGCGGCTGTTTTCATGGGGCGCTCAGGACGGAGCGCTGACATCTCCGGGCTGCTCCCCGCGCCGAGGCGGAGAGGGACCTGGGTGTCCCGGCAGGTCGGCCAGCAGCCAGCAGGGTGCCCTGGCGGCCGAAGCCAAGTGGGGCGCGTTGCACAGAGCGTGGCCAGCAGGTGGAGGGAGGCGATGCTCCCCCTCTGCTCTGCCCTGTGAGGCCTCACCTGCAGCCCTGCGTCCAGTTCTGGGCTGCCCAGCACAAAACAGACAGGGAGCTCTTGGGAAGAGTCCCAAGATGGTGAGGGGCCTGGAGCATCTCTGCTATGGGGAAAGGCTGAGTGAACTGGGGCTGTTCGGCCTGGAGAAAAGAAGGCTGAGAGGGGAGCTGATCCAGGTCTGTAAATATCTGAGGTGTGGGGGCAGCATGGCGAGGATGGACTCTGTGCAGTGGGGAGTGGAGACAGGAGGAGGGGAAACGGCCGGAAATGGAGCACAGGAAGTTGTGCAGCAATGTGCGAAGGAACGGCTGTGCAGTGAGGGGAGGAGCGATGGAACAGGATGCAGGGAGGGGGGAGTCTGTGGGTCCCGACGTGTCTCTATGGGTCCCGACGTGTCTCTATGGGTCCCAACGTGTCTCTATGGGTCCCAACATGTCTCTATGGGTCCCAACGTGTCTCTATGGGTCCCAACATGTCTCTATGGGTCCCAAGGTGTCTCTATGGGTCCCGACGTGTCTCTATGGGTCCCAACGTGTCTCTATGGGTCCCAACGTGTCTCTATGGGTCCCAACATGTCTCTATGGGTCTCAATGTGTCTCTATGGGTCCCAAGGTGTCTCTATGGGTCCCAATGGGTCTCTATGGGTCCCAATGGGTCTCTATGGGTCCCAACGTGTCTCTATGGGTCTCAATGTGTCTCTATGGGTCCCAAGGTGTCTCTATGGGTCCCAATGGGTCCCAATGGGTCCCAATGTGTCTCTATGGGTCCAAACGTGTCTCTATGGGTCTCAATGGGTCCCAATGGGTCCCACTGTTCACTGGCACAGGCTGCCCATGGAGGTTTGGAGCCTCCTGCTCTGCAGATGTTCCAGACCTGCTGGATGCTGAGCTGTGCGCCCTGCTGTAGGAACGGCTTTGGCAGGGGGTTGGACTCCATGAGCTCTGCAGCTCCCTTCCAACCCCTACAGTTCTGTGATGCTGTGATTCTGCACACCCGCGCCGCCCCCTCCCCGCTCTGCCCCACTGCAGACCCCCCCCCCCCCACGCCAACACCGCAGCCTCACCCTCCAGTTCCGGATGCGCTTCAGCCGGTTGGGGGTTTTCTCGAGGATCTGCAGGAATTCATGGGTCAGTTCTGCAGAGGAGACACAAGGGAGGGAAGGGGAGGTCAGAGGGACGAGCGGAGCGGCCCGGATCCTCAGGGCGGCCCCCTGCTCGCTGACGGACGGAGCTACGATGGCGTGGAGCTACTCGAGGAGGGGCGGTGCGACAGCCGGCACCACTGACCGCATTGAACTCATCTCTCCGTGCCTTTTGCCATCTCTGTCGCGCCACAGCGGCCGCTGCGCTGGAAACCACGGCAAAACCAGAAGCCCTTCGAGCCCACGAAGTGGCCGTGTCTGAATGGCAGGAACAGAGATGCCAAGGAAATACAAGAGCCTTCGGGGGAACCTCGCTCCAAAACTTACCATCTAAGAGCTCCAGAGTTACAGTGCCATCAACGTATTCCCACCAGTGCTTCCCGTCCGTGGAGACTGGGATCTCCCAGTTGGACCATTTACAAGCCAGGTGGATACAGACGCAGGCCACAACGGGAGGGGTGTACTGCAGGCTGAAGGTGGTCAGGTGCAGGCTGACGTCGCCAGCGGGGAGAGAGAAACAAAAAGCCATCAGCTCCCAAGGCTGAAGCTCAGCGCACGCAATCGCCCCCTGGAGAGACGCTGCGGAAGGGGCGGCCGTGGCCGGGGTCCCTGCTGCTCCTCCCCCAGCACAACCCTGCCGCGGGCCGGCTCCGTGCCACGGCTCCTTCCTGCCTGCCTCCCCCTCGAGCTGCACGCAGCTCCGCTCCGGGCTCCTCCGTTCGCCTGCAGGGGAGGCCGCGCCGCCGCGAGCCGCTCCACCGAGCGCCGCGCTCGTCCCCTCTTTGCTCCCCATCGGCATCGGGGCGGCGTCCCCTCACACAGCGGGGAGGTTCGGTGCTTAAGGCCGAAAGCAACCCGGCTCCGCGACACCACGCGACCTCGCGCACGGCGGCCGCAGGACGGAGCCGATCCAGAGCCGCGCCTCCGTCAGCGCCCGGCTGTGAGGCGGCGCCCCCGGCCCCGCAGGGCGGCTCCAAACCTCGAACAGCGCAGCGCTGGGGGCGACGGGGGGGACGGGGACACACGGGGGTGCGTGGGGTGCAGCGCAACCACGGCTCCACAGGGCTCCAGCCCGGCCCCGCTCCCCTCGCAGAGCCACTCGAGAGGCTGCGAGCAGCCCGGCCACGCGGCAGGCGCTCATCTGTCAGTTAACGGGGAAATGCGCGTGCCGCTACCGGCTGGCTGGGAGGGGAGGCGCAGGGAGCAGCACCGAAGGGCTCAGGAGCCGCCATAACGGACGCATCCCAGCTCTGAGCTCCGCTCTTCACCTGCAGGCGCTGCGCTGAGCCTCGTAAAGAGCAACCAGAGCAACCGGAGCCCGGCAGTGCAGGCTGCAGCCCCCTGCTTAGCGAGGGCCCGGGGCTGCGGGCAGCCAAGCCGCCTCCAGCGCTGGGTTTCACGGGCGCTGCGTTGCCCGCACAGCACAAAGCCACAGAGCCGGGAAGCTCAGTGAGAGGGAAGCCGGGCAGGAGCCACACAGCCCAGCTCCGAGCGCAGCGCCGCCCGCGCTTCCTTCAAGCCTCACCTCCACGCCTCACTTCTTGCTTTTGCAATGACTGCTGGGGGGGGAAACACCTGAGGGGGGGGGAAGCACGCAGCCCCGCGTCACCAGGAGCTCCTCGGTGCAAAGCCCAGGGGGGAAACCTGGAGCGCAGCCCCCGGGGCGGAGGGAGCAGCGCCGCCTCCCTGCCTCACACAGCACCGAGCGGCTGAGGCCGGGCCGCTCCGCTCTCCTCCTCCTGCTGGCAGCCCTGGTTCCCCAAGCGCAGCAGTGGGGCAGAGGGGGGCAGAGCCCAGCGCAGCGCTGCCGTCGCCTCCAGGAGCTCCACGCCTTACCTGGCGCTACCCGAGGCCGAAGGACCCACGGACTCCTTCCACCCCCCCCCAATCCGCCCCTGGCTGCAGCCGGCACTGCTGGAGCGCTCACCCACACCTCCGTTCCCACCCCAACCCTTCATCCAGCTCCTCCTCTGCTCCCTCCTCGCCCCCATCAGCCTCCCGCAGGGCTCAGATGCGCTCACAACCCACGCAGCACCCGGCCCGGCGACGGCGCGCTGACACCTAACGCCTAAGCAAGCAAAACCTCTGCAGGCCGGCTTCACAGCTCCCCCAGGGCTGCTGTTCCCCCCTTCCTGCAGCTCTCTAACTTACCATCAGAAGCAAGCAGTGAGGCTCCTGGCAGCCCCCCCACCCGCTCCCGCGCCCCCCACTGCGCTCCCACACCAGCAGGAGGAAGGGCGCCCAGCTGAGCAGCCAGCAGAGGGGCAGCCCCTCACATCCGCCCCTGGGATACGAAGCGACGGTAAATAATAACCTGTTGGTAGCCATGAAGTAGGACGTCTGCGCCAAGTCCTTGCTGGCTGCAAGAGAGAAGGGGAGAAAAAGCCGGGTGTCACTGCAGGCTGCCGGCAAACACGGCTTGACTGGGGAGCGACGCTTTGCTGCCCCACACGTTAACAGGACGGGCAGCACGGCCCGGCTCGCTCCATGCTGCGCCTCCACACAGCTTCCAGAAGCTGCTGCATGAAAAGCTTTGTGCGGCTCGGCAGCCGCCTCTGCTTGTGGTCACTGAAATCCAGGGCAGCCGGGCACAGCGGGGCGACCAGGGGGGCCAAGGGTTGCCTGGAGGCAGCGCCCAGAGCACAGCCAGCAGGGCAGGGAGCCGCTCCTCCTCTGCTGGGCACTGGGAACAGCTGGGGGAGCCCCACAGGGGGGCGGGGGGCCGAGAGCCCCGGGGGGAGAGA
>NW_024884510.1:8583-11807 GCF_019232065.1 Centrocercus urophasianus
TGGGGGAGCCCCACAGGGGGCGGGGGGCCGAGAGCCCCGGGGGGAGAGAAGGGGAGGGGGGGGGGGTGAGCAGAGCTGCCTGATGTCGGAATGGAGGTGGGGCAGGGCTGCGTTCGGTGCTGCTCGGCGCCGGGCCTCAGGGCAGCCGGAGCCCCCAGAAACCCCCGCAGCGCCGCCCAGCAGCAGCTGAGGGCTTCTCACCTCTGACGAGCTGCGTGCATTTCACCACGTGGGTGTGCGGGTGGTCGATGGTGATCTCAAAGCCTGCAAGAGGACGGAGACGCGGCCGTCAGACAGCGGGCAGAGCCCCCTGCCCACAAACCTCCCCCCTCCAGCCCTGCTTGGAGCGGGCAGAACAGAGCAGCCCGAAGGTCTTTGCTGCTGCTGCTGCTGCGGGGCCTCCGAGCAGCTCAACGCCTTCAGCGCTTGAAAGACCTCACTGGAAACGAAACGGCCACGAAGCGTTTTAAAAATAGCAGGACAAAGCCTCTACAGCAGCTGGGAGGAAGCAGAAGACAATGGCAGCTGCTCAGAGGAATTTCTGTCACCCCAAAAGCCAAAGGGAAGCAGGCTTTTCCCTTTGAAGCCGCCTGCAGCACTCGCGTCACCGCGCCTCCGTCCTCCCTTTGGTTTCCTATTCAATTTGTGCTTTATGGTTTAAAGGCCGAAAAACACCCAAGAAAATTAAAAAAAAGCCTCTGCTCCATGTGTGCAACAGATCCCAGTCCTTTCCGGGCAGAACATTCCAGAATATTCTGGCTGTACCCCGAGGTTAAGGAAGGTGGCTTTGGGACGGAGCAGAGCTCGGGCCGGGGCTCCGTGGGCGACACAAAGCGCAGCAGCGAGGGACGACGGCCCAAATTAAATGAGGTCAGAAGGAACCAAGGCCGCACAGCCGCCATTCGCGGCCGCAGGGCTGGAGCAGCACTGAGCTCAGGCAGCGCCGCCACCCTGGGAGCAGCGACGGCGATGGGAATCACAGCACAGAGCGCTGAGCTGGGCGGGAAACAGGCTGAGAACAGAGCCGGGCTGCTGCTCTCCTGCCCCCCAGCTGGGGGTCGCGGCTCCTGGCTCTGGGATTCATGCAGCACCCGGCTGAAGAACTCACCCAGGGTCTGCAGGATGATGCTCTCCAGGATGACCAGGTCCTGCGCCTGCTGCAGGTAGGCCTGGGGTTGAGAGGACAGGCGAGTTACTCCCAGCACAGCAGTGCACCTAAAGCTGCCCCTTCCTAAGGGCCCTTCCCAGCAGCCCTTCCCAGGGAGGCAGAAAGAACAGAGGGGAATCTGCCAGCCCCCTCCCTCCCAGCAGGAGGAGGAAGATTTGCCCTCCAGCTTTCGGAGGCTAAAGGCTCCCCTTCCCCTGGGTTGGCTGCTCGCTTCCAGCTGCTTTGTGGGGCAGCACTTCGAACCAAACCAGCGTTAAACACGTGGGGGCAGAGCAGATCCAAACCGCACGGCACCAACGCTCTGCCCCACATCCCAGCAGTGCAGGTTGGGGTAAAGAAAGCATCCAGCTTTTAACACGGCGCCATGGAGGGCACCTGAGCCAGGCTGGCACAGCAGAGCAGAACAGAAGAATTCCTGCCACAAATCGGGTAAGAAACTCCTGCTGCCGCACAGAACCCCAAAAGCTCCCTGCAGTGGAGAGGTGGGTGAACGGGGAGCCGCCTCTGAGCGCCCCAGGACGCGGAGCATCGCTCTGAGGATCCCAACGTCACCGTGGCTGTGATGCAGGGCCCCACACGCACTGCTCACCTCGCTCCTGGTGTCGGGGGGCGGCTCCTGGGGGTGCAGGCAGGCGTGGGCCACCTTGATCACATAATCCAGCTTCCTGGGCTGCTCCTCCACTTTGGCAGCCAGGAACAACGCCGCAGGAGCCACCGACTTCACAGGACGAAACGAAGAGAAAAACCATTCGTGAGATGGGAGAACGGGAAGGGTCGAAAGGAGCCCCCCGAAGCCCCCCCCCCCCAGCCCTGGGCTGCTCCCATCAGCACGGCAGAGCCCCATCCGCGCCCACCCACATGAGGGCACCCACACCTTGCAGGCAGCAGCCCCGAGGCCTCGCCGCCCCCCGAGGGAATTATTTCCTCCTCACACCTCGCCTCCGCCCCCGTTTCACTTTAAAGCCGTTCCCCCTCATCCCACCCAAAGGTACAAAAACCAACCGAACGAATTACGCCGTTTTTCACAGCTTCAGGCAAACGGCCGTTCGTTAAACAAAGCCTAAACCCCCCCAGGAGGGAAAAAAGGGCCCTCGGCGCCCGAATGCAGACACAAAGAGCCCCGGCCCCACTTACATTGCGGTGGAACTGAGTGAAGGACTGCACCATGTAGAAGCGGTGCATGTACACGATGGCGGTGTTGATGGTGAGCTGGGAGCTGATGGCGGCGTTAAGGAAACGCGGCTCGCCTCCGATCCCCGGCCGGTCGGCCGGTCCGCCAGCCCTCCCCGCACCGCCCCGCATCCCGGCCGCCTCCCCGCGGCCCGCTTCTCCCACCCCCACCCCACCGCCGATCCCCGCTCCCGCCCCGCCGCCGGCCCAGGCCCCAACTCGAGCTCAGGCCTCGCGGCCTACCGCGGCCGGATACACGTTGAGACGCTGCCCCATGTCCTGCAGCAGGTTGGCGGCCTGCTGGCGGTACGAGAGCTCCTTGTCGGGATCCAGACCGGCTCGCCGCGAGGGGCTGCGGTCCAACTGCTCGCGGCTGAAATACCAGCGCCGCGCCGCCCCGCCGCCCGCCGAGGCCTCCATGGCGATCCGCGCCCGCGCGCGTACGCACGCACGAGCGTAACGTACGCACTGACGTCACGACGCAGGGCGGGGTGCGCGCGCACGGCGGGCGGTAACGAGGCGGAGAGGGGCGACGCGCATGCGCGAGAGGCGGGGCGGGAGAATTGTGACGGAGAAAGTCGCGAATCGGAGGGGCGCGGCAGCGGAAGTGAGTAGGGCGAAAAGCGGAAGTGATAGCTGCTGAAAGCGGAAGAAGGTGGGGCGAGGGGCGGAAGTGAGTGCAGCCAAGTGGACTTGAGGGAGAAGATTAAAGCCGCACCGGAAGTGAGTGAAGCGCTCCTGGGAGGGGCGATGCGCCCCGCACCCGGCCCGCCCCGCGCCCTGTGACCCCCCCGCCGACCTCTGACCCCCGACCTCTGACCCCAAGGCCACAGCACCTCTCGTATCAAAGCGCGTTTATATAATTTATCTGTACATGAAGGGGGGG
>NW_024884511.1:0-19254 GCF_019232065.1 Centrocercus urophasianus
GAGATGAATAAATCAGACAAGATGAGAGAGAGAGTTCAAACCTGAACAGCTTGGAACGGCCAGGAAAGCACCTCCAGCACCCACTGCCAGGCAGCCAGAGAGCGCCCCCCCACCCGGAAGGGGCCAGATCCCGTGCCTGCTGTAATGTACAGGGATGGGAACTGGGATTGGGGCAGTGACACTTCAATGCCCCGTGCACTGCATGATGTTTTGATGTGGAATGCTGAAACCCAAAATAAAAACAAAAGCAAAAAGCATAGAACCATGACAGAGTTCTACACAATGAGCTGCAGAAGCTACTAAAGGGAAGGGTGAATCGAGCCCATTTGCAGAAGTGAAGGCCGTCCAGACGGCTTTAGACACTGCTGAACAAGAAAAGGCACCGGTCCTCTACCTCTCCACTGACTCCTTGACCGAGTAGCAGATGCCCTATGGGGGTTACAGCAGTGGAAGCAGAACAACAGGCAGCACGGAGGTAAAGCCCACCAGGGCCGCTGCGCTGTGGGAAGACATTGCTGCCCAGGTAGAGAAGGTGGCTGTAAAGGAACGCGACGCAGATGCTCGTGCACCGTGAGTCGTGCCACTGATGAGCACTGAGAGGGCCAACAGGACCCAAGTGGCCGTGGCAGACCTGGTCTGGCAACATTCGGGTGAATTATTCATAGCTTGAGGGGTCCGTGAGCCTTCAGGCCGTCCAGAAAGAGATGCGGGGTATAGATGAGCTCAGGACCAAGGGGTCCTGCCTATGGATGCTATTGCACAGGTTATCCATGAACGTGAAACGTGCTGTAATTAAGCAAGCCAAGGCATTACCCTCACTGCACAGCCTCTCGTGTGAGCATCCACCCTGAGAGTAGAAGCTCCCCTCCTCCATGCACCCGTAGCACCACTACAAGGAAAACAATCCCTTTCGGCATCTGAAACGCTCCTGTTCCATCAGACTGGGCACTGCACCCACAGCTCTGAAAGGACTCAGGACCCCCTTGGAAGGTTTTGCTCCAAAGACGGGGGGAAAACAGGTAAACTCAAGAGGAAGCGAAAAAAAAAACCTCGCGTTTTAAAATGTTGATGCATCTTAAAACGTGTGGGAAATCGGCAATGAAAATGTTTTGGGGAGACAAAAATACAGAGGGAAAGCCCTCCACTCACTCCTCCATGACTTTGAGGATTTGTTGATTGCAGAGGAAGCTGCTCCGTAACGAAATTCTGGGGTCCTTAGAGGTGGAGACACATGACAGGCACTGTGTTTTGCTGGCTGCACTATGAAAACTATTAATCCACCCCTGCACTTCTCTCCCCTTCCCAAGCGTTGATTCCCCTCCTGTTTGCAGGCTCCCTTCAGGCACTGCAGGCTGCACTCAGGTCACCCCGCAGCTCCTCTTCTCCGTGCTGAACGAGCCCAGCTCCCTCAGCCTGTCCTCACAGGGCAGCTGCTCCGGTCCCCCATCGCCTTCCTGCCCTCCTCTGCACCCTCTCCCACAGCTCCCTGTCTCTCTTGCACTGCGGGCTCCAGCCCTGGGCGCAGTGCTGCAGATGGAGCCTCACAAGAGCGGAGCAGAGGGGGACGGTCGCCTCCCTGTCCCTGCTGCCGCCCCTCTGCCGATGGAGCCCAGGATCCCACTTGCTTTCCCACCTGCAGGAGCGCTGCTGCCTCATGCCCAGCTTTTCATCCCTCAGGTCCTCCTCCGCAGGGCTGCTCCCAAGGACCGCTCCTTCCAGTCTGTACGGATGCCTGGGATCTTCAGTTCATATCCGTTACTTGTGTTACACATGGAAACATTTCCCGGGCAGCACATTTCTGTTCAGTGCTTCCCCCACACTTCCAGGAGAGAGCCGACTCTTCCCAACAGAGCAAGTGAGGCTGAGCAGGGCAGAGCGCTGAGCCCTGTCTTCACGCATCAGCTCTGGGACAGCAAACACAGAAGGCGGAGCTCCAACCAAAGCCGCCCCCTTCCATTCCCGTGCCGCAGCTTCCCCGCACGCTCGGCTTTCGTTCCCTGCTTCAGGAAGGTGAGCTGTGCGCGCTGCTCAGCCCCACCGCGCCTGCACGGCCAGCAGATCGAGCAAGATGACCCTGCCCCTGCTGAGGCCGCGTTTACAACGCCGTGTCCAGATCCGGGCTCGAGAAAGACACGGCTCTGCCAGAAGGAGTCCAGCAGAGGGCCGAAAACCAAACCTCTGCAAACCCTTGGCAGACCTGCTGTTACTCAGCGGGAATCATAACCCAAACCCAGCCCGTAACCGCAACCCTGCCCCTACCCCCACCTCCACCCGAAGCCCCCGCCCCGCCTCGGGGCTCGGCGCTCGCGCAGCTCCTTGGGGCCCCGCCGGCCGCCCGCTTCCTGCCCCGCCCCGAGGAGCTGCGCTCCGTGCGCTGAGGCCGCGCGGGCGGCGATCGGAGGCGCGGCGGGGAAGCGGCCCGGGGTCGGGGCCTGGACTCGGAGCTGCGGCCTCTCCTCGCCGTGCGGGAGGGATCTTCTGCCGGGGTCCCGCTTAGGGGCCGGCAGAGCGGCCGTCTCTTCGGTGCCGGGACGGCGCTGCGCCGAGGAGCGGTGCGGGAGGTGATCCCGAAGCCGGTGTCCGAGCGCGTTCCTGTTGGCCAAACGGCGGATCCGCGTCCGTTCCGTCTCCGTGGGACGAGGCGGCTGTGTCGATCTTCCGAGACCCGGGAAGGGGGTTTGCTTCTTTAGGGCGAGTTCCCTTCGCTGGAAGTTCACGGTAGGTCGGTGCAATTTCCTATCTTTAGGGAGTGGATCTGTAGGTAATGCTGGAGCGCGTGCGGCATAAGCAGCTGCGAGTCACAGACTGCAGTTGTTATTTTTCAGATCCGCGGTCCCTTCAGAAATCCCACCCAAATGCCGCAGCAGAAATGGGGCACGGTGGCCCACATTTTTTGTATCAAACGTGTGCGGGCGCTCTGCAAAATGCAGGCATTGCAGCCTCCCTGTTTCTGCGGGGGTTGGGAGAGTTAACAATTGAACCGAAGGAACGGCGCCAGTCGTCCGTTCAAAGCGCTAAAAGCCCTGCGAGATGGCTGCAGGGTGAAAGGCTGACATGCATTTCTTACCGGAGAGGTAGGAATCGGAATCGGCCGTTTGGAGCGCGGCGTTTCGTTCTGTTTCCATTGGTGATCTTAACTCTTTGCCGTCTGAGTTGCGCGCTCAGCTTTCCGGAACCCAGTTAGGTTTAAATGAAGCTTCGTGCTTCTTTATTTCTTGGAAAGACTGCCGATAGTCGTTAAAGCCCAGCAGGAATTGATATATCCGTACGGGGCGTCATCATTCACTTACTGATGCTGCTGTTCCTTGGCAGGCCGTCCCAGTGCCCCTGTTTGTTCTTCCTTCAGGCCTTACCATCCTCTGGGTGTCGAAGGAACTGGGGTGCTTTCCTTTCCTTGCTGGCCCTGCCTGTGGAGGGACTAAAATACCCTGCTTTCCTTCGCTGTTACCTCGTTTCTGGTGTGCTACAGTTGCGCTGCACGCAATACTTGTGGGCTGATCAGGAACTGTAACTCTAGGATTGCCAAGGACTAATGAGGTTTTTTCCATGGTGCATTGCTCCACTTTGGGAAACTTGTTTGCAATTCTTTGTAGTTATTTTCTTTTCCTTTAACTTCTGCTCCCTGTTGCTGTTTGTTTTTGTTCTCCCTCGCTTCCTATGTAACATCCCATGCTGCCATTGTGCGTAGAACACCTTTCCACCTTTTGTCCTTTTACAGCCCCTAATGATCTCTCGTTTCTCAGCTGAAACAATTGTCTCCAGCCCATTCTTATGAGTGTTTGGGGCCGCGGTTCAGTCCATGGCTCTTGTAATCAGCTGGTGTCCCTCGTTGCCATCGTGCAGACATCACAGATCTCTAACGCACGGATCCTACAACAATATATACTTGTATGGGAGAAGCAGCAGTGCACTGGTCGATATAATGTAGAGTGGCGTGACAAGATTGGAGATGGGTGCAGTGCTGCTGGTCCGAGCCCCAGGTGCCTTTTACCCTCAAGCGATGCCCTTCAGATGGGCTGGGGAGGACCGGTCTTGGACGGGGGCTGCTGCACTCCCTCACACCTCCGCTGCCACTTGTCTTGTCCCAGCAGGCTCCTGTGAAACTTCGGCCTTTCACCTGTGATCATCCCTGACACGTTACCTGCAGGAGAGCAACAAATGGCCGCAGCGCATCCGCCTCAGGTAGGGGCATTGGGAAGCACGCAGGAGAGGCCTTTGGGTGAGGGATGTGAATACGTGGGGAGAGGGAAGTGCCTTCAGCCAGTGTTTATGTGCTGGGGACAAAGGAGCCGCCGGGACTGGAGTTTCTCTCCTCTGCCAGCTGCTTCCGTGGGCCTGGGCTGTTCTGAGCAAGGAGCCTCTGCTTGCAGGAGCCCGTGAGCTTTGCAGAGGTGGCCGTGCCTTTCAACAGGGAGGAGTGGGCGCTGCTGGACCCTGCGCAGCAGGTGCTGTACCAGGATGTGATGCTGGAGACGTATGGGGCTGTGGGCTTTGCAGCCTTTCCTTCTTGTTAGGGCTCCTTTGGCTGTGCGGAATGAGCCTCTGCAATCGGGGCCTCTGCAATCAGTGTAATTGCAATGCAGTTACTAAGGGCTTAATACAACAGCACGACGAATGAAATGTAAATAAGTTTCACGTGAGTTTCAGAAGGGATCAGTGTGCTCAGCACTGTGAGAAAAGACCCAGAGTCACTGGCTGGCAAGCAGGCATCAGCCAGGAGGAGCTGGATCAGCTCCTGCAAACCGTCTTGGTCTGGCTGCATTGCATGGTGCCACTGGCTCCAGCAACCTGACAACTCTCTGGTTATTTATTTGCCTTTTTGCTCTTCCCCTTTGAACTCCCATAAACCTTTATGAAGCCTTGGGCACTGAACAGTTTGGATGGCAATAAGGCAACCTAATGTGAACATTAAAGAAATTATCCCTATGCAGTTTTTGAAGATGTAAAATTCACGCTGGGGTCCGAAGGAAGGCAGGCTGTTCCAGGGCCAGTGCCATTCAGGCCCTTACAGTGGTTTCAGAAGCTGCAGGGACAGACACACAGTGCAGCCGTTGGACGAGCAGCTGTGCCAGAATGATGGAATGCTCTCATGTTCAGTGTGTGTATCACTGAAATGTCACTTCCAGCCTCCAAACCTGCAGTGATCTCCCTGCTTGAGGAAGGGAAAGACCCCTGGCTCTCGGGTGTGCATGGCCTGGAGGACGTGGCGGGAGTCCTCAGCCCAGGTGAGCCTGTGGGGGACGGGAGGAGGTTGTGGCTGGCAGAAGCCATCTCTGGCTAGGCAGTATTCTGGCTTAATGTATTATTGCTGGATTTCCTCTGTCATCCAGCAGAGGATGGGATGACAGCTCTAGAGGAGGTCCTGCAGAAGTGTGATGTGGCCAAATGGCAGTGGGGCAGTGCCTTGGTGGGAAAAGCCAGGAGGGATGTGCAAGGGGGCCTGGGGCAGGGAGAGCGCCTGAAGAAGCAGCAGGGAGAGATTGTGAGGAACCTCCTGGACTGCAGCACAGGTCAAAAGCAGCCTGAAGATGCAAGGAGCAAGGAAGTGTGCCAGGAGGAAAGGCAGCACCCACGTGCTGAGTGTGGGAACAGCCTTAACAGGAACTCTGGCCTTGTTGACCGCCAGAGCATCCACATAGGAGGCATTCGGTTTAAATGCCTTGAGTGTGAAAAGAGGAACATAAAAGGTTGCAACTTGCTTATCCACCAGCAGGACCAGGCAGAAGAGAGGCCCTTCGAGTGTCCCGAGTGTGGGAAGAGCTTCAGAAGCAGTTCGAACCTCATCCGCCACCAGCGCATCCACACAGGAGAGAGACCCTTCAAGTGCCCTGAGTGTGGGAAGAGCTTCAGAAGCAGCTCTGACCTCATTGTCCACCATCGCATCCACACGGGGGAGAGGCCTTTTAAGTGTCCGGAGTGTCCAAAGAGCTTCAAAAGCAGCGCTCACCTCACCTCCCACCAGCGCATCCACACAGGAGAGAGACCCTTCAAGTGCCAAGAATGTGAGAAGACCTTCAAGTGCAGTTCCCACCTCATCCACCACCAGCACATCCACACGGGAGAGAGGCCCTTCAAGTGCCCTGAGTGTGGGAAGAGCTTCAGCAGCAGTTCCAATCTCGCTGACCACCGGCGCATCCACACGGGGGAGAGACGTTTTAAGTGCCCCGAGTGTGGGAAGAGCTTCAGCAGCAGCTCCAACGTCGTTATCCACCAGCGCGTCCACACCGGAGAGAGGCCCTTCAAGTGCTCCGAGTGTGGGAAGAGCTTTAAGAGCAGCTCCACCCTCATCAACCACCAGCGCATCCACACTGAGGAGAGACCCTTCCAGTGCCCTGAGTGTGGGAAGAGCTTCAAAAGCAGCTCTGACCTCATTGTCCACCTGCGCGTCCACACGGGATATAAACCTTACAAGTGCTCCGAGTGTGGGAAGAGCTTCAAAAGAAGCTCTGAATTGAAGTGCCACCACCGTATCCACACAGGGGAGAGACCCTTTGAGTGCTCCGAGTGTGGGAAGAGCTTCAGCAGCAGTTCCAGCCTCGGTTACCACCAGCACATCCACACGGGAGAGAGACCTTACCAGTGCTCGGAGTGTGAGAAGAGCTTCAAAACCTCTTCCTACCTGACCGTCCACCAACGAATCCACACAGGAGAGAGACCCTACCAGTGCTGTGAGTGCGGGAAGAGCTTCAGCAGCAGTTCTAAACTCAACTCCCACAAGCGCATCCACAGAGGAGACAGTCCATAAAAGTGCCCTGAGTTTGTGCACAGCTTTGATTTCAGTTCCTGCCTCCCTACCTACCTGCACGTCCTCACAAGAGACGGAGCCTGTGAGTCCCCAGACTCCTTCATCCGACAGGTAATGCGCTGCAGCCAGCAGGGAGAGCTCTGTAATGTAATCCTCAGTGTAATGAAGATGTGCTCCGGTGCGTGTGAACGGGGAGATCCACTGTGAGCTCAGCAGGGAATGGTGTGTGTGGCTGAGGGCAGGGAAACACAAACCCCATCCATGTTTGGGTACCCGACCTCGGTCGCAGGACAGATCCAACCCCCCCTGTCCCCTTCCTCATCCTGGTTATCGCTTATGCGAATCGACTTCTGCTTTTCCTGTCGTCTCCTGCTCACCACTCCGTTACCTGTCGGAGGGCTACTGCCTGGTGACGTTTTACTGCTGTCAGCAAGTCAAGTCACGACAGCTGCAACACAGATTTGAAGTTTCCTCATTGACACCCAGCTTCAGAAGTCCCTGAATTGGCAAATGAACGGGGAGCACTGTAAAGAAGCAGCATCCCAGCTGGGGTAAGAGAGACCTCTGCGAGCACAGCAGGCGGTGCTACGTGCGTCCCGCTCCAGGGTCGTGATTGCCACTCCAGAGCTCGGAGGAGGTGCTCACATTTTCACTGGGTGCATTGGGATCAGCCAGCCCCTGATTTCTCCCTGATCAGCAGGAGAGTTTTCCCATGCTTTGGATGGACTGTAGCTCCCTTCTTGACCTTAGATCCATTCTTGGTGTTCTGGGCCCGTGTAAATGCTCTTCCCC
The DNA here is from genome assembly GCF_019232065.1 of Centrocercus urophasianus. Taxonomy (NCBI): domain Eukaryota; kingdom Metazoa; phylum Chordata; class Aves; order Galliformes; family Phasianidae; genus Centrocercus; species Centrocercus urophasianus. The sequence goes on from NW_024884511.1 coordinate 7,538, forward strand.
CTTCCTTCCTGCCGTGGGAATTGTGCATATTGCTCTCTTTCGGCTGGCAATAGGGTGGATATGCAAAGGAGCTTGGAGTTGGCACTGACATGGTTGAGAGCTCTGGGTACTGGTTAAGGGATGAGACAATTAAGTGGGAATCTAACTTAAGATAGTGATCCCAATTAGTGGTTCTGTATGGAATTGAAGTGGTATCTCTAGAACAGCATCTCTTGCCCTCGGCACTGGAGTCCATCAGTGCTGGTCGCCATTTAAGAGCCGTCTCTCAAGGGCACTTGTGCAGGTAGAAGCAGACTGCTGGTAGTCAGGAAGCGGGACTGAAGTCCAGCTTATCTGAGCAGCGTTTTTCTCTTGGAGTTTAGGTGGAAAGGAAAGTGAGTGGACACTGGCAGCCCGGTCAGGCAACATGGGGGAACAACAGAAATGCTGTCTACTGTTCTGAGGGTAAGGTTTATGCTGCCCAAGCTCAGTTAAAGCTGAAGCTGGCCACTGATGTGGGGGACAATGGAAAGGTTCGTGTAACCAGCAAAAGGAGCATCGTGGGTGACGTCTCTTCGTTGCTTGATGAGGTTGATCACCTCATACGTCGGGACATAGAACAAGCAGTCACAGAATGCATGTTTTTTCACCTCGACATTGAACACTGTGGATGGGTCGTGGGACTCCTGGAGCCCTGAGCTGAGGAGCATGACTGCACTGATGATAAGCTTCCAGTGGACTGCGAACGTGGGTAGGATTTGCTGCTCCAGTCGCATGCGTGTAAATCTATGGCCCATGGAGTTCATCCATGGATGCTGGGAATTGCAAGATGTCCCAGTTGTCTGGAAGCTGGGGAACATCTCAGTTTCTAGGAAGGACAAGAAGGAAGACCTTGCCAATTCCAGCCCTGCCAGTCTCTCTTCGGTGCCTGGCAAAATTACAGAGGAGGTCATGGTGAGAGTTACTGAAAAACGCTTCAAAGACAACACAGTCATTGTTGTCAGTACAGGTTAGGCCTGACTTTCTGGAGAGGAGCTTTGAGGAGCAGGACCTGGATGACCTGCTGGTTGACTATGAGCCCGCAGCGTGCCCTCGTGGCCAAGAAGGCCAGCGGTATCCTAGGGTGCATCAGATGAGTGTGGTCATCAGGTTGAGGAGGGTGAGCCTCCCCCTCTGCTCTGCCCTTGGTGAGGCCACATCTGGAGCACAGCGTTCAGTTCTGGGCTCCTCAGTACAAGACAGACAAGGAATTGCCAGAGGGACTTCAGCAGAGGGCTGCGAAGATGATGGAGGCTGGGAGCAGCTCCCTTATGAGTAAGAACAGCAGCAGGTCTGGGGGAATCAGGTGTTAGCTGGTGTGGTAAGCATGGGGTGCCCTGAAACACAGTGAGATGAGGTCAGCATGGCCATAGCCCCCAGCACAGCCTCCACTGCCCTGCTGCTCACTTTCTGGACTGCACAGCAAGTAGAAGAGCCACAGTGCCAGGCAGACGAGCCCCTCACCAAGACCTCCATGCCCACCAGCAGCTTTGAGATTCAGCTGGGATTGAGCTGTTTTCTTCACAGTGGCTGGTATGACGCTGTGTTTTGGTTCCAGGAGAAAAACAGTGTTGCTGACACACTGATGTTTATAGCTGCTGCTCAGCAGTGCTGTACAGAGCCAAGGCCATTCACAGCGAAGGGCCCAGGCAGCTGGCAGGGAGGAGAATTAGGACAACTGTCCGAAAGTGGCCAGAGGAATATTCCATGGCGTATGACATCAAGCAGAAGGAGTTTTGAAGGGGGGGGTGTTCGCTTTGCTCAATCCTGCTATTTGAGGGGCTAGCTGGGCATGGTTCTGGAAGCGGTGAGCAATTGCTCGTGCATCACTTGTTACATACATTGCTATGGAGATGTATCTGTCACAACGATTATCCTTTTCCTTTCCTCTGCGTTAGTAAATGACTGTTTTGTTTGTTATTCTCTGGCCCATGGCACTGGGAAGGGGGGGTGAGCGAACATCTGTGCGGCTGTGTGAGCCGCCTCAGGTTAAGCCACAGCAGGAGGATCCCTTGGGAGTCAGACCTGAAGGGTGAAGGGGTCCGGGAAGGCTGATGAAAGGAAACAGGTCCTGCTGGCGACCGCCCAGCACCGGTGTTCCTCATGGGTGAGCACTGGGTCCTGCCCTGTTTAATGTCTCTATTGACAATCTGGATGAGGGCATTGGGTGCATCGTCAGTGAGGTTACAGCTGACACCAAGCTAGGGGCAAGTGTCAATCTTCCTAAGGGTAGAAAGGCCCTACAGGGGGACTTGGACAGACTGTCCCATGGCTGGAGCCATAGGGCTGAAGTTGACAAGGAACAAGTGCCAGGTCCTGCACACAGGACACAACAACCCCAGGCATGGTTACAGGCTTGGGGCAGAGTGGCTGAAAAGCTGAGCAGAGGAAACAGACGTGGGGGTTTGTCAACGATCGACCCAGGCCCGGGGAAAAATGAAAGGGAAAAATGGAAAAGGGTGGGGAGGTGGGCCTAGAAACAAAACAGCAGCAACAACCTGAGGAGAAACAAACGAGTTTACTAAAACAGATATCAGAATGCAAGATAACACACTATAATGCAATACATTAGAATTGAAGCTAACAAGTCAAGTAAAAAGATAGAGAGGGTCCAAAAACTGAGGGCCTTACTCTCATGCTGAGGCAGATGAGACATCTAGCCAGGCCAAGCAGAAGAGGAAAAAGGGAACATCTCACAATATGCAAACAGTTTTATCTTTGCTTCTGAACGGAAAATGGAATCAGAATAGCACCAAGTCCTCTTAGGTGTGTAGAATGTAGTTCTTCTCTTCTGAGAAGCGGGCACCCAGATGTATGCACAATCCATGGAACTGGAGCATTAACTGTTGCACTTCCAGCGTGGTACATCATATGTATCATATTGTGGTACGAGTGGAATACCGACAACCAGAAACCATAAGGCCACGACAGGGTGTTGTTCTGCAGTCAGCTGAACGTCAGCCCGCGGTGTGCACAGGAGGCAAAAGGCCACTGGCATCCTGCCTTGTATCAGCAGTAGTGCAGCCAGCAGGAGCAGGAGGCGATCGTCCCTCTGCGCTCAGCTGAGGTCGCACCTCAAATGCTGTGTTCAGTGTTGGGCCACACACAGCAAGACACGAGGGCCTGGAGTGTGTCCAGAGAAGGGCAACGGAGCTGTGAAGGCTGGAGCATAGATCTGGTGGAGAGCAGCTGAAGGAACTGGAAGTGTTCACTGCAGAGAAGAGAAGGGCTGGGAGACGTCATCGCTCCCTGCAACTCCCTGAGAGGGGTTTGTGGTGAGGCGGAATTCGGCCTCTTCTCCTGGATGGCAAGTGATAGGAAGGGAGGGAATGGAGTCGAGTTGTGCCAGGGGAGGTTCGGGTCGGCTATTAGGAAGAATTTCTTCTCAGAAGAGTGATTGTTGGAACAGGTTGCCCAGGGAATTGGTGGAGTCACCGTCTCTGGAGTTGCTTAAGCAAAGGACGGATGTAGTATTTAGGGGCATTTTGGTGGGTGCTCTTGGTGGTAGGTGGCTGATTGCAGTAGATGACCTTAGAGGTCTTTTCCAACCTTAATGATTCAGTGATTCTCTGAAGTCCAGTCCCTGCCTTGCTGGCCTGCCCTTCCAAAAAGTGTCATAACACTTATAGCACATAACCTTGAGAGCAGCTCGGCAGAGAAGGGCCTGGGGGTCCTGATGGCCCAGAGACTGAACATGAGGCAGCAGTGCGCTGTGGCAGCTCGAAAGGCAAATGGGATCCCGGGCTCCATCAGGAGAGGGGTGGTCAGCAGGGACAGGGAGGTGATCGTCCCTCTCTACTCGGCTCTTGTGAGGCCCCACCTGGAGTCCCGTGTCCAGGTGTGGAGCCCTGAGTGCAAGAAAGACAGAGAGATTTTGGAAAGGGTGCAGAGGAGGGCGACTGAGATGAGCAGGGGGCTGGAGCAGCTCCCCTATGAGGACAGGCTGAGGGAGTTGGGCTTGTTCAGCCTGGAGAAGAGAAGCTGCGGGGTGACCTCAGTGCAGCCTATCGATACTGAAGGGAACCTACAGCCAGGAGGGGAGTCAACTCTTGCCAAGGGCTGACAAGAGCAGGACCAGGGGAAATGGATGCAAGGTGAGGGAGGGAAGATGGAGGTTGGATGTGAGGGGGAAGTTGTTTCCAAGGAGAGCGGTGAGGCCCTGCAACGGGCTGCCCAGGGAGGTTGTGGATGCCCCGTCCTTGGCCGTGTTCAAGGCCAGGTTGGACGGGGTCCTGGGCAACCTGATGTGAATGTGTGTGTTTGGTGGCCCTGCTGGGCAGGGGGTTGGAACTCCATGAGCCTTGAGGTCCCTTCAACCCGCCTGATTCTGTGATTCTGTGATTGTGTGAAAGCAGGCGGGAGTTTGTGCCAAGGAGCTGAACATTCAGCTGCAGGCTGCAGTGTGCTGAAAAGAAGTGTTGGAAGTCCCAGCTGACTGCTGAGCAACGTGGTGGGGAAGAGGAGTGGGGAGGAAGGCTGTCTGCACGGTGGCTTTCCCAGACATCTTTAGGGGACAACAAAGCACGGCGTGCAGTGAGCTTCTAACGCTTCTTCCATAGGCAGAAAAGTAAGAAAAAATGCTCTTCAGTATGAAAAGTCCATTTAGGAAAATGTTCTTTGGAAATTTCCTCTTTTACTGCCACTTTGAAACCTCCCTAATTAAGAGTGCACAGCTGAAGACTTGAGGGAAACGGCTCATTAGGCCTTGATCGCTGTAATTAATGCCACCGTGTATTTGGTGCTGAGTCCAAGCATTGCAGATACTGACTGACGGAACCACACGATAGAAGTAAAGTCCAAAGGAAATGCTGAAGCATCTTGGAGTATTAATTAGCCCCAACGGAGCAATTACCAATAAAGCCTCCCTGTGCACTTGTTAGAGCAAATAACTGGAGGCTGTGACTACAGGTAGGCAAAGACCCTGTGTGGATGATTTTGCTGTTGGGTGAAGCCCACGCTTTGTTTGGTGGAGCTAAAAGGCCAAGCCGCGGGTCCAGAGCCTGGGCAGGGAAGTCCTGTCTCTCACACTTGGTCCAGAGCTTTGCCACGGTCAGTGAGAGGAGGGGTGAGCGATGCGGCACCTCCCGACCTGCTGCTCACCAACTGCTTGGTGGCATCCAATGATGGGAGGCCGCCCGGCCCGCTGTGACCCTGCAGCGTTGGAATCCACAGTCCTGAAGGATGTGGGACAAAGTGCAAAATCAGGATGCGAAACTATAGGAAAGCCAACCTTGAGCTCTTCAGGGAGCTTAGTCAGCAAGACCCCCCTCAAAAGCATCTGCAGGGACAAGGGAGTGCAGCAGAGCTGTCAGATCTTCAAGGCAGCTTTTTGCCAGGCACAAGAGCTCTCAATCCCTGGGTGAAAGACGTCAGGAAAGAAAGGAAAGAGACCAGCATGGCTGAATCAGGATGCGCTGGTCAAACCGGACAACAGGAGGAAAATGCTGGGCAGTGGGAGCAGGGACAGGTTCCTCTGGGGGGAACATAGGTAACAGCATCACAGCATCGCAGAGCTGTAGGGGTTGGAAGGGACCTCCAGAGCTCATCCAGTCCAACCCCCTGCCAAAGCCGTTCCTACAGCAGGTCGCACAGGTTGGCATCCAGGCAGGTCTTGAACATCTCCAGAGCAGGAGACTCCCCCACCTCGCTGGGCAGCCTGTTCCACTGCTCCTCACCTCACTGCCAAGAAGCTCTTGTGCCCATTTGTGCAAAACTTCCTATGCTGCAGCTTGTGTCCTTTCCCCCTTTCCTGTCTCCACTCCCCACTGAACAGAGCCTGGCCTCACCACCATGGCCCCCACACCTCAGATATTTACGGCCCTGGCTCAGGTCCCCTCTCGGCCTTCTTTCCTCCGTGCTGAACAGCCCCAGCTCACCCAGCCTTTCTCCATAGCACAGATGCTCCAGGCCCCTCGCCATCTCCTGGCCCTGCGCTGGACTCTTCCCAAGAGCTCCCTGCCTGTTTGCTGCTGGGCAGCCCAGAACCGGACGCAGCGCTGCAGCTGAGGCCTCAGCAGGGCAGAGCAGAGGGGGAGGATCGCCTCCCTCCACCTGCTGCCACCCTCTTTTTAATGCACCCCAGGACGCCGTTGGCCTTTTGGCCACGAGGGCACCCTGCTGGCTCATGGCCGACCTGTCGTCCACCAGGACGCCCACATCCCTCTGTGCAGAGCTCCCCTCCAGCTCATCCCCCAGCCCGCACCGCTGCACGCAATGATTCCCCCTAGCTGTAAGACTCTACACTTGCTTCTGTTGAACCTCCTCCTGCTTCTTGCTGCCCAGCTCTCAGCCTGTCCAGCTCTGGCTGCATGGCAGCACGGCCTTCAGCCAATGCTCCCAGCTTCGTATCATCACAAACTCCCTGAGGGTGGCCACCATCCCCTCCTCAAGGTCACCGATGAAGATGTTGAACAAGGACCCGGCACCGAGCCGTGGGGGACACCGCTGCTCACAGGCCTGCAGCCAGACTCTGCACCGCCAGCGCCGACCCTCTGCGCTCTGCCAGCAGCCAGCTCTCAACCCACCTCGCTGCCCACTCACCCATCCCACGCTTCCCCAGCGTTGCTATAAGGATGCCGTGGCGGACGGCACCAAAAGCCTTGCTGAAATCAAGGCAGGCTGCATCCACTGCTCTGCCCCCATCCACCCAGCGTGTGACAACATCGCAGGAGGCCACCGGGTTGCTGGAGCACGACCTCCCCCTGGTGAACCCGCGCTGACGGCTCCTCATCACCTCCTTTTCTCCAGCTGTCTGGAGATGGCATCCAGCACAGCTGCTCCATCGCCTTTCCAGGGACAGAGGGGAGGCTGACAGGCCTACAATTACCCGGCTCTTCCTTCTTGCCCTTTTTGAAGACCAGAGTGACGCTGGCTGCCCTCCAGTCTTCAGGCACCTCCCCCGTTATCCAAGACCTCTAAGATGATGGAGAGAGGTTCGGCAATCACCTCTGCCGGCTCCCTCAGCTCCCGTGGATGCACCCCGTCGGGTCCCATGGACTTATGGACCTTAGGACTGCCTCGGTGCTCACGCACCTCTTCTTTCTGACTCAAGGGAAGTCTCCCCTTCCCCAGACCCTCTCACTGTCCTCCAGGCTGTGGGAAACCCGAGGGAGAGCCTTTTCACTGCAGACAGAAGCAGAGGAGGCACTCAGTATCTCCGCCTTCTCAGCATCCCCCGTTTCCAGCACACCCCCCTCAGTACGGGGCCCACATTCTCTCCAGTTTTCCTTTTGCTGTGAACATACTTAAAAAAGCCTTTTTTATTATCCTTTATGGCTTTAGCCAGATTCCATTCCAGGCGGGCTTTAGCTTTCCTCGTTGCACCCCTGCAGGCCCTGACAACATTCCCGTATTCCTCCCAAGCGCTCAGACCCTTTGTCCACATTTCGCGGCCCTTCTTCTTTCCTTGGAGTTTGCGCACCAGCTCCTTGCTCATCCTCATCCTGCCTCCTTTTCTCTATTTCCTCCTCACAGGGACGCACCGATCCTGAGCTGGGAAGAAGAGCTGTTTGAATGCTGAGCAGCTCTCAGAGGCCCCCTTGCCTTCCAACCCCCCAGCCCACAGGATAGCTCCAAACAGGTCCCGGAAAAGATCCAAGTTGTCTCTCCTAAAGTCCAGGCTAGCAATCCTACTTTTTGCTTCGCTTCTTCCACTCAGGCTCTTCAACTCCACCATCTCATGATGGCTACAACCCAAGCTGCCCCCAGCCTTTACTTCCTTAACAGGTCCTTCCTTGTTGGTGACAATAAGGTCCAGTAAAACCCTCCCCGAGTCGGTTCCTCCACCGCCAGGGATGCTGCTGGCTGTGTAGGTCAGGAAGGGCAAAGCCCAGCTGGAACTGGACTTGGCAAGAAGGAAAGAAGAACACGAAAGGCTTCTGCAGGTGTACAAACCAGGAAAGGAAAGTACCTTTGCTAACGAGTCCAGAACTGCCACGTGGAGGCAGCACTGGGTCCTGCTGACGCCTCCCAGCGCCTCTCCCAACCCCACGCGCAGCTCTCAGGCCTCCGGAGCTCAGGATCCCTGTGCCAGTGGAAACGCAGCTGTGGTGGGCATGAGCGGAGCAGGAGGGAGCAGGGACTGGGAGAGTGGTGGGGGTCTGGCGAGGGGCAGCTGGGCACCGTGACGGGCAGAATGCGTCCGATTCCATAGCGGAGCTGAGTGCACTTCCTCAGCAGCACTGAGGGGGTGAGGTTTTTGAAGGCATGCACCTGAAACCGGCAGCAGTGCACGCTTGGACAGCAAAATGGTCCGTAGGTGATGCGAGTGGCCAGAACAGCCCTGAGCTGCTCTCAAGCCGAACACTTCAACAGCCAAACTCGAGCTCCTGGCGAACGCATCCAGCTGGCGTGACAACAATGTGTGGGTGCCCTTTTTATGGTGCAGAAGGCGAATGCTTGCAATGCTCCGGGTTACAGCAGGGCGCAGCACTGATGGGCAAGTGCCATGCTCTTCCAGCCAGCCACCAGCGCTCTCCCTCTCTCTTCTCCAGTAAATCACAGCATCACAGAACCAGCCGGGTCGGAAGGATTGGGACCCATAGAGACACATTGAGACCCATAGAGACACATTGAGGCCCATAGAGACACATTGAGGCCCATAGAGACACTTTGGAACCCATAAAGACACATTGAGACCCATATACACACATTGAGGCCCATAGAGACACATTGAGGCCCACTGGGACCCATAGAGGAACATTGGGACCCATAGAGACAGGTTGGGACCCGTAGAGACACATAGAGCCACATTGGGACCCATGGAGAAACGTTGGGACCCATAGATACCCATAGAGCCACATTGGGACCCATGGAGACACGTTGGGACCCATAGAGACCCATAGAGACCCATAGAGACACATTGAGGCCCATAGAGACACATTGAGACCCATAGAGCCACATTGGGACCCATGGAGACACGTTGGGACCCATAGAGACACATTGGGACCCATAGAGACACATTGGGACCTGTAGAGACACATTGAGACCCATAGAGACACATTGGGACCCATAGAGACACATTGGGACCCATAGAGACACATTGAGACCCATAGAGACACATTGGAATACATAGAGATACATTGAGGCCCATAGAGACACATTGGGACCCATAGAGACACATTGGCACCCATAGGGACACGTTGGGACCCATAGAGACACTTTGGAACCCATAGAGACACATTGAGACCCATAGAGACACATTGGGACCCATAGAGACACGTTGGGACCCATAGAGACACTTTGGAACCCATAGAGACACATTGAGACCCATAGAGACACGTTGGGACCCATAGAGACACTTTGGAACCCATAGAGACACATTGGGACCCATAGAGACACATTGGCACCCATAGAGACACACTGAGACCCATGGAGACACGTTGGGACCCATAGAGACACATTGAGACCCATAGAGACACATTGGGACCCATGGAGACACATTGAGACCCATAGAGACACTTTGGGAGCCATAGGGACACATTGAGACCCATAGAGACACATTGAGACCCATAGAGACACGTTGGGAGCCATAGAGACACATTGAGGCCCACTGGGACCCATAGAGGAACATTGGGACCCATAGAGACAGGTTGGGACCCGTAGAGACACATAGAGCCACATTGGGACCCATAGAGACACATTGGGACCCACAGAGACACATTGAGACCCATACAGATACATTGAGGCCCATAGAGACACATTGAGGCCCACTGGGACCCATAGAGGCACATTGGGACCCATTCGGACCCATTGGGACCCATAGAGACACATTTTGGCACATTGGGACCCATAGAGACACTTTCACAGCATCACAGAATCAGGCGGGTTGAAGGGACCTCAAGGCTCATGGAGTTCCAACCCCCTGCCCAGCAGGGCCACCAAACACACACATTCACATCAGGTTGCCCAGGACCCCGTCCAACCTGGCCTTGACCACGGCCAAGGACGGGGCATCCACAACCTCCCTGGGCAGCCCGTTGCAGGGCCTCACCGCTCTCCTTGGAAACAACTTCCCCCTCACATCCAACCTCCATCTTCCCTCCTTCAACTATCGTGGTGTCCGCTTTAACTGTCAGGCAATTGCTCCAACCGTAGAACAAATTGATCAGTCGTTTGGAGCGACGCATCCGGGAGTGCATAATTCAGCTGAACCACTTTTTCACCTCAATTTCAGAGGACCGTCGTTTTCTTTTGCCGAGGGAAGTGGGAGGCGAGAGCCGAGCCGCTTTGCAGCATCTGTCAGCGCTCCTTGCGCACTGCTGAGGTCCCAGATGACTGGAGGCTGGCCAGCGTGACTCCCATTGATAAGAAAGGTCGGAAGGAGGATGCGGGGAACTGCAGGCCTGTCGGCCTGACCTCGGTGCCAGGGAAGGTGATGGAGCAGATGGTCTGGAGGGAGACGCTGCCACACGTGCGGGGTGAGCGGGGGATCAGGCCTAGCAGCATGGGTTCGTGAAGGGCAGCTCCTGCTTGACCAACCTGATCTCCTTCTATGATCGGTGACCCATCTGGTGGATGAGGGAAAGGCTGTGGATGTTCTACCTAGACTTCAGCACAGCCTTCGGCGCTGCCTCCCACAGCATCTCCTGCAGCAGCTGGCAGCTTGGATGGCTGCACTCTGTGCTGGGTGAGGAGCCGGGATCTTCGCTCCCAACCACGTTGTGGCCAAGTCCCGGTTCTGGTATTTCGTGTCTCAGCTGAAGAAGATGAAGAAGTCTTCTGCAGAGATTTGTGTACTGCGGCCAGGTGTATGAGAAGACCCCTCTGCGGGTAAAAAGTTTTGCTATTTGGCTGCGCTACGATTCGCAGAATCACAGAATCACAGAACTGTAGGGGTTGGAAGGGACCTGCAGAGCTCATCGAGTCCAACCCCCTGCCGAAGCAGTTCCCTACAGCAGGTCACACAGCTCGGCATCCAGGCAGGTCCTGAACATCTCCAGAGCAGGAGACTCCACCACCTCCAAGGGCAGCCTGCTGCAGTGAGCAGTGGGACCATAGAGACACGGTGGGACCCATAGAGACACGGTGGGACCCATAGAGACACACTGGGACCCATAGAGACCCATTGGGACCCATAGAGACACCTTGGGACCCATAGAGACACCTTGGGACCCATAGAGACCCATTGGGACCCATAGAGACACACTGGGGCCCATAGAGACACACTGGGACCCATAGAGGCACATTGGGACCCATAGAGACACATTGAGACCCATAGAGACCCATAGAGACACATTGGGACCCATAGAGACCCACTGGGACCCATAGAGACACGTTGAGACCCACTGGGACCCATAGACTCCCCCAGCTCCCTGCAGCCTGCTCCAGCGCTCCGTCACCTCACTGCACAGCCGTTCCTTCGCACATTGGTGCAGAACTTCCTGTGCTCCATTTCTGGCCGTTTCCCCTCGTCCTGTCTCCACTCCCCACTGCACAGAGTCCATCCTCGCCATTCTGCCCCGACACCTCAGATATTTACGGACATGGATCAGCTCCCCTCTCAGCCTTCTTTCCTCCATGCTGAGCAGCCCCAGCTCTCTCAGCCTTTCCCCATAGCAGAGATGCTCCAGGCCCTTCACCATCTTTATGGCCCTACAATACAAGCAAGTATTGGTCCCAAGGTGTCTCTATGGGTCCCAATGGGTCTCTATGGGTCCCAGTGTGTCTCTATGGGTCCCAATGTGTCTCTATGGGTCCCA